>NW_024412427.1:20857974-20957329 GCF_014898765.1 Herpailurus yagouaroundi | reverse complement strand
AGGAAGGAAGGAAGGAAGGAAGGAAGGAAGGAAGGAAGGAAGGAAGGAAGGAATAAGGGAGGGTGGGAGGGAGGAAAGGAGGAAAGGAGGGAGGGAGGGAAAGAAGAAAGAGGACAGGAGCAAGGTGGCTAAGGAGGAACAAAGGGGCATGCCATCTCTCCTAGCTAGAGAGATTATGGCACTAGAGTACACGGAAAGCCAATACACTGGGAACATCTCCTAAACTGGCCATTCCTATAGGGAGTCAGGGCAGGAAGGAGGGACACAATAGTGTAAATGGGGAAGAAGGGAAAGAAACAGAAGGGCCCCATCTGCTCCTTGATGATGATGGCAGTTGTAAAGAGATGATTCCTTGAAAAACTGAGGGCACTGACCTTGAGTTTCTATACATGCTTACACATGAACTTCACCTATTCAAAGGCAGAAGAATACTCTGAAAACACACAGAAGCCATAGAATGGTGCCAAGAAAGACAACCACAAAAGTTAGTCTTTGGATAACTTTTCTGAAATATTAACTTGGACAATAAAATAGGGAGCAGTTGAGAGTGGAATTGCTCTAAAAGAAAATTATCTTTGGCAAAATGCTGGGGAGAATTTCTTTGTATCCTCTTCTTCCTTCAAATCAAGATATTCTCATGTTTAATGCCTCCTTTGTAAATAGAGTTAAGAAAAAAAATAATTGTATTAGACTTTTTCATCAAGGGCAAAATAGAAGAAATAATCATTAGCTTCCTTTGCTGCTTGATTACTACCTTCCTAGTGTGTGAGGGATCTCGTTCCAGGTCATCTCCTCAAAGAATCACATTATTGATCAACATCATTGTTCGTCTTTGGAAGCGAGTCCTATTTGCCAAGTCCATACTTTCAAAATGGAATCCACTGTAACTTTTGTCCCTTCATTCCACAATTTTTCATTTTATGATAAATTAATTTATTCTCTAGAATCTAGAACAACTGAATTTTATAATCTCTTGTGAAGCCTAAATTTTGACCAGGTTCACTATCCCTGGGTATATAATCTTTCTGAACAAATAACTCATGAGTCCTTAACATAAGTATTGAACATTCAAGGGACAGATCATTTTTGCATTATTGCACATTATATTTCTTCTTCTTAGATAAAAATAAATAAATCTTCCTCAGAATTACTTACTCTGTAAGAAAGTAAATACCCAGGACAAAATTATTAAGTTTGTATAGCTCAAATCCTGGATTCATGTTTAGTGAAAATATTCCATATTGTAATTTTCTTGCTACTTTCCATAATGTGTGAGCAACTTATTCCCTATACACCTTTGGCCTAATCCCTCCAATCACTCAAATAACCAATTTGTCTTCTTTTGGCATCATTATAAACACCTACTGTGTTTCACAACCTAGGTTATTTGGGTTTTCAATTTTGAGTCAGATGAATCACATTTGCTCTATGTGGGTCAGTCAAAATTAAGTACAGAAGTCTCCACGTACTAAAGTTGGTACTACTCTGCCTTATGATTATGGAATTAAATTAACTTGAGTCTTAAGCACTTTATGTCTTTCGGCATTATTATTTTTTTTTTTTTAGTACAAAAGCTGGGACACATTAAATAGTCCAACCTTTGAGAAATTGCGTGGATATGGTACCTTTATCATTACCTTTTTTGGTATTACTTCATAGGAACATCAGTGGTTCTCAAAGAAGGGTTCCTGGAACAGCAGCAGCAGCATCACCTGGGAACTTGTTAGAAACACAAATTCCTGGGCCCCATCCCAGACTTACTCAATTGGAAACTAGAGGGGAACCCAGCAATGTCAGTTATAAAACACTCCAGGTGATTGTGATATACTCCGAAGTTTGAGTACCACTGCAATGGGCACTTACGATTGGAAACAGCACGTGGAAAGAAATTCCAGGCTTTCTGGTTCTTTTTTAAATTTTATTTATTTTTTACTTTTCTAATCTTTGGAGAGACAGAGCATGAGCAGGTGGGAGAGAGGGGCAGATTAGGAGAGAGAGAAAGGGAGAGAGAGAGAGAGAGAGAGAGAGAGAGAGAGAGTCCCAAGCAGGCTCCATGCCCAGCATGGAGCCCAACTAGACTAGATCCCACAACCCTGGGATCATGACCTGAGCCAAAATCAAGAGTCAAACGCTCAGCTGACTGAACCACCCAGGTGCCCCCAGGCTTTCTGCTTCTTAATAGTTCCCTTGCTTATAAACAGTCATATTTATATTAAAGCACTCAGAAAAGTTATATAATGTCATCTAAATAAAATATTTTATTTTTATGACTATCAGATGCTACTTTTTAAACAAAATATGTGAATTACTAAAAATTAAGAGGCTAGAGGAGAAAATAAGCAACGGTAGAGAGACTATATCCGTGCAAATACAAAGTAAAATATATTCCAGACACGTTTCCACTTTATCTCCTACCTATTCTGCAATTCTATTTTTTTACTGTTTATTTATTTTTTGCGAGAGACAGAGACAGAGACAGAGCACGAGCAGGGGAGGGGCAGAGAGGGAGATACAGAACCGAAGCAGACTCCAGGCTCCAAGCTGTCAGCACAGAGCCCACCACGGGGTTTGAACTCACGAACCGTGAGATCATGACCTGAGCCGAAGTCGGACGCTTAACCGACTGAGCCACCCAGGCGTCCCTCTGCAATTCTATTTTTAAAGTTAAGAAAAATAGAGTATTAAAAGGCTCTTTTGTTACATGAAAGATCATTTAAATGCTGTGAATCTATGTAGGTAGTGGTTTTCTTAATATTATTTTGGTAATACATAAGCATTCCCAAGTGCTTTAAAAACATTTTCTGATGGAATTATTATTAAACCATTGAAGAGGCACACAAACGTAAAGGGTTCGTGTCACCATTTCACTTGGTGATGACCAAAGAGGACTGTATTATAATGACACCACTCTTTTCTTCACACAGGTGAGCGGGTTTGTGCAGGTCAGCATTAACAGGCGGTGCAGACCTTAAAGCAGAAGTGGCTAACTCCACCAAATTTTACACTTTGCCTTAAACAGTGTAGACAATTGCAGAAAATCACTGCCTAATCATGAACCACATTTCACAGCACCCTTTTGTTTTAAGGAGGGTCCTATGACTAATTCTTACAAATGGAAAGTAAATGGAAGAGATGAGGGTCATTTCCAAGTCGTTTTCTTTCCCATTTTTCTTCTATCTAGTGGTCAAGGAGACCCTAAGAGATATCAGAACCACTACACTGAACAGAGCCTAGGTCCCTGAATTACCACATAAAAGAAAGCCATCTTTAGACCAGAAACACATTAACCAGACTCTTAAGTAAGTGAAAAATACTTGTATTAAGCCATTGAAATTCTGGAGTTTATCTTTTATAGGAGTATACTCCAGTTAATATAGGGCTAATAAGACCTTTTGTTTTAAAGGCCAAATTCCACTATCTCAGATCATAAAACATCACAGAACATTGTGATGGGTATTTTTATGTGTCAACTTGACCAGGCCACACTGTATCCAGATACTTGGCCAGACATTAATTCTGGGTATGTCTGTGGGGGTGCTTCTGGATGGAGATTAGCATTTGAATCATTAGGCTGAGGAAAGCAGATTGTTCTCCCCAATGTGGATGGTCATCAACCAATCCGTTGAGAACCTGAATAAAACAAAAAGGCAGAAAAAGTAAGAATTCATACTCTGCCTGACTGTTTGACCTGCGAAAACAGTCTTCTGCTCTCAGATTAAGTCTTATGCCATCAGCTCCTCTGGTTCTCAGGCCTTTGGACTGGACAGGGCATTGTGGGATTTCTCAGCCTCCATAACCATGGGAGCCAATTTCTTGTAAGATAGATAAATAGAGAGAGAGAGAGAGAGAGAGAGATAGAGAGATAGATTGATTATTTCTCTAGATAACCTTGAAACATACATGGAAAACTAAAAAAAGATAAAAACTGTGAGAACTAATTTAATCTCCATTTTATACATGGTAAAACTGAAACCCCTAGATGACTGCGGACTCTGATATCTCAACATACCTGGTTTAACCCAGTTCTCTGATTTAGGTAGAATATAATTACAGCAAGCATTCACTAGTTTAAGTGCGTTGATTACTGTGGCTTCACAGTGAGTCTCAAAATCAGAAAATGGGAGTTCTCCAACTTTGTTCTTCCTTTTTAGTATCGTGTTAGCTGTTTTCAGTTCTTTTCTTTTCCATATAATTTTTTTTAAGTTTGTTGATTTTTTTTTTTGAAGTTTTCTAGGATTTTAATTGGGACTGCACTGAATCTAGAGCTCACTTGAAAAGAACTGACATCTTTATCACATTGAACCTTTCCATCCATGAGCATAGAGTGTCTCCCAATTTATTTCATTTTTTCATCAGAAATATTATTATCAGATCTTTGACTTTGTTCATCAGTGTTTTATAGTTTTTTACTTGCAAGATCCTTGACATACTATGTTAAACTTAATCTTAAGCATTTCAAATTTTGGTATGATTATGAATAGAGTTCTCTTTTTTTGGCAGAGAGAGAGAGGGTAATAGCAAGAGAGCGAGTGGGGGAGGGGCAGAAGGAGAGAGAGAGACAGAGAGAGACAGAGATAATATATTTTTTTAAATTTTTATTTCGAGAGAAAGAGTGCTGCGAGCAGGGGACTGGGGAGCAGCAGAGAGAAGGAGGGAGAATTCCCAGCAGCCTCCATGCTGACAGCACAGAGCCCGATGTGGGGCTTGAACCCACAAACTGTGAGATCATGACCTGAGTTGAAATCAAGAGTTGGACACTCAACCAACTGAGCCACTCAAGTGCCCCAATGGAGAGAGAATCTTAAGCAGGCTCCACACCCAGTGCAGTGCTCAATACAGGATTTGATCTCAAGGCTATGAGATCATGACCTGAGCCAAAATCAAGAGTCAGGATTTTTTGGTAGATACTTTAGGGTTTCCTACATAAAATATCTTCTCATCGTGAGTAAAGACAATTTTATTTCTGTTTCCTATGTTTCTTTTTGATTCTCTGATTCTCTTCCTCCTCAACTGGACCGTGTTTGGTACTTTTCCCACAGCCCGTTCCAACCTCCCTATTTTTTTCCTCAGTGTACTGATCTTCCACCTGGTCTTACCAAACCTCTTTGTCACATTTCTCCCTCTTCCTTAGCTCCTCTCGCTTCACCTTTTCAAATGCTCTAACTTTTCCAATTTCCACGATCATTGCAGCCAGCAATAACGCAAGCGTGCTGCTGAGCTTTCCTCCTTTCCAGACATGGTCACCACACTGCAATCATTCCCTCATCTCTTTGACCACAGAACTGCAAGTGGATATAGACAAAGTAAGGATTCTTCATAGAAAAAAATGCAAGCACTAATTGCATAGTTTTCCTGAAAATGCCACCAGGGGAACTGTGTGGTCTGTCATGGCAGCTTATGCATTCCATCGAGACCGACTGAGAGAAATGAATGTTAGCAAAAGATCCTTTAACCAGAATTTTGACTGCAACTATGTCATATTGAGATAACCTAAAATTCTTTCATTTTGTTGACAATATATTCACTGTATCCCATTTCCCCTTCTTGTCACCTGTCTAATCTTTCCTTCTAATCTTCAAAACCTAATTCTCTGCAAGACTCCCTAGTCTCTTTGAGCTGCGTCCTCTGAGCAGCTGAGGATTTCACTGTGTGTGCTAATCTTTTGCTCCTTGCTCCACTGGTTCTATTATATTGAACTGCTACACAATGTAATGTTCTACATTGTTTTGCATGTGTGTATGTGTGTATATAAATGTATATGTGTGAATGTGTGCATGTGTGCACATTTTTTAGTGTCTTGTTTTTTTTAATTTTTTTAATGTTTATTTTATTTTTGAGACAGAGAGAGACAGAGTGCGAGTGGGGGAGAGGCAGAGAACGAGGGAGATACAGAATCTGAAGCAGGCTCCAGGCTCCAAGCCATCAGCACAGAGCCCAACGCAGGGCTCAAACTCACAAACCGTGAGATCACGACCTGAGCCGAAGTCGGACGCTCAACCCACTGAGCCACCCAGGCACCCCATTGTTTTTTCATTTTAAAGAAAATCACTCGAGGGCCAAAATTCCATTTCATGCTTTTTTGTAATTCATACACGTTCAAATACATTTGAGTGATTGATATCTGTTTTTAAGCCAAGATATTGTCCTAGTTTTAGCACAAACTGAGACAATAATATAACTTTCTAAGTAGTAATTAAATGTCTTTTAATCCTACTTTAATCATAGTGGATGTGTATCAGTCAAGTTTATGTTCAAGTAAAAGGGGATAAAAAGGCCAAAATAACAGTAGTTTATACAGCATAAAGACTCATATCTCTCCCACTGGAAGGGTCCCTTGGTGACTCAGTCAGTTAAGTGCCCAACTTCAGCTCAGGTCATGATCTCACGTTTTGTGAGTTCGAGCCCCACATCAGGTTCTGTGCTCACAGCTCCGAGCCTGGAGCCTGCTTCAGATTCTGTGTCTTCCTTTCTGTTTGCCCCTCCCCTGCTCATGCTCTGTCTCTCTCTGTCTCTGTCCCTCTCAAAAATAAATAAACATTAAAAACAAAGAGCCTGGAGATAGGAGTCCAGGCTGGGTAGGGTTGTCCCAACTTTTACGATGCGACAGTTTCTCAATTCTCCGCATGTGGTTTCTTCCTCCTGGTAGAGATGGCTGTTCAAACACAACTCATAATGGTGACAGAAGAGAAGGAAGATTGAAGGATTACGTGCCCTTCCCTCTAAAAAAGTTCTCCCAGACACACCTAGCTGCAAGGGGAGCTGAAAAGCATACAAGGAGAATGGATACTAGATCAATTGCTAGCAGGCTTCCTCTATCTAGAGGAAGAACATTCTCTCTGTGCATGTGTGTATCACCAGGACTTGTATGTTCAGTAGTAATCAGATGAGCATTGGTAAAAGACGATGGAGTCCCTGCGCGAATAATTCTTTCTCTGAGAGTGCTTTGTGGCTTGCTCCAGAATGTTATCCCCTACTCACAACTGCATACACCTCTTCTTCAACAGAAACTCGCAGTGTGTCCTCCCAAAATCCTCCTCATCTTTTTCTCCTGTGGCATGAGATTTACCATCTTGCCACCGGGCTACTTAAGGAGCCAGGTCCTTTTTTTCTTCTAACTACTTCAAACTAAAGCAAACCTGATATTTCATAGATATCTCTTCATAGAATTAAGTTGAGGTATAACTTAAATAATTCACCAACCTTATGCTTTGTCTTAACTTTAAGGTCTAAATCCATCCATTCTAATAGTAACAATGTAAGAATCTCTGAAAGAAACTAGGTATAACAATATTTTGATAGACCACTCCACTTATATTTTTGGATCATTTCAACTCCCCTAATAAAGCCACATTCTCAAATTTACAGCAAATAAACTAAGACTTCTGTCCATTCTGTGACCAGTCTCACTCAACTCGTGGAAATTTCCATGAAAACTGAACCAAGAAAATGAAAAAGAGAAGCACACATAGAGTGTACTTTAGACACATCATCTAGCTCCAATTAGATTCTCCCTTCATTCTCTCTTCTGCCTTCTGGTTTGATTTCGGCCCTGCTCCTCAGAGCTCATGTCCAAGGTTTCTTTACTAATGAGCAAGCATGATTAGAATAAGGCACCTACCCTTTCAAAGGTTGCAACAGATTATGCAGTAGACATTTCAAGACAATGGACTCTACCCCTTTTTTCCTCCAGACACTCCAGAATTTTAATTATACAAAATGCTTGCTCTGACATTCTTGCCTTTTATTCCATAAATAGTAAAATCCAGAGGTAAACCATGTTTGTTTCTCTTAATCAGCATATTCTTAATCCTTTCCTGTTTATAGCTTTACACAGGAATCCTTTTGGAGCTGTTTTTGCTGCTTAGCATCAAAGCTCAGGCTATCCAGGGAGCTAGGGCTATTTATTTCCATGGTTTCTATATTTAGCTCTTGGCTTTGTTTACAGTCATCTCTCCTCCACCCCGCAAACACTTTAAAATTCCACTTTTTCTGCCATTCTGCATCCTTCTTCTATCTCTCCAGCTAGCGAGCTCTCTACCTAGCTGAGCATTTTCTTCTTGAGTTCTTGTCCAGAGGATGTCTGTCTTGCCTCTTTGATTTCTTCTGGAGAGAAAGGAAATTGCCTTTCGGAACTGGAGAAGCCTTTAGGGGCATGACTGCTACTGTTACCCCTCTTTTTGGGAGAAGGAACACACTTCTTGCTGCGATTCAAAGGCCACTATAGAAGGCAATTTGAGCTCCTGGGACAAGACAATGCTTTTCACCCCAAAAGTCCGGGGGTTGGTTTAACAGCTCATTTAAAAGCACATGTTAGTTTTACTATAAGGCAGATTAAGAGTTCCGGGACTAAATCGTGCTTGTCACTGCCTTGATAATTTAAGAACACAGTACCAGTTTAAGGAGGTGTGTGTTTAAGAGCTCAAATAATAACTAATGATTATTTGGGGAGAAGGCTCAACGTGGGCCGTGTAAACTAAAAAGAAGAGAACTTTAGGAAACATAAATGACATCTTTATCACACTAACGGCCTTGCTCTGATGCATTTAATTTTTATCACTGAACAAAGAACAAGGTCAACAGAACATTCTTAAAATGCCAAAATCATAGTTATTAATTATTCAAGCCTTGAAAATCTGACTGGCTTAATTATCTTTATCTTATGTAGGCCTCCGATCACAGATAAATACGAAGGAGTTGGGAGGTCAGGCCAAATTGAGGAAGAACATTGGAAGGGTGAAGTCTGTCAGCAGGAAAAGGTTTAAATTCGTTTAGTCAGGCCTATGACTGGGGGGTAACCATTTGAATAGTGTTCCTATCTCCATCTTCATAATTCCAGGAAGTTATATTCAATAAATTATTTTCTTCTTGAACAAATACCAGAAATCTGGGACACTATTAAACCTGCTTTAAAATTGTGTATCCTGCCACAATCTGACATAAAACATGCATGTGCTCAGCCTTACTTTACAGGATCATTCTTAACCTCACTGAACTCCTCAAAATAGAAACCACGGAGTCTTTTCTCTTTTGCTATTTTGAATATTGTGTTTGTTGTTGTTGTTTGTTTGTTCGTTTTGAGAGAAAGAGAAAGCAAGTGCAAGAGGGGAGGGGGAGAGGGAGAGAAAGAGAGCGCACGCGAGAGAGAGAGAGAGAGAGAGAGAGAGAGAGAGAGAGAGAGTATCTTAAGCAGGGTCCATGCCCAGCACAGAGCCTGATGCAGGGCTCAATCAATCGCACTGCCATGAGATCATAACCTGAACCTAAATCAAGAGTCAGAGCCTTAACTGACTGAGCCACCCAGGCTCCCCTCTATTGCCATTGTAGATGCCTGAGGAGCACTTCATTATAAAAGTCTGGCTAAAATGAGGGGGAAGGGAAATGGTGATATCATGAAAAGAATGTGGTCTCTATGCTCCAGAATACTTCGACTTTTCTTCATGGTTGGACAAGTTTCAGGGACAGACCTGGCTGTCACCCATCTCACTTTTAGACTCTCAATAGACCAATGGTTCTCCACAGGGAGCCATTTTGCTGCCAGTGCTCTTCCCTCCAGCCCTGGGCATTTGGCAGAGTCTGGAGACATTCTGGTTGTCACTCTGGTGAGTGGTACTGGCATCTAGCGGGCAGAGGGCAGGGGGCTGCTGCTGAACATCCTCCAATGCCCAGGATTTGTGTCAGCACCTGTCACAGCAGGAGCTGGGAACACTGACCCCAAAGGTGGTCTGGTCAGGTGACTGACCTCATTGCTACTCAAGGCTCCAGATTTCACAGCCCTGACGAGGGAAGCTTCCATTCAGTAGTATTCTTGTAATTAAAAATAAGCTATTTTTAAAAATATTTATTTATTTTTGTTTATTTTCGAAAGAGAGAGACAGAGCGCAAGCCGGAGAGGGGCAGAGAGAGACACACACAAAATCTAAAGTAGGCTCCAGGCTCCAAGCTGTCAGCACAGCGCACAATGCAGGGCTCATACTCTCAAACCGAGAGATCATGACCTGAGCCGAAGTCAGACACTTCAACTTACTGAGCCACCCAGGCGCCCCAAAAAATAAGCTATTTTTAAACATCAGGTCTGATGAGGATTTAGCTCCCTTTTAGGTATATGGACATTCTAAGTGTTTACTGAGAACATCACAGTTCTAAATGGGGATTTGTCCCCTGACATGAATAATATATAGTATCAATCAAGGATACCTATGGCTGAAAACACAAAAGACAATAAAGAGTAACAGGAACTCAAGTTTCAAACTGTAATCGATTTCACATCCTTCCAGTGAATCTGTGTCAGCGCATAAAAAAAAAAAAAAAAAAAAAAAAAAAAAAAAAAAAAAAAAAAAAAACAAAAAACAGCCCAGCTCTTTCCTTTTTTCTACTGGAGGGTAGTGAAGAGTGAAGGAAGAGCTGACTCTGTTGTCAAATCTTCCTCACTTTCAAAAACTCTAAAAATGTGAGGAAGGAGTATACCATGTACCAAGTATACCAAAAAACAAATGTCAGGTTGGTTAGAGTAGTTTTTTTTTTTACTTTTAATGGCTCCCGGTCTCACAAACAGCAAGCAGAGATCATTAGGGGCAAACATTCCTTTCAACATGCCAACTCTGCATCGACTATGCCCGCATTTAACCAACCCTCATCTGCTTCTCCCCCCCGACGTCGGCCTGAATGTTCAAACATTTGCCTGCAGCAAATACCTCCTTCCTCCCTCACACACATTCCTATGAAAACCAGACACAAAGGAAAAAAAAAGAATGAGACAAGTTAGAGTCCATTGCCTTTTGGGGACACACCACCTGATTTTCAATGGGCTCAACAAGATTCAGTTCAAGATCTGGGTAGGACTGTCTGTGTGGGTGTAAACAGGTTGGAATGGAGATCGGGAGAGGAGACACCACAGAGGGCATTTTGGGAAGGGAGCTAAGTGAGTAAAAGTAGGAAGGCACATGACCTGATGGCTCCTTAGGCAGTGGCTAGAGTAGAAGCACCACCGTGCCGGGATCTGAGGCTGAAAAGGAAGACCAAAGCCACAAAGGCCTCAAATGCTATCAGGAGCCCCAGAAGAACCTGGGCATGAAATGACAAAATAGTAATGGAGGTGGATTTACCAAGAAAGCCAGAACATCATGCAATGAGGAAATCAAATTTTAGCTCAGACTCCGTAAATAACGTGACTGTTCTGATCCAACGGAGAGGAGTAGTAGGTTCCCTTTGGTACTTGTGTGCAAAGAAGGTGGACTAAGGACATCATGCCCAGCTGGCACAAGTGGCGAGACCAAACAAACCCACAAAATCCATCTCTCGGATCAGTTAGCAAAACTGGAAGCCAGCATCTGGCAGTGCGTCCTGGAGGCAAGTCAAGCCTCTTTATGGACTGTACTTGGAATATTCACAGATTCAAAGAAAAAGAATTAGGACCCAAATCCCCACAACAAAACATACAGCAGCAGCAACAAATAACCCTTGCATCTAGCGGCTGGGAAAAGAAATGGCATGGGTCTCACAGTAGACACTTAGAAGAACTATACCAGAGCAAAGGCAAGTTCGGGTCACAACAGAATAGTGCAGCTTCTCTTGCTGACGCGGGCCAATTTCTCAAGACAATGGCTTTGGGAGTTGACAGCAGAATTCTGCTGTACAGCATGATGAGTTCGTAGTTGATATTATGTCTTAGTTATGGATCACTAAAATGTTTGTAGACGTCATTCTGGACTGTATGCTTATTCCTTCTCGACAAATGCTTTTGTAATCTGCCTAAGTCACCGAAATGAAGAACCACTTAAGGCATTGTTAAATACAGATAAAAGTGCACTGGGTGAACTGTATCTCACAGTTGCCATTAGACAGACAGGGCCCTGACAAAAATTCTGTCTTAGGGCTGCTGATTATTAACCATGTGTTACAACATGTTAGAGTCTAGAGGTGTATTAAGTGACCCATCACAAACCATTAAGCAGTTTTATAAACAAGGTGAGAAAAAAAACACAAAATTATCATTTGGAATTTGAAGGATAATTCTGGTGGTAGGGAAACAACAAAGTAGAGGGAGAAGAAAGACAAATCAGGGGTTCCTGTGATAATCTAGGACAGTGGTTCTCAAAGTGTGGGTCCCAGACCAGCAGTATCAGCATCACTGGGGAACTTGTTAGAAATGCAAATTCCCGGGCTCCATCCAAGATCTACTGGATCAGAATGTCTTGCAGTGGGGCCCGGAAATCTGTATTTTAACAACCCTCAGTGCCTTCAGATGCATGCTCAGGATTGAGAAGCATCAGCACCCCACACACACACCTCCCAGTGATGGCTCCACCTCAGACCCAGTAAGTTAGAATGTGTGTGCTATCCAGAGGCCTTGTGTATGGTTGGTACATTCCAGTCCAAAAAGCTGGACAAGAAGATTAATAAGATCCTCAAAGAGGGGGTCACCATGGGAATAGGGAGGAAGTACAGATGAGAGGAACATTTTGGGAAGGTTAATGAACAGCTCCAACACTTTCCTGGGAATCCAGTTGTATAAAGCTAACCCTCAGATACCCAGATGGACTGGGTTACTGGTCGGTTGGGATTTGAGGGTTCTCAAAGTCTATTGTAGCTAAATAATAGACTTTTCACCCTCTGTGGCTCCACATCTGCCTCTGTAATTGTCCTCTTCCTCAAAATGCAAACGATTCTGGGAGGGGCTGTCTATGAGTCATTAATATAACACTTCCAAAGAATTGTTGGTCTCTTTTTGGGGGGAGAAGCAGCAGGTGGGAGATGAGGATGCCTTAGGGAATCACTCAAGAGGCAGAGATGGGATTTACTGGAAACAGGTTAGGCCTACGTCATGGTTTCTGGGTGGGTTGGCTCTGGCTCAGAGCTATGCAGGCTCAGCAGCAACAAGCTGACAGTTTACAGGAGCACTAACAAGCTCACGGAGTGTGCTGTGGATTTGTGGAAAGAAGGCAAAGTTCAGCCTGGGAGTCGAAACCGAACAGGTGGGAAACACCTGCTCTCTTTAGCTACGAGATGTGTTACAACCTGCTTTCCCTTGCCAACAGTCTGTGAAAGCTTTGGCTTTAATGATTAAGTGGAGTCAAAGAAAAGAAACTATAGACCAGCTTATTTTTTTATTTTGTTTTAATTGGGAACTACTTCTGGCTCGTCTTAGATTAATGATTCACGAACAAGTAAACTAACATATATCTTATTTGTAAACTACGAGGTTTAGAAATTTATACCCCTATTCTAAGACTTATGCAAGACTTACCATGCACTTTATCATTTCATAAACGCTTGCCCCACTCAATGCAAATTGAGATGAATACCTCACTGTGTATGATCTATTACTTCCTAAGTCATCACAAAGCCAAACCTTGAAATTCTCAGGGCTCCAGAGGAAACATAAAATGTTAGTTCTCTCCAGTTGGTGTCATTTGAAGATGTTCTGTTCCACCCAATTTCTCAGTGTACTCTCGGAAAGCCTGGGGGAGCAGCATAACCCAATGGCTTTCATCTTGGTAACGTTTCTCACAAATCTGGCCACCAGAGTGGCCAGGTCTGAATTCTCACGCTGGTACTTACAGCTTTGAGACCAAGTGCAAGTCACTGAACTTCTCTGTACCTCAGTTTCCACATATGTATAATGAGGAGCCCAATTCCTATTTTGTAAGGTTATCATGAATTTTAAATGAGCTAATGCCTGCTTAGTGCAGTAACTTGCAAATGGCAGGTCATCAATAAATGTCAGCTATCATTTTTGCCAAACGTGCGATTTGATAGTTGCAAACTCTCCTATGAAATAGTAATACGTATATAAGTAAATGAGAACATCAGGAATGGACAAGTGTTGTTGTTGTTGTTGTTTTAAGTAAAATGTGAAGCAAGGAGGTGAAGGTGGCTGTTTTGGTCAGGACAGTCTGGAACTTGGAAGGCCTCCAAAAACAAATTCAGTCCATGAGGAGAAATGACATCAACACGAAGATCTGGGAGAAGAGAATTCTAGCCCAAAAAGCAGCAACTATGGTGTCCTGGAAACTGCAGGGCCAATTTCAAGGAAGAAGGAGACCCATCAGCCACAGCAAGTGATGCTTCATATTTTTTAATGTTTGTTTATTTTTGAGAGAGACAGAGACAGAGCAGAGAGGGGCATAGAGAGAGGTAGACACAGAAACTGAAGCAGGCTTCAGGCTCTGAGCTGTCAGCACAGAGTCCAATGCAGGATTCGAGCCTATGAACTGCAAGATCATGACCTGAGCCAAAGTCGGTCGCTTAACCAACTGAGCCAGCCAGGCACCCAATGCTTAAAGAGCCAAGTGAGATGAAAACAGAAAACAAGATGTTGGACTTTGGTAACTGTGATAAGAACTTTTCAGCAGAGTATGTGAGTGGAGGTGAGAATGGGAGGAGAGGGAGATTCTGTGTGAAGACGACTCTCTGAAAGAGCTTTGCTGTGAAGGGAGCAGCAAAACCAGGGAAAGAGCATTTGGCAGTGCTTTCAAGTTGGTGAGAGGAGGTCCTCACTAGCCACAGGGGTGCCGGGTGTAAAGGCACAGAGAAGAGAAGCATGGGATGTATGTATGTATGGCGGGAGGGATCCCATGGGGACAGGACAAAGAGGGATGCAGGCTGAGGGTACCAAGCATAACGCCGGAGTGAGGCAGCAGGGAATGAGAGCGAGGAGCTAGTCTGGCTGGGTGGGGGGTGGGGAGAGTCCTGCCTGAACACTGCAGAATGAAGAGCTTATAAGAAATCGTGCAACTATTAGATGACAGTTTAAACCCTCTCTGTTGTGAATAAGAAAGGCACCTGATATCATAGGAATATCAGGAATGAAGAATAACAGTGTCCAGGTCCTCCACATGTGCTAACAAGTTTTAAAGGAAGATGCTTTATGTGTCAAAATTAGAGTTTAATAACGTATTAAAACCCTTGAAAATGCACAATGGAGATCTATATTCAGCATACAATCCTTAAAATTTAATCTTCATCTTGGAAATATGGCATAGGAAATCCACAGGAAATCCAGATCAAGCTGGTAGGAATTTAAAGTCTGCATTAGAAATGTTTCCTGTGTCCTATTAGCCACTTCTCAGAGTGACACTTTGGGGCTGAGCCTTGGAAAGGGGGACACCTCGGCAAGAATTCCTAGGGCAGTTCCAGAGAGGGTCTTTTGCCAGAATTATCCATTCAGGAGACCAGGGCTGTGGAGAGATGGTCATATATAAAAGTACAGCCAGAGGGGCCATGCTGGGAATAGAATAGTCAGCACTCACTGAGCATGCACTATGTGTGCTGGAGCCTGTGCAGAAGCCTTTTTAGGCATTCCTAGCTGTGATAACTTGTTAATGCTCACGGCATTCTTATCCCCATTTTATAGATGAGGAAACAGAAGCTGAAAGATGTTAGATAATTTGCCCAAAGTTACACAACTGTTATTAAGTGGGAGCACTCGTGACAAAAAGTCTTCAGTGATAAAGAGGACCAACCAGCTAATTGCCAAAAACAGAAGGGCAGACTTTGTAGAGCTAGATGAATGCAGTGTGGGTGTGAGAGAGAACAAGCAGAGATGAGGTCAAGGTGCAGGTGGGCTGAAAGCCAGTCTCGGAGTTAATTCTGTAACACAGCCAGTCTGCTGATAGTGGAACTCTTAATGGAAGGTTGGCAGGCATCACTGGGCTGAGTAGTAGTTCTGGAAGCAAATGTGCTCGGCCTGCTGGCAGTGGAAGGATGAATTACCTCTCCAGTGCACTGCTGCTCTAATTCCATTGCCTCCCCTCCCCAGCCTGTTACTCCCTCCTACTCTCTCCAGCTCAGTGATATTTCAGACTGAGGAACTGCCCACATAAGGAGCAGGTGACAGCTTCTCATTATGATCAGGAGCATTCTTGGTCACTCATTCACTGTCGGTGAGAATGTGAAATGACACAAACACTTTGGAAAATTGTTAGGAAGTTTCTAATAAAGTTAGATAGACACCTACCCTATGACACAACAAGCCCACTCCGAGGTAATTACCCAAGAGAAACGGAAACGTATGTCCACAAAAAGACCCATGCAAGACTATTCACAGCAGATTTCTTTATAACAGCTCAAACCTGGAAACAACCCAAATGTCCATCAATTGGAAAATGGATAAACTGTGGTAAAAATCATCGAAGAAATAGTACAAGGCAGTAAACAAGAATAACACAGCATGCAGCAACACAGATGGATCTTAAAGCATTACGTTGAGTGAAAGGAGTCAGATGTACAAAAACATGCCCTGTGATTCCACTTAGATGTAGGGCAAGAATAGGTAACACTGAGCTGGGTGATAGTATGATAGTTGTCTGTGGGTATTCATACACGTGCAGGGCTAGCCAGGAGAGACACTGCCTGGAAGAGGGAAAAAGAGAACTTTCTGGGGCCATGATAATGTTCTTTCTTGACATACTTTATGGCTACAGAGGTGTATAATCTTGTCAAAATTCTTTCAGGGAGATATTTGAGATTTATGCATTTCACACTGTATAAAATATATCGCAAAGACAAACCATTAGTGTAGAAAATAAAAATCTTAAAAACCGCCCTTGTTCTGACAGCTGGGTAAAGAAAATTTCTTCGTTGGTGGCTTTCAAGTTTACCATCCTCGTTCCAGCTGTGCTAATTGGGCTCTTGACCATCACATCCCTACACATCACAAAGTGCAAAGGGAATCAATACAACAAAGAACCTGTACCACAGCTGCACCCGACTCGACAAGTATCCTGGTACTGAGCCATTTTATTGCTTTTCCTTGCAAAAGGGTATTGATAAAAAAAAAAAGGCATACATGTCATGAACATTAACAAAATAATGACAACGGGCAGGATATAATCCCATGGAGAAATGGAATAGTACTTGAGCTTTTCCTATGAATGTGCCAAGTTCTGTAAATAACTGTCATTGTTAAAATCCTGTCTTTCATATTTTAGAATCATGTGAATGTATTATCTATTAATAAAATTTAATAAAATTAAGTATTTGAGAAATAGAAACAAACAGCCACTGATAATTCTTAGCACTGTGAGTTGCTCTGGAAGAACCACCACTATCCCACATCACTGACACTCTGGAGCCTCTAGTTTCTTGGGCACCAGAGCCTTAGTAAAAGACTGGACACTGACTGCCCTTATTTCACTGCTCCCCTTCATCTGTAACTAAGCAGCAATAATCACAATGTACCAAAACAGTCAGATCTCCTTGCTAAGGACACCCGTATGGCTTGAGGTGCCAGGAACTCACTTTTACCCATGTAATTACTCTTCCTCATCTTGCGGACAGAAAAAAAAAAATATTAAAGTGTAAATATTAACACTTAAGCATAGTTTCCTTACTGAGAAAATAAGTATCTTTAAAAATTATTTTATGTTTATTTATTTCTGAGAAGAGAGAGAGAGAGAGAGACAGAGCATGAGCAGGGAGGGGCAGAGAGAGAGGGAGACACAGAAACAGAAGCAGGCTCCAGGCTCTGAGCTGTCAGCACAGAGACCAGCTTGGGGCTCGAACTTGTGAACCACGAGATCTGACCTGAGCCAGTCAGATTCTTAAATGACTGAGCCACCCAGGTGCTCCCAGAATAAGTTTCTTTAGAAAATAAAGTGTATGTCTGAATTAATTTCCCGCTTAAGAATGGTATGGAATACTTCAGGCATTAGGTGTAATTTTGCCAAAAAATATTTTTTAATTAGTCAATTCAGTACTTAAACTCAGATATCCTTTCCTTTTTAGCAAATGGCATAATATTATAATTATGAATCTTAAAAAGTCTCATATGCATTTTATAAATTTTTAAGTCTATTTCATGAAATCGGTTACTCTAGTAGATTCCATGTGTTTAAGACAATTCCATAAATAAGTTAGAATTTATAAAATGCACCACAAATGCTTTCAAAGCCTAAAGAAATGCATGACTTAGTTATTACCAAAAAAGTTATACTCATGATAATAAAATAGAAACCCACACTGTGATATAAGTTTAAGTTAATATCTTGTTTCATATCATCCTATTTAGTTTTCCCAATGTGGCTATGAGATTGCCAACTCAGAAGCCTGGGTTCAAATTTTGCCATTCACCAGCTGGGTGACCTTGGGCAAATTACTTTATTTTCTTGCACCCCACTTTCTTTTTTCTGTATAATGGGATAGTAATAATGACTATTTCATAGGTCTGTATTTGATCAAATACATTGACTAAATCATCTGATGTATAGAAAATCCTTAAAGCAGTGTTTGGCATGTAAGTTGTGGTTAATTGTTCTTAGCCATTGTTATTTATTATTTTTTTATTATTATTCTGGTTCTATCTATTAGAATTACTAGGGACATCATTTAAATACAATGCTTCTAGGAGACGGGCCAAGATGGAGGACAAGCATGGAAGTTTTTTTGCATCTCTCATCCCTAAAATAAAGCCAGATCTACACTAAACCATCCTGTACACCTAGAACACTGATTTGAAGATTAAAACAATAATCTTTACAACCTGAACCACAGAACTCAGCAGGTATGCACTGCAGAGAGGTGAACTGGGGGAGAGAGAAGCCACGGAGGGTAGGGAGCTGTTTTTGCTTGTGGAGAGAGTTTGGAGATGGGGGCAGAGTACAGGAAAGCAATGCCTCCACCAAAAAACAGCTGGAGAGAAAAGAAAGAGTACACAAGGGACTGAACAAAAACAGGGAGAAAGTAGAAAGGAGAGGGTATAAATTCCAATCAGACTCTATAAACAGGGGGAACACAGAGTCTGAAACTCCACAGCTTGATACCTGGCGGTGCTCTGGTGGAAAGAGAGAATCCCCAGTTGCAGAGAGCAAAATCCAAGGGAGCCTCAGGCCACATGGAGAGAGGCAGTTCCCCTGCTTGGAGGACATTTGGTAGAGGCTATGTGGCCTCCCCAAAGGCAAAGGTCCCAGCAGACCCTGGAGAGCAACCACATTCATTGGTGTTGGAGCAAGGACATTAAATGGGAAGCCTGGTGCCAGATGTGTGTTGTGATTTACGATAATCCCTGAAACGTTGCCACTACATGATCCTGTAAACTTTTTCTGGGGCGGGCTGGCACCGAACCACAGTCTCTGGGCATCGGCAGCAGCATGGTCCCACAAAAGTTCTTGGGGGTGGTAGCGTACCCAGCCATTGCTTGGTGAGACCCTCTCCCAGAAGATCAGAACAGGTCAAGGCTGCAGTAACTCGAAAGTGAGTGGTTGGGAAACACAGCGCACAGTTTTATCCTGAGATAAAACTCAGGAGGGAGGTGCCACCTGGCAACTTGATGGCTTAGTAATGGACAATGTAAAAGCGGGGAGTGGATGGAAGCTGGAGACAAAGGAGGGGTGTGCAATTTCTGGTCAGGGAGAACAGAGTTCTGATACTAGAGACTGGGTAGCTGGGTGATGCGATTTTCAATGCTCCTGTGCAGCGCATGCGTGCATTCACACCTACAAATGACACAACAATCCACCCCAGTAAGCTAAGCAGTGCCATCTAGTGGAGAACAGAGCCATTACACTGAGCCCCACCCAACTGAGCCAACCAACCTCTTCCAGAACACAAGTCTATCCACCTGCTTAGTTTACAGACTTTAAAGTGCTTCATAGTTTGACTTCTAGGGGAAACCGATGTAATTTCAACTGTGTTTCAGTCTTTTCACTGGTCCATCTATTCACTTTTTAAAAACTTTTTCTTATTCTTGAATACAGAAAAAGAAAAAATTTATCTTTATTTTCAATTTTTATAAACAATATTTTTCTTTTTTTCTACTATATATTTTACTTTTTAAAAAATTTTCAAATTCTATTTTAATTCCATCATTTCATTTTGTTATTTCATTGTATTCATTTTTATAAATTTTCAAACGTTTTCCTTTCTTTTTTTATCTTTCTCTTTTTTTCTCCGATCTATCAAGCTCCTTTAAACAACCATACCAAACACACCTAGGATCTAGCATCTTTTATTTGATTTTTTGTGGTTTTTTAATTTTTAATTTTTTTTTACCTTATTAATTCCTTTTATTCCTTCAAACTGATGAAATGACAGAATTCACCCCAAAAGAAAGAACAAGAGGAAATGACAGCCAGGGACTTAATCAGCACAGATACAAGCAAGATGTCTGAACCAGAATTTAGAGTCACAATAATAACAATACTAACTGGGGTTGAAAATAGATTAGAATCCCTTTATGCGGAGATAAAAGAAGCAAAAGCTAGTCAGGATGAAATAAAAATGCTGTAACTGAGATGCAATCTTGAATGGATGCCATGGTGGCAAGGACAGATGAGGCAGAGCAGGGAATCAGTGATATAGAGGACAATGTTATGGAGAATAATAAGCAGGAAAAAAAAGAGGGAGACTAAGGCAAAAGAGCATGATTCAACAATTAGAGAAATCAGTGACTCATTAAAAAGGAACAACATCAGAATCATAGGGGTCCCAGAAGATGAAGAGAGACAAAGAGGGGTTGAAGGGTTATGTGAACAAGTCATAGCAGAAAACTTTCCAAAAGTGGGGAAAGACACACATTAAAAATTCTGGAAGCACAGAGGACTCCCATTAGATTCAACTAAAACCGACCATCAACAAGGCATACCATAGTCAAATTCACAACATACTTAAGCAAGGAAAGAATCATGAAAGCAGCAAGGGAAAAAAAAGTCCTTAACCTACGAGGGAAGACAGATCGGGTTTTCAGCAGTCCTATCCACAGAAACTTGGCAGGCCAGAAAGGAGTGGCAGGCTATATTCAATGTGCTGAATCAGAAAAATATGTAGCCAAGAATTCTTTATCCAGCAAGGCTATCATTCAAAATAGAAGGAGAGATAAAAAGTTTCCCAGAAAAAAAAAAAAAAAAGATTAAAGGTATTTGTGACCACTAAACCAGCCCTGCAAGAAATTTTAAGGGAGACTCTCTGAAAGGAGAAAAGCTGGAAAAAAAAAAAAAGACCAAAATCAACAAAGACTAGAAAGGACCAAAGAACACCACCAGAAAATCCAACTCTATAGGCAACATAATGGCAATAAATTCATATCTTTCAGTACACACTCTAAACATGAATGGATTAACTTCTCCAATCAAAAGACATAGGGTAACAGAAGGGATATGGAAACAAGATCCATCTATATGCTGTTTACAAGAGACCCACTTTAGATCTAAAGACACCTTCAGATTGAAAGTAAGGGGATGGAGAACCATCTATCATGCTAATGGTCAACAAAAGAAACCCAGAGTAGCCATACTTATATCAGACAATCTAGACTTAAAAGACTGTAACAAGAAATGAAGAAGTGCATTATATCATAAGGGGTCTATCCACCAAGAAGACCTAACAATTGTAAGCATTTCTGCTCCAAATGCGATAGCACCCAAATATATAAACTGATTAATCATAAATATAAAGAAACTCACTGATAATAATACTACAATAGTAGGGGACTTCAACAGCCCACTTAGAGCAATGGACAGATAATCTAAACAGAAAATCAACAAGGAAACAATGACTTTGAATGACACACTGGACCAGAGGGACTTAACAGATATATTCAAAACATTTCATCCTAAAGCAGCGGAATACACATTCTTCTCCAGTGCACATGGAACATTCTCCAGAATAGATCACATACTGTGAGACAAATCAGCTCTCAACAAGTACAAAAAGATCAAGATCATACCATGCATATTTTCATAGCACAATGCTATGAAACTCGAAATCAACCACAAGAAAAAAAAAATTTGGAAAGATAACAAATACTTGGAGACTAGAGAACATCCTACTGAAGAATGAATGTGATAACCAAGAAATTAAAGAGGAAATTAAAAGGTACATGGAAGCCAATGCAATGATAACACCACAACCTCTGGGATGCAGCAAAGGCAATCATAAGAGGGAAGTATATAGCAATCCAGGCCTTCCTAAAGAAGGAAGAAAGGTCTCAGATACACAGCCTAACCCCACATCATAAAGAGCTGGAAAAAGAACGACGAATAAAACCCCAAGCAAGCAGAAGACAGGAAATAATAAAGATTAGAGCAGAAATCAATGCTATGGAAACCAAAAAAAACAAAACAGTAGAACACATCAAAGAAACCAGAAGCTGGTTCCTTGAAAGAATTAACAAAATTGATAAACCCCTAGCCAGTTTGATCAAAAAGAAAAAGGTAAGGACCCAAATAAATGAAATCAAGAATGAAGGAGGAGAGATCACAACAAACACAGCAGAAATACAAACAATAATACGAGAATATTATGAGCGATTATATGCCAATAAAATGGGTAACCTGGAAGAAATGGACAAATTCCTAAAAACATATAAACTACCAAAACTGAAACAGGAAGAAATAGAAAATTTGAACAGACCTATAACCAGTAAGGTAATTGAAGTAGTAATCAAAAATCTCCTGAAAGCTAAGTCCAGAGACAGATGGCTTTCTAGGGAAAGTCTACCAAACATTTAAAGAAGAGTTAAAACCTATTCTCTTGAAGCTGTTTCAAAAAATAGAAATGGAAGGAAAACTTCCAAACTCATTCTATGAAGCTAACATTACCTTGATTTCAACCAAAGACCCGACTAAAAAGGAGAACTATAGACAAATTTCCCTGATGAACATGGATGCAAAAATCCTCAACAAGATACCAGCCAAGTGGATCCAACAATACATTAAAAGAATTATTCACCAGGACCAAGTGGGATTTATACCTGGTTCAATATCCACAAAACAATCAATGTGATACATCACATAAATAAAAGAAAGGACAAGAATCACATGATCCTCTCAATAGATGCAGAGAAAACATTTGACAAAATACAGCATCCTTTATGGATAAAAACCCTCAAGAAAGTGGGGATAGAAGGAGCATACCTCGAGATCATATAGGCCATATATGAAAGACCCACTGCTAATATCCTCAATGGGAAAAAACATTCCCCCTAAGGTCAGAAACATGACAGAGGTGTCCACTCTCACCACTGTTATTCATCATAGTATTGGAAGTTTTAGCCTCAGCAATCAGATAATACAAAAGAATAAAAGACATCCAAATCAGCCAGAAGGAAGTCAAACTTTCAGTCTTTGTAGATGACATGATACTCTATATGGAAAACCCAAAACATTTTAGCAAAAAACTGCTAGAACTGATCCATGAATTCAGCAAAGTTTCAGGATATAAAATCAATGCACAGAAATTGGTTGCATTCCTATACACCAATAGTGAAGCAACAGAAAGAGAAATCAAGGAATTGATCCCATTTATAACTGTACCAAAAACCATAAAATACCTAGGAATAAACATAACCAAAGAGGTGAAAAATCTATATACTGAAAACTATAGAAAGCTTATGAAAGAAATTGAAGAAGACACACACAAAAAATTGAAAAATATTCCATGCTCCTGGATTTGAAGAATAAACATTGTTGAAATGTCAATACTACCCAAAGCAATCTACATATTCAATGCAATTCCTATCAAAATGACACCAGCATTCTTCACAGAGCTAGAACAAAGAATCCTAAAATTTGTATGGAACCAGAAAAGACCCTGAATAGCCAAAGCAATTGAAAAAGAAAACCAAAGCAGGACGCATCACAATCCTGGACTTGAAGCTGTATTACAAAGCTGTAATCATCAAGACAGTATGGTACTGGCACAAAAACAGACACTCAGATCAATGGAACAGTATAGAGAATCCAGAAATGGACCCACAAATGTATGGACAGCTAATCTTTGACAAATCAGGAAAGAATATCCAATGGAATAAAGACAGTCTCTTCAGCAAGTGGTGCTGGGAAAACTTGGCAGCAGCATGCAGAAAAATGAACCTGGACCACTTTCTTACACCATACACAAAAATAAACTCAAAATGGATTAAAGACCTAAACATAAGACAGAAAGCCATCAAAATCCTCAAGGAGAAATCAGGCAAAAACCTCTTTGACTTTGGCTGCAGCAACTTCTTACTCAACACGTCTCAGGAGGCAACGGAAACAAAAGCAAAAATGAACTATTGGGACTTCATCAAAATAAAAAGCTTCTTCACAGCGAAGGAAACAATCAGCAAAACTAAAAGGCAACTGATGGAATGGGAGAACATATTTGCAAACGACATATCAGATAAAGGGTTAGTATCCAAAATCTATAAAGAACTTACCAAACTCAACACCCCCCAAAAAATAATCCAGTGAAGAAATGGGCAAAAGACATGAAAAGACATTTCTCTAAAGAAGACATCCAGATGGCCCACCAACACAAGAAAAAATGCTCAACATCACTCCTCATCAGGGAAATACAAATCAAAACCACAATGAGATACCACCTCACGCCTGTCAGCATGGCTACCATTAACAACTGAGGCCACAACAGATGTTGGTGAGGATGTGGAGAAAGAGGATCTGTTTTGCATTGCTGGTGGGAATGCAAGCTGGTGCAGCCACTCTGGAAAACAGTATGGTAGTTCCTCAAAAAACTAAAAATAGAACTACCCTATGACCCAGCAATTGCACTAGTAGGTATTTATCCAAGGGATACAAGTGTGCTGTTTTGAAGGGGCACATGCACCCCAATGTTTATAGCAGCACTATCAACAATAGCCAAAGTATGGAAAGAGCCCAAATGTCCTTCAATGGATGAATGGATAAAGAAGATGTGGTGTATATACATATATAATGGAGTATTATTACTCAGCAATCAAAAAGAATGAAATCTTGCAATTTGCAACTACATGGATGGAACTGGAGGGTATTATGCTAAGCGAAATTAATCTGTCAGAGAAAGACAAATATCATATTACTTAACTCATATGAGGAATTTAAGATACAAAACAGTTGAACACAAGGGAAGGGAAGCAAATATAATATAAAAACAGGGTGGGGGACAAAACATAAGAGACTTAAATATGGAGAACAAACAAAGGGTTGCTGGAGGGGTTGTGGGAGGGGGATGGGCTAAATGGGTAAGGGGCTTTAAGGAACCTAGTCCTGAAATCATTTTTGCATCATATGCTAACTAACTTGGATGTAAAATAAAAAATATAGTATTTTAAAAATTCCAAAAAAATATAAACTAAAAGAAATAAATATAATGCTTCTATTACTGTGGGAACTTAGACACACAGAAATGATCTTAAAATTTATAGATACATATTTTTCAAAATAAAGATACAAGGAACCAGTGGAAGTTAAGGACTACAATGTTTGCTCAGAATGTTATTAATCACAGTTAATCTAATCGTGTTACAGACTGTATTAATGAACAGAGAAAAAGAAGAAAAGAACAAACTAGTGAGTAATGGTATGACTGTAAATGAAGACACTTGTATATACAACATCCTTCTCCATAAATGTATATGTCATAAAAAGAAAATAAATCGTTCAAGTTATAAGGGAACTGAGAAGGATTTTATTCCAACCCAAGACAGGCATCTCTTCTAAGGGTCCCTGGAGATGCTCAGACTCTTGCTTCTCAAGGTGTGGTCCTAGGACTGGCATCACCTGGGAGCTTGTTAGAAATGCAGAATCTCATATTCCACTCCAGACCCAATGAGTAATATTCTGCATTTTAACAAGACTCCCAGGGCATCTGCATGCATATTAAATATGGAGACATACTGGCCCACACTATTTTAATTACTTGCACTCATGGCAAACTCACTAGTCATGATGCAGCTGTTTCATTGTGAGGTATTCCCAGTTCTTAAGATGTTTTTATAATATGGAGGCCAAGTTTATGAAAAATATACAGGCCACAATCCCATTTTAAAATGCTGATAGGCATGATATAAAATATGTATATATGCACGTATGTATATAGACATAGGTTTAGGTTTACATAGAAAAACTTCTGGAAGGATAATACCCAGTTGTTCACACTACTAAGCAATCCTTCAAATGTGTTGTTGGAATTTCTGACTGTGACTCCTTTTTCTTGTACTGTCTAGTCTTAGTTTGGTCAGCTGGAGAATTCAAGACCACTTTTATTAACTCTGGAGCTAAAAACAGCTTCCTGCCTCCCCTTGGACTTCTTTCCTCCAGGCTAAAGGCTCCAAATGTTCCCAGCAGCTCCTGCTGTTCTATCACCCTTACCTCACCCTTCCAGATCCCTCCAGGCTATCAACAGGTCTCCTGGAAGCAGGGCCAGAACCCAGTTCTCCATGGCTGGCATGAGTAAAAGCAACCACTTGATCTCCTGGAATGCTTTCTTTGTTGATTAATAACTTCTTAATTTAAAAATGTCATTTGATGGGGCGCCTGGGTGGCGCAGTCGGTTAAGCGTCCGACTTCAGCCAGGTCACGATCTCGCGGTCCGTAAGTTCGAGCCCCGCGTCGGGCTCTGGGCTGATGGCTCAGAGCCTGGAGCCTGTTTCCGATTCTGTGTCTCCCTCTCTCTCTGCCCCTCCCCCGTTCATGCTCTGTCTCTCTCTGTCCCAAAAATAAATAAACGTTGAAAAAAAATTTTTTTTAAATGTCATTTGAAAAGTCGTGGCAGAAATTAGTTCTTAAGTCACATAAATTATTATAGTGCTTTTCTTCTGAGATGTTCTGAATGTATTAGAGATGTTAGGAAGGGCCCTGCAATGGCATTAATTGCACAGAACTCAATATTCATTCCTGAAACAGAAGAATAACTATCATGTGTATAGTGTTTGAAGAATGACATTGCAGGGACACCAAGCAATTACCAAGACAGGAGAAAAAGAACTGATCAGGAAAAGATCTGTTCATGTGCATAAAAAGACACTCAGTGTAGCCAAGAGGGATAATTGTGAATCTTGAATTGAGCTCCTACAGATAAGGTGACAATTGATAAATAACCCAGAAAATAAGAATAGAAGACAAAGCTTTAATGGGAACTATGTAGGAGATTGAAGGTAGAAAGAAAAACTCTAGGTAGAAATTTGTGTTAATTTTTTTTAATGTTCAGTCTAGAACAGAGTTCCCCAACAAGTCAAAGTGTCAAGAATGTGTATAATGAGTCTGCCTCTTGGCACAACTGGGTGAAGCCTGGTTAATAGAAGACCTCAGCTGGCCACCTCTAGCACCAACAGCTTACAAACCCAAACCTATATATTTCTCCTGTGTTATGTTGTGCTACTGGTCCCACATAAAAAGATATTTATTTAGAACCACTGGTATAAAAGATATCCCTTTTCTGTCAACTTCCAAGGCTATTTGGAAAACTTACATCACAGCAGTGGAGCAAATACAGCATCTTCTAGGCAAAAGAAAAGACATTTATAGTGCAAGCATTGATGGGCACACCCCCATTCATTAAGGCTTAGCATTGCATTAATCTGTGCTGATACCATTTGGTACAGAAATAGCTATGGTCATAGGAAAGTTGGTGAAGACTCTGTCACTCCATGTCTGGATGTTGAGCTATTGCAAAGAGCACATGAGAATGTTCTGCAATGGCGTAGCAACCTTGATACAAGGACATGAGAAGACACATGCAGAAAAGCATAGGTCAGAGGTAGGTGTGGAACATAGCTTAGCATGTGAAAGCAGAACAAAAGAAACAAAATCCACACACAACCAGAATGACCAAAGAAGAAAGAACTTGGACCTGTATCAGGATAGTCACATTTCCCTAAGTCACTGGCAGAGAGATTAGCAGTTCTTTGTTGTGAAGGAACTGGAATTAAAACTGGAACTGTAGGAGCTGGGATTGAATATTAACTTTAGTTTAGCTTTTTTTTTTTTTTTTGAAACCATTTATTTATTCAACCTATAAACTGACAACATATAAATATATGGGTGAACACATTATGTCACTCAGTAAATTATTTCTGATTTATTCCACTGTATGATTTCAGATCTTGTTATTTTTGTCCCATTTATGAAATCTTGGGAAGGAAAATAATATTTATACTGAATGCTTATTATAGGCTGGAGATTATAACAAATGTTTTAGTGTGTGTCATTCCATTTAAAGCTTATAAACCTATGAGGTAGGTAGGTTGTAGCAAACTTGTGATATTATTCTCTTTTATAGATAAAAGAAGTGAATCTTAAGGAGATTTGTTAATCTTCCCAAACTCATAACAGCTATTAACAAGAAAGATGTAGCTTTATAGCTAAAGTTTTCTACTCCACCCAATGTTTATTCCACCACAACATACTACTTAGGACTGAAAGAGTCTTGTTAAGACTGAATGATATACCTTGTGAACGGGACCCCAACAGATTAGGGCTGGACAGTATCACTATCAGTTCTTATGCACAACACGTCACAACAGTACTGTGTTGGTATCTGTGGCTCCAGATATGCTTCTAAGGCAGAGTTTCTCAATGTCAGCACCACATTTTGAGCCAGATGATTTTTCTTTTGTTGTAAGGAGCTGTCACGTGCATTGTAGGATATTGAGCATTATCCTTGGCCTCTACCCACTAGATGCCAGTGGCACCCACCCTCAAATTGTGACAACCAAAAATGTCTCGAGACATTGCCAAATGCTCCCAGCAGGGAGTAGGGCAAAACTGCTCCCATTTGAGAAACACCGCTCTGAGGCCATGAAATAAATATTTTCTTTATTGAAGAGTAACATAAGGCCTTGCTAAATTCAATGACTTGCTCAGCAATTTAAAGGCTGGACATTGGGGCGCCTGGGTGGCTCCGTCGGTTAAGCGTCCGACTTCAGCTCAGGTCACGATCTCACGGTCCGTGAGTTCGAGCCCCGCACCGGGCTCTGGGCTGATGGCTCAGAGCCTGGAGACTGCTTCTGATTCTGTGTCTCCCTCTGTCTCTGACCCTCCCCCGTTCATGCTCTGTCTCTCTCTGTCTCAAAAATAAATAAACATTAAAAAAAATAAAATAAAATAAAGGCTGGACATTAATAGAATCTTCACTTCTTTACTTTGGACCTAGATTGAAGCAACAACACTTCCGTACTTTGCTTTTAGCAGTAGTTAGGCTAAGTAACTCCAGCTGCTATGACAGATAGACTCTCAGTGCATCAAATCATTGCAAGATTATTCCTTACTCATGTTACAATACAATGTAGATGTGGCTCCAGGTGATCATTCAGGAACCCAGGCTACTTACATCTTTGACTCCACCACCTTCAACCCATGGCTGGAATTTCCTCCACTCAATCAGGGGTGGAAAAGAAAA
This sequence comes from Herpailurus yagouaroundi, assembly GCF_014898765.1. Taxonomy (NCBI): domain Eukaryota; kingdom Metazoa; phylum Chordata; class Mammalia; order Carnivora; family Felidae; genus Herpailurus; species Herpailurus yagouaroundi. The sequence goes on along the minus strand of NW_024412427.1, from coordinate 20,928,238 downwards.
AAAAAAAAAAAAAAAAAAGAAAAAAGGTGGCGAGGAGAACAGATCATCTCTGAACCACATCAGCCTAGAAGTGTCACAAATCACTTCTTTCCACATTTCCTTGATAGTCCTTCACCGGGAAGATTTTTTCCAGCAATGATGCTATACTATGGAAGAAGTGTATGCAATTTTAGTGCTTTTTTCTAGCCATCTGTGCCACAGTTCTATACATTTCAAAGCAGGTGCATAAATATTTCAGCCTGATAAGAAACTTGCAACATAGGCAAATATAATTTTAATTGTGTGTGTTATTTTCCCATTTTATAATGGGAAAGTTGGACACAAATACTTCCTTTAACTTGGGATTGATATCGTAGGATTAGAACCCCAGACTCTCACTCTTGAGTTGAGAGTTCTTATCTAAGAAAGCAGGTGATGCATATTCAGAAGAATAGAGAGTGCTGTTAGCCAAAGATAGGGACAATGTTATAAGCATTGTCTCTGGAATCTGATCAGGTCAAGTCTTGGGCTTTGCCATTGAGTAGTTGTATGTGACTTTAAACAAGAAATTTAGTCCCTCATAGTCTCTATTTTCACATCTCAGGACTGTCATAGTTACCCTACTATAGACAGCAATAAAGTTTAAATGAGATGATACATAGAAAGTACTTAAAAACAATGTTCAGTAAATTTTGGTTATTGATATGCCACAAGAAATAACTAACATATGATCTACATATTTACAAGATTTTCTTGCTACTCTACATCACACTTAAGTTCTATCTATTTTGGAGTCTATTTAGGTTTCTCCACGTTAGCCTGTTTACAAAGAACAAATCAATTCTCATTGACTTCAGCTGATTTGCTCAATTCTACAGTGGAAACTGGGAGAGGAGTCATCTGGGAGAGCAAGTGTTGATGAATCAGCATAAATCCATACCCAATCCTGGAAAGCAGCCCAGAGTGAAAGCCCTAGTGACAGCAAGTCAGTAGAATCATGTTCATTTAAACACCAAGGGCAGCACAGGGCATTATGAAAGATGGAACCAAGGTCAAATGTTTTGTGTGTTCTTCTGCCAGTTTAGCTGCCAGTGAGTCTTGGGCCAAGAACAGAAACCCAGCACCAAACCTCACTGTCCAGTTTGTGGTTTCGAATCATCTTGTCTCATAGATGAGAAGGCAAATGCCCAGCAAGGTTGGTGGTTAAATAGGAGACATGAGTCCCCAAACCATGTTTTTGTTCATTCTTGGGTCAACTGTCTTACCTGTGTTGCCTTCACATGTGTTACTTTATATTCCAGAATTCTATAGACATGCAGTGATATCAAGCCCCACGAGGGAAACGTGAAAGTTTACAGAGTATCTTTCAGAGAACTGCCAATTTTTCCCATACACAAACACCTCTTCAAATTTCTTCCCAAATGGAAGGTGAGCCCCACCTTCTGTGAGGACTTTGCTTTATTTATTTAATAAACAGAAAGAAAGGGGGGAAACACTAAAATTGACCACTTTATCAGCAAGCCCTTGTTTGCCACCAAAATATTTCACAGCCCTTCTTTCAGACAGGTGCATAATAACAGAAGACGGAATGGTTTGTTGCACATGGACACCACACCTCAGTAATTTCTGTCAAGAGGCTGGAGCATGAAAACCCATACATATCAGTGCGGCACAGACTTCCCCCCAACCAGAAACCCCTTTGAAAGGCATCAGCCTGCCAAAGGAAGAGGTTTCGCCTTCAACGGGCTAGTGTGAAAACAACTCAAAATGTCAGCTTCGGGTAACACGTTTCTACTGATTTTAATAAGGAAAAAGAAATTCACATGGATTGAGTCTCATTCTTTCAGGTGTAAATTATGCTTTGAGAACATGACGTTGGGCACAATACTCCAAAAACATGTCTGTGTTGGAAACATTCCTTTATTATAGAAACCTAAGAGTGGGTTCTTAGAACCACCTTTTAATTTCAGTTACGCAAGATTTTAAAATTGCCTAGAAGCTAAGTAAAATTCCACTGGGTAATTTTGAGCTTTGTCTATTTGTTTTACCTACTGAGTTGGCAGCATAAATACATTTAGATATATATGTACATGTGAGTCTGTGTACATCTTTGCGTGTATATAGATGAAATTTCTGCTAGTCAACTGTTTTTAACCTACAAAAATGTCTGTTTCATAGGGTTCAACCTCATATATTCAAGAAGCATCTAATTAATATTAAACACACAACATACAGAAAACATACTTTATGATATCTTACTTCCTACTTCTCTCCTTAATAGTTCATTCCATCTTTTATCCATCCATATGACACAGCAAAGGACCTAGATTATATTCCTTCAACTCAACCAATAACAAATGCCATCAAAATGCCCAGAAATTGTCTTTCAGAATCTGCTATGCGCCAATGAATGTCCTCAAAATAGACTTGCAGAACACTCTGCTGACTTTGCAGGAAACCCTGAATGTTATCAAGAAAATAGAAACCCTGAACTAGTCTTTTCTGCAGAAACAAGAAAGCTCCATAGACTGACATATGTTCCTCAGGATTACAGAACTGAGAGCTGGCCACTGGATATGAGGTATGAGCACTGGATGTAGCTGAACTAGCAGAAGGAGGACACACAATCCAATCCAGTAAGCTAAAGTAACTTCGGAGAGCCTTCTAAGCAACACTCTATGTTAATACAGCATGATTCTTCTATGGCTATACACTGCAGCTTCTGGAACATTTATATGCAACATTTGGAAAAACCAGGTCCTTGTTCCAATAATTAAGCACATAGTTTCTAGAATCAGACTGTTCAAATCTCAACTTTATAACTATAGCTGTGAGACCTGGTACAAGTTATACTGTTTAACTGTAAAACGTGTTCCAGCCTCCCATCTAAAAATGAAAATGAAAGAAATATCTGCCCCTATAGTTGCTACATTATAGCAATCATTAATTGAGTTAATACAGTGTAACGTGCTATAAGGCCCAGCACATGATAAGCAATTAATAAGTAATAGCTACTATTACTGACTCAGTACCATTGTATCCACTCATTTTAAGGTCCCATAGTTGTATCCTACATTTTTTACCAGAGGAAGGGGAGAGAGATCTTTGACTAAGTGAATTTTGCCTCAGGAAAGAATTATTCCTGAAGACCTGCTTGTCACCTGCCTAGTTTCCTATTTGCAAGTACAAAATATGTCAACATTTAATGACAAGAGGGAAAGCAGAAACACAGCTCCTTTACAAATATTTAAGTAATACTTATTTTAATGTGCATTTCTGCTATGTAGGAGATTTCATAAAGCAGGATCTTCATGAACTCGCACTGTGGTGGGCCAGTGTGGGGTTAAAGAGATCTAACCCTCATTTAAGAATGTGCTGGGACACAGCTCTGAGTATTGCAACATGTGGACTCTCTAAGTGAACTACAGCTCATACCAAATGATGATTTTAATAACGGAAGAATGCTGAATAGTCTCATTGTAAATCTAGCAGAGGAAGATGCCATTGTCATTAGTGGTGCTATTGTTGCACATGGGACAAAACATGGTAGCTTCAGAAAGTAGCCTGGGTCACTGACATTTCTGACAGCCGACAGGAAGAAATGTTCCAGTTGCCTTCATGCAGGGTGAAAAGGAAACAGTGGCTGTAAATGTGGCAGATAAAAACAAGTCTCTATTTTAGGCTGATGGGACAAAATACTGACTGCACTCAAAGAACCTAGCAGCTCTGGTTGAAAGGCTTTCAACCATTTCCAAACGAATTTGGTAGAAAAGCAAGTAAACATTTTAGAAGTCTTGTCTGGAAGAGGCGAAGGTTAATGGGGATGCATGTAAAACAGCTTCCCCAAACGTTTCCTTTTATAGAATACTGGATATAAATACAGGAATACAGACTTAAATGTTGTCATTTAGGATCTCCCAAAGCTAACTGGTTGAGTAATAGTAACGAGTTAGATCATCCCTTGAATCCTGCATTCTCACTTGACACTAGACTGTGAAAAAATTGGGGCTGTTCAAGGTTGGCAGCTTGTCCTCGATTTTGCACCCAGCGCTGTGTCTGGCTAGTCAACTGATTAGGTGTCCATGACTAGCTGGCCATAACACAGTATTATGGTTGTGGTTCATTTTCCTTTCTGAGCAATCTCCCCAGTCCCTCCTTTAGGGAGTCTTCTAGAAACCCTGAAGCAGCAAGTTCTCTCTGAGAGATTATATTTGGGGGCATCTGTCTTCAGAGAACACCAAAACTCAAAACAGCATCAACTTTAATATGCCCCAAGTAGTAGAGTAGTAGTGAACTGTTGTTTTGTATGTGTATAGACTTTATTTAATTCATAGAACTACGTAATTCCTATACAATGATACCTAAAAGGTATTTATACATCTTTCAAGAATGAAGAAATGACAAAGAAACATATTAACTGAAATAATGAAGAACAAATATTAAAATTAAAATGGAATGGTTAGGTCCACCATCAGGCAACGCTCCAAAAAAACACTAGTTAGATGCTTTAAAATTAAGATAAGCAAAGCTAACACAGTGACAAGAGACACTGATGCAGACACTAACAACTCCTGCTTCTGCTTCCTCTATCCACTTTGAGTACTCTGCAAAGGCCACAGATGTCAAATTTATGACCAAGGAATTCCACAAGAGAAATGACAGAAAAAAGATTCGGGGAACAATATAAGAAAAATTACCCTTAGTCATGCAACCTTTAAGTGTTGGTTAGATTCCTGGGCACTGAGATAGAGACTATGTTCCCCATTTTCCCTTTCAACGAAGCATGGTCATCTAAGTTCTGGCCAATAAGAGGTGAGCATCAATGATGTAATGACATTCTACATCATGTCTTTAAAAGGAGACCGCTTCCCCTCCACATTCTACCTTCCCACAGTTGGAATCAGGACATGGTGTCCTGGCCCATGTTCAGCCATGTGAACACTCTGGCATACATATGCTAGAACAAGATAACGAAACCAGGGTATCAGGAAAACCACACAGAGTAGAGTTAAACTGCCCACTGGCTCAGATGTTAACATGGAAAGAAATAAACCGTGCATCTGCTTAGATCTTCTGTTTCAGCACTGTGAAATAACCATGTTAACCTTGTGGCATATATCAGTTTGATGCCATGGTGTGTGTCAGTCTTGAAAACCAGGTAAACCTTTGAGAAACTTCAGGAAGACCACAGAAGTAAATTGAAAAATAAGATCAAATCTGGCTCTGATATTTTAAAATTGTTGTTTTTATAAAGGACATTAGCAGATGCTTTGACAGAAGATCTGATTAGTAATAGGTACTTTGTAGCTTCAAAATTTCATGGGTTAAGTCACTAGCCAAAATTTCATAAACAAAGTCACTAGCCAAACTGAAGAAGTAAATAATCTACACCAAAAACAATCTTCTGAGTCGGGAGAAAGAAATGTCTTTTCAAAGACTGGTGAAATCATAACCTATCATTCCTAGAAAGCTTTAAAACAATTGGAAATTTCCTACTCCAGTGTGTCTGGGTAGCTCAGTTGGTTAAGTGTCTGATTCTTGATTTCGGCTTAGCTCATGATCTCCCACTTTGTGAGAACAAGACACACGTTAGGCTCTGTGCTGTCAGCTTCAGATTCTCTCTCCCTCCCACTCTTCCCCTCCCCTTCTCTCTCCTCTCTCTCCTCTCTCTTCTCTCTCTCTCTCTCTCTCTCTCTCTCTCTCTCTCTCTCTCAAAATAAAGAAAATTGCCCACTCTGGCCTTCAGGATTATTCTGCTATGCCACAGGAGCTGGGCAGGAATGCAAACATTGCATACTCAGTACATGAGTGAACTCTTACAAGCTAGACAAATGAGCAGCAACACAAAATTAAAGCCACATGTTATCTTGTATTAAAAATCTATTCTGTAGAGGTCAATCATCACTCCATGTTTCCCAGAGAATTAATACGTAGTGTCAAGAGCTGGAAAAAAATGGGTTAAGAATCTTTCTGATGTTGGAGAGACACATGTAAACACATCAGCAGATATTTACACTTCCAAGTAGGATCACTTAACAGAGAGCAAAATATTTACTTAGACAAACCTAAAGGGTGAATCTCTTTTAAAATAATAAACTTTTAATTACTCTTAAATAGATTACAAGAGTGGGTAGAAGTGCTTGTAGCATCATACAGATTTTAGAAATATTCTAAAATATTTTGTTCCCTGGAAACAACAGCTTGTCCGATGAGCTATGCCCTTTCCAATTCAGGTCAAGGGTGCTGTCCTCTGTGGAGCTTTCAAATCCCCCAGGCAAAGTCAAGCCTTTCATATTCTGCTTTCTAGCACTCCCTGAACATTCTACTGCACTGCTCAATCCTGTTAGCATTTGTTTGCTCATACTGCTTTCCATTTAACTAATAATTCCTAGAGAACAACCACAGATGGAGCCTCACATATGACAAGAGTATGGACTCTAAAGACTGGCAGGGTTCAAACCCTAGCCCAAATCATATGCACATACCTTAGGCATGTTACTTTACCTTCCTGAGCCTTGTCTCTAAAATAGGTGAAATTTTTTCTTAAATGAGCTTCTGAGGATTAAATGAGGAAATACATGATAAATGTATTAGGCTGGCTGAGTGACTCAGTCAGTTGAGTATCCACCTCTTGATTTCAGATCAGGTCATGGTCCCCAGATCATGGGATTGAGCCCTGTGTCAGGCTCCTCACTGAGTGTGGAACCTGCTTGGGTTTCTCTCTCTCTCTCTCTCTCTCTCTCTCTCTCTCTCTCTCTCTGCCTTTGCCTCTCCTCATGCTCACTCTTTCTCTCTCAAATAAAAGAAAATTCAAATAATACATGATAAAAGTATTAGTACATGGTAAATTTCTCAGACCTGTGCCCAGCCCACAATAAATGCCACATAACTGTTTTTTCAAGTCAGTTCCTGACTCCATAGGTGCCTAATAAAAAGTTATACAAACAAATGGTGGGTTAGTATCATGGAGGCCAACTTCAAGAATGGTATGGATTTTATAAAAGCAAGTGTTACTTGTTAAAATATTTGAAACTTTCCAATGAAAAGATGACTTCATAAAACACCAGGATCATCACAACTCAACAAAATCATCTCAAGGGCTTATCAAGATGATTCCAGAATATTGGTGTAAAATGCACCAATGTAACTCAGAATATTAGTCCCTCCTTTGAAAATCTGGAACTTGAAATAAAAAAACACGGCTTTTCAGAATATGCCATTCATCTAACCAAGAAAATTTATGTTGCAGTTCTGAATTATTCATTCATTACAGAGAACACCTGAAATGTCCCTTCTTTTCAATGTCACCTATCAACTTCCATGACTTCCACTCCTGTGAATAGTTGGTGTTTTCTAATTGCTTGTAAAACATCTGTTTACATGCAGCATTTCACAAGAAAAGTGCCTAAAACTCTGTCTGTATCTTTACTGTATCAGTATCTAATATTATCAAAAACTTTCATTTAACATTTCATTCTTTGAAAATTATTTAGAAATTCTTCCCAAGTGAGGGATGTCTGGGTGGTTCAGTTGGTTAAGCATCTGACTTCACCTCAGGTCATGAACTCATGGTTCATGGGTTTGAGCCCCATGTCGGGCTCTGTGCTGACAGCTGAGAGCCTGGAGCTTGCTTCGGATTCTGTGTCTCCCTCTCTCTCTGCCCCTCCCCCCCCCCACACTCTGTATCTCTATTTCTCTCTCTCAAAAATAAATAAACATTTAAAAAAAAAGAAAAAATTCTTCCCAAGTGAAAAGTCCACATAACCACCTGGAAAATACCCAGCACTACAGTCACTGTCCCTTAGTTTGGGTTTCCTCAGAAGTAGCATTTGTGACAAGGATGTGAGCTAGGAATTCTTTTTGGAAGGTAACCTCAGAAAATCCTAGCACAGCAGTGGAAAAGTGAGACATAAAGGGAAAGAAAGCCAATGAAAGTATGACATTAAGAAATGCAGCTCTAGGGGTGCCTGGGTAGCTCAGCTGGTTGCACGTCCAACTCTTGGTTGTGGCTCAGGTCATGATCTCATAGTTCATGAGTTCAAGCCCCAAACTGAGCTCCACTCTGATAGCTCTCCCTCTTTCTCTTTCCCTCCCCACTTGCTCTCTCTCTCTCTCTCTCTCCCTCTCAAAATAAATAATTAACTTAAAAAAAAGAAAAGAAATGCAGCTCTGTATACCCTCAGTGAGGTCATATCAGAACTCTGGCAGATTAGAACATGTGTCCAAGTTTTCATGTCCAAGGCAGAGGAAGCCAAGGCATTTATACACTGATTCACAGAAGTCATTGTTTGAGGATTGTTTTATGGTTATAAACATTCTATGGCACATGGGCTGCCACATGCCCTAGCAGAGCAGACTTTAGAGTCTCAAGAAAAAATAAAAGGAGCAGCATTCAGGCACACACTGCAGATCGTGGCTGGGCTGGAGCACAGTGATGGCTATGAGGGATATGGGTGGAATACTGACAGCATTTTGCTACACCCAGCAATCCTATGTCCATGTGTAAACTCAAGACAGTAAAATCGCTTAATAATTACAGGAAAGATCCAAACAAATGAACACAGCCTGTGTGAGTAAGTAATTCTGTAAATAGGTTGGGATGCTGATGTTTATGTATTCGTGAGCACAAAATAACATGGAAAGCTATTATAATGGTCTCTTAGCATTGATTACATTTTTCATAAAATAAATGACAGGAAATGAATGTTCTTGATCTCCTTCAACACCTCTACCTCAAGATAGTTCAGGAAAATCTCCAGTCCCTAAACCTGTGGATGTCAGGTTTTGTCCAATGATACTACATAAAGTCTCATTCATTCAACAAACATTCGGGTGATATTTGTTACACAGAAATCATAATTTATAGTATAGAAAAAATATCAACCAGGTCATTATTGCTTGATGTGATCAATGCCCTCTCTACTCCATACAGAGCCTGTGGTTTATAGTTTCCTTTGGATGGAGTATTGATAGTATGGATGTGGGAGAATATTGGAAACTGTTAGCTGACACTTCTGTAGAACATCAAAACTAAATACATGTCCTTCAGTGATATTTCATTATTGCTACCTCTGTAATAGCAGAGGTAATAAATTGCACACACACACACACACACACATGCACACACACACACACACACACATGCACACACACACACACACACACACATGCATACACACATGCATGCTTTTTAGGGATTATGAGCTCCTGAGAGAGCCAGGACTGAGTTCTGTACATAATTCTAAGGCCTCCTATACCTAGCTGTATTAATCACAGCCACCTCGCATAATGTTATGTTTATAGCAGTCACTGGCGGGGTCAGTTAAATTCAAAGAAAAAAAGCAATAGTACATATTTCTTCTTGATTTAGAAGTCAACATTTTCTTTTTTAAAAATTTTTAAAAATTTTATTTAATTCCAAGTTAGTTTACATATAGTGTAATAACAGCTTCAGGAGTAGAATTTAGTGATTCATCACTTACATATAATACCCAGTGCTCATCCCAACAAATGCCCTCCTTAATGCCCATCACCCATTTAGCCCATCCCTCATCCAGTACCCCTCCAGCAACCCTCAGTTTGTTCTCTGTATTTAAGAGTCTCTTATGGTTTGCTGCCCTCTATGGTTTTATCTTATGTTTCCTTTCCTCCCCCTATGTTCATGTTTTGTTTCTTAAATTCTACATATGCTTGAGATCATATGATATTTATCTTTCTCTGACTGACTTATTTTGCTTAGCATAATACACTCTAATTCCATCCACGTTGTTGCAAATAAGATTTCATTCTTTTGATGACCAAGTAATATTCCATTGTGTGTGTGTGTGTGTATATATATATATATATATATATATATATATATATATATATACCACAACTTCTTTTCCATTCATCAGTCAGTGGACATTGGGCTCTTTCCATACTTTAGCTATTGTCAATATCACTGCTGGGGTGCATCTTCCCCTTCAAATTAGCACTCCTATAACCTTTGGATAAATACCTAGTAGTGCAATTGGTGGGTCATAGGGTAGTTCTATCTTTAATTTTTTGAGGAACCTCCATACTGTTTTCCAAAGTGGCTGCACCAGTTTGCATTCCCAACAGTAGTGCAAAAGGGTTCCCCTTTCTCCATATTCTCGTCACCATCGTTTTTCTGAATCTCCAGTTCTCACTTAGCCCATCCTTCTGGATAAATATGTTTAAAAGAACAGCTGGACAGCATATAAAAATTAGCAACAGTGTTGCTATATTACAATTTTGACATAGTAAGGCACCATTTTTTTTTCATCTATGACTGAGTGAGCTATTGGGTCAGATGCAGCTCGACTTACAAATATGGATTAAGGTGCTGTGATGATGAAAAGATATCATTATTAAATATAGTGGTTTAAAAAAAGCCTGCAAATTCTTTGACAATCCCCCCACCAAGAGGTGGAATCTGTCCCTTTTTTAAACACAAGCTACCTTAGTGGTTTCTTGCTAACTTACAGAAGCCTAGGTCTTAAAGGGCAACATAGCTGTTACTTGGTACTCTCTCGAGACATGCCTCTTTGGAGCAATGAGGCACCAGGTGAGAAGCCCCAGCCATCCTGAATTCACTGTGCTGAAAAGACCACATGGAGAGATGAGACAGAGACCCAAGTGCAGAAGCACCAGGTTTCCAGACCTCAGTGATCACTCCTTAGCTGGCCTACTTGACCCACAGAACCGGAATAGAGAACAGTAGCAAAAGATAGTGCTGTTTTACAATATCAAGCTTGGGGTGGCATGTTACAAATCAATTGATAACTGGTACATTATGTACTTTGTAAATAGAGTTCCCCACAAAACCTTACCTATGATTATATTTTAGATGGGACATAAAACATATTAGAAAGAAAAGAATGGCCAACTTCTGCAAACGTGTGTAGCAAAGTTCATTCTGGCATCAAATCCCCCTTGGCACTGTGTTTCCAAAGCCATTAGTGAACTGGGTTTGACTGGAAACCCTTCTCACCCTGTGGGATGGAGATCTGGTTGCAGCAGGTGGCTTTTTTGAAAAACTTCACCTCTCTAATGAACAAGAGTTGTTCCTACAATTCCAGCACAATGTGAGGTATATTTTTTTATGTCAGTTCTGTCAAACCTTGACATGCGGTACAGCCCCAAACAATTCAGCACATGCCTGGTCAGTAATAGCTACTTCCCTTCCTCCAACAGACCACGTAGGCTGCCCACTCTATCAGGCGAAGAATTTTAAGGAAGTTTTTCCAGATTTATGCCTTTGTCATTTTTAATTCAAAACACTGGAAGTAAATTTGGGGCTCTTCTGCTTTCTGAGAAATACCTTGTGTTGATCTAGATAAGTGGGGTTTTTTGGTTTTTTGTTTGTTTTACTTTCTGATGATGTACATCTCTTTAAAAACTAATTTAAGAAATACTCGTAGAATATTGTTTTATTCTATATTCGTAAGCATCTTCTATCTTGAAATTTAATGAGTTTTTTAGGGCACCATCCACAAGACCTGTAAGATTCCAGTATTGTATTCCACAGTGTTGTATTCTACTTATTACTCTCTTATTTTATACTTTATTCCTTAGCTGGTGGTGTTCCTTACACATTATTCCAAATAACTTTGCTTTGTAGGATGGGGCTATATAGCCTTAGAATTCAGAGGGGAAAGGAGAAATGGAAAAGGGTTGACAGAGGGGGGAAAAACAGAAAGAAAATTTTAATAAAGTAATTAGGATCGCTTCTGTAATCTAAATTTTGGAATATCATGGTAGATATTTTCAGTAGGATTCTCCTAAAAACACACCTGAGATAGAGGCTTAGGTGCCAGATGTTTCTCTGGGGAAAGTGATCCCAGGAAGCAATGATAGTTGAATGACAATGCAAGGCAGAATAGTGAAGGAAGCCAGAAAAGAGTGTCTAATTAAACAGATAACTGTGGCTGGCAACAAGGCTCAGTCCTGCTGGAGAGGACATATCTCAGATCTGTCCCAACTAAAAGCTGAGGGCTCAGGGTCCTTTGTTACCAAAACCCATCTGTAATTGGTAGAAGGCTGCTTCCAGGGGCTTTAATTTTCTGACACTTTCAGCCTGCCCAGCACATGGCTGAGAACATTCCAGACGCCAAAGAGATCTCTTAAACAAAAAGTCACAAGTACTTGTAGCAAGAAACTAGCAGCATAGACTGGATGCTGAGGGAACATGGCTGGGGCACTAACATGTCTGCCGTGGTAGCTGAAGTTCTCCCCAACACCATGCTGGGGCAGAGCGGATACATGGTGGTCGTCTTTATTTGGGGATAGTTACTTACTTAGATACATCTTGATGATTTGGTAACAGAGTTTTAGACTTTGCATTATTATCAAAGCCAGTCTAATTTTGTTGTTGATCCCATACCAACAGAGTTGTTTTTTTTTTTTTATTTTTTTTTCAACATTTTTTTTTTGGGGGGGGGACAGAGAGAGACAGAGCATGAACGAACGGGGGAGGGGCAGAGAGAGAGGGAGACACAGAATCGGAAGCAGGCTCCAGGCTCTGAGCCATCAGCCCAGAGCCCGACACGGGGCTCGAACTCACGGACCGCGAGATCGTGACCTGGCTGAAGTCGGACGCTTAACCGACTGCGCCACCCAGGCGCCCCGCAACAGAGTTTTTTAAATGTGACTTTTGAGAACTACAGAGTATTGGTAAAATATTTAAGGACCCCTAGCCCTCTTTGGCTTGTTATCAGAAACCTACTGTTCCTGGGGCGGCTCAGTTGGCTAAGCGTCCAACTTAGGCTCAGGTCATAATCTCATGGTTTGTAGGTTTGAGGGGCCCCCCCCCCACCTGTGCTGACAGCTCAGAGCCTGGAGCCTGTTTCAGGTTCTGTGTCTCCCTCTCTGCCCCTCCCCTGCTCATGCCCTCTCGAAAGAAAGAAAGAAAGAAAGAAAGAAAGAAAGAAAGAAAGAAACATGAAAAAAAACAAAAAAAAACAGCATCTTACTGTTCCCATCCCAGGACCCACATCACCCCTCTGGTTTTTTCAAAGTCTTTCCTAAACTCCAGGGCAGCAAAAATGTTTATTTTAAAAGTCAATATTCATTAACATATACCAAACACATAGGCAGCAGAACATGGAAGTTTATATGAGGAAACATAGGACCAAAAAACACATTTATGAAGTGCTTGGGGGAGCAACCATAAGGAGTTTGATGAATAGCAATTAGGAGCAGGAAAAGGGCCACCTGGTTTAAAATCTGCTTCGAATCAGAATTTTTCTCACATATGTTTACATTTTGCTATAAAAAAGAACAAGTACACATCCATACAAATAAAAAACACCAAAAGAGAATACTTTTATGAGTTGCAGGAATTGGGTACCATCTTCTCTGAACACTGAAAAATTAGCTTACTACCTAAATAATTTATATCAATAATGTGCGCTAAAAGAGAAGTGCAGAGGGATAAGCGGATGCACCAAAAACTGGGGATGAGAGCAAAATCTAGCAATGCACAATGCTTGCTTTATTTCCTTTCTTGTCTTTTCCTCTCCCTTCCTCCCTTCTTCTCTTCCTTTGCTTTCCTTTTATTCTTCCCTTCTTTCCTTTTTTATTTCTTTCATTTCCTTCTTTCTTTAGAGTAGTGGTTACCAGAGGCAAGGAGGTAAAAGAAAAGGAGAGACACTGATCAAAGGGTACAAACTCTCAGTCGTAGGCAAATAGGAGACCTAATGTACAGCATGGTGAGTACAGTAAATCATAATGTATACTTGAAGTTTGCTAAAAGAGTAGATCTCACATGTGTTCACCATTCTTAAAAAGGTAATGGTGAGGTGATGGACTTGTTAATTAGCTTGATTGCAGTGACCATTTCACAGTGTATAAGTTTATCAAAACAGTATATTGTACCCTGTAAATATATTCAACATTTGTCAACCATACCTCCGTAAAGCTGGAGAAAAAAAAAAACACTATTTTTCATTAAAACCATTCTACATTCCTTAATAGCAGGTATATGGATGGCAAAGGAAAGTCTCATTAGCTAGGTACAGAGTGGGTGTCAGGACAAAGCCAGAGTGGGATGAGAAATGCCCGTGGAATGATATGCAAGTCACGATTTGGTTTCCCTGAGAGCCGGCTTAAAGGAAGACAGCCAGAATAGCAAGAGTGACCACATATGGAAGTCCTAATTGAAACAGCAGCACAGGGCAATGGTTTCTAGGGCTCTGAGCCTGGGACAATCCTGCCTGAAGGCAAATCTCCTTGTCATTTATTAGCTGTGTAATGCAGAGCAAGACCATGTCTATGAACCCGAATTTCCTAATCTACAAAATGGGGGAGTGCATCATGCCTAATGCCTAAAAATCAAAAATCAAATGTGCTAATAGAAGGGATCTTCTAGAACAGAGACTGGCATACAGCAAACGCTTGGTAAATATCAACTGCTGTTCCATGGGCTCCCAGATGTTTTGTATTTGATTCCCACAATCTTCAATTTCTTATGACGTGTGTCTATGCTGCTCTGAAAACACACCTACTTTATTAATTACAAGAGAAGGACATTTATTCATGTATAGATAATTACTGAAAAAGTTGCGTGCATCATGTTAAACCTTGCTATACACAGGCAGCCAAAGTACTGTCATGTATCTTGCACTTGTTGCTGAAAAGCTGGTGTTAACTTTCAATGACACTGCTACTTCCATCATAGCATGGCACAGCGGCACCATGCATGTGGCTCATTCAGTGCCGTGGCTGTGAGTGAGCAGGGTGTTTATTTCACTGGAGAAATGTATCATCCATGGAGTCACAATAAGGAAAAGTGAGGCTTTAGGAAATTTCTCAAAGTTGGCTTGTGAATAGCTCTAGTAGCCTGCATAAATGGTCCCCAATTCACCACCTTCTTTGTACTTATACCCTTTGCCATCAAGAAACAGAATCTCTTCCATAACCCCTTGAATCTGGCTGGCTTTGTGATTTTACTTGACCACCAGAATGCACTAGAAGTGACAGCATGTCATGTGGAGGCTAGACCTGTACTTCTACTTTTTCCAGCCATCATATGACCACACCTAGAGACACATGCTTTAGCCTCCCCTTTTATTACAGTCACCCAACTGCCAGAAATGAATGAGTGAGCCTAGAAGACTAGAAAAAATTGCCCATCTGATCCCCGTCCATCCCCAACACACAGATACGTGAGCTAAGTAAACACTTATTGTTTTAGCCCATCAGGTTTTGAGGTAATTTGTTTTGCAGTATTATTTGGCAAAAGACAACTGATATAATAAGGAAGTGAGATTCCAACACTAGATTTGGGGACTCCAAGACTTATGTTTTTGAGGCTGTAAAAAGTAGTCATAGAATAATTAAAATATATGTGTATACGTATCTATATAAAATATATTTACACTATAAAAATATGTTGTGTACATACACATATCATAAGCTACTTTATTGTGAGTAGGGATTGGCTGTAGGAAGAAATGGTGAAAATATTTCCCTTTGGCCAAACAAACAATGATCATTTTATAAAAACAAGGAGGGAGCACCACTCTCACTTTTAATACTTAACAAGATTATAAGTTATAAATTATTTTTAAGGCTTTCACTCTTTGATTCTGATACTAAATTATGCCACAAAAATATCCACAAAGAAAAGAACCAGACTGGCTTACCGAAAACATCTATTTCCCAACTTTTAAAATTTGCTTTTCAAGGAACATAATGTCATGGAAACCTACAAAATACACACACAAGAAAATATAGTGCCCTTGGGTAAAGCATAATAATAAAACTTTGCTAATGGCAATCATTCAATAATTATTTACTGTGCCTCTACTATGTAGAAAGCACTGTAGTAACCTCTGGGAACCCAGAGATGAATAAAACAAACTTTACCCTTGCCTGTTTATCTATGTAACTGAGTAGCACCACCAATGATTATTATTTTTTATAAAAGAGCAGTTTCTATAAAATAACATTTAGTTTAATACATTAAGACTGTTCTGAAATGAAAGGTTCAGAAGACCTAAAAGATCTGCATTTGACCAGTCAAAATGATCTTAATTCAGATGGTTTGTATTCATTAAAAGTTTTCCCCTTCCAGAAAAATCAAACAAGGACTTCATAATGTACTCAAAGTACCATAAGATCAGAAAAAAATATACACAAATACATATCTCTGATGTGGCTAAAGAATTTTTTTTAATCCTGGAGGCCACATAAACTTTATAAAAATTTACAAAAAAAAAAAAATAATTAAAGACCTAGTATGAATGCTAGGGTGTACTGCAGAGATAAGGCTTTAGAGAAATAATGTCTGGTTATAACTCTCATTTTATTTATGAATTCCAAACTTGGTATTGGTCTCTGCATTCTAATATAGCAGTTGAGATGCTAAATGAAAAAAAAAAGGAAGAAGAAAAGAAAAAGAAACATTCATAACGTATCCTCAATGGAAGAAAAACAATTCCAATAGTGCTCAAGAGAAAACAAGGGGAAATAATGAGAATTTCACACAAACTAAAAAGGACAGATGAACAGGTTATTTAAAATTGCCTTCAAAACTATGGAGTTTTGTTACAAGGTAAAGACTAATAGTTTGGTTTACTTCTACAATGAAAAAATAATCAAAACCTTACTAAACTGAACCAAGATATTGAATAGCAGGTACGAAAAGAGGCTTCAACAATAACCTGGGTTGGGTGTTGAACTCATCTTTACAAATCAAATCTGGTGACAACTGAGAGATAGGAATGCCTTAGGATTTGCATTTTCATTTTATGAAATTTCATTTTCATTTATGAAGAATTTGCAAGTTCTCCGATTTCACACATTTGCGTGGGATTTGGGGGGGTGTAAAATTGCTCATTTATAGATATTTGCTGAGTATTCACTTGTGCCGAGCATTCCAGTAGGTGATTAGAGATGGTTTTTGTGCTTACAGTGAGGCAGCCCCTGCCACCAGGGAGCTCATAGTCTAGCATGGTAGATGTTCCTTAAAGACAGGATTACCCAAATGAGGCTCTGATTACAGGATGCTTATTGCAGTGACTCACAGTGGGTCCTATGCTAGTCTGGGAGGCCCAGGAAGTCTTCCCCAAGGTCTTCCCAGGTGAGCTGAGATCTCAAAGGTGTAAGGATCCCAAAGCCTAAGGAAGATAAGGAGAAACAGCACATGCCAACTGCCTTATTCAGAGAGGACCTTGATCAATCTGCAGAACTGGAAAGAGGCCTTAGCGAAGGTAGCAGGGTAGAAGGATAAGGCTGAAAATCTGGGAGGAAGCAGAGGCAAGTTCTTCTAGGCCATTGTGAACCCCATATGAGCTGGGCAACATCTCCTGGGAACATGTTAGAAGTGCAAATCATCAGGCTCCACTCCAGACCTCCAGAGTCAGACACTCTGGGTGGAGGGAGGAGGGTCCAAGAATCTGTGTCTTCACTCCTCCAGGGGATCTGATGTACCCTCATGTTTGAGAATTTTGTTGTTTTTTTTGTTTTTTTTTTTTGTTTTTTAAAGCACTTCTGTGTAGTCTACTTGCCCCAAACCCTTGGAATCACTTCTCAATTCCATCCTGTCATGTCACTAGCTTCTATTGCCATCACTTTCGTTGTTATCACAACCTCCCGACTGGTCGCCCTGCCTGTATTTATCTTTTCACTCACTAGTATGTTCAGTGATTCAGTATTTATCGACATCTACTATGTGTTTTAATACAGTAGTGGACAAAACAAAGAAATTTGTCCTGGTGGGTTTACATTCTTGTTTGTGGGTATATGGGCAAGGCAGAGAGTGGACAGAAAGTAAGCAAAAAAACATAAAACATAATCAGTGAGCAAATTCTATGGGATAGAAAGCGATAAATGCTGTTGGGGATAAAAAGAGGAGCGTTTATGACTACAGCAGAGACTGGAGATCTGTAGTCACTGAGCTGCCTTTAATCTACTCCTCAATATCCATTTAACAAATGGGGGAAGAAATTCAATTTCCCAAGATCTAAGAGTTAGTAGGCTGCTTCCACCTCAGATGTTTCTGCCTCCCAACCATTGATCTCCCTTCATGTCATTGCATGGGCACCTTTGGTTACCTGAAAAGTAGTCACCAAGATAGAATTTTTTTATACAAGTATTTATTAGGGAATGCTTATGGAATAACACCTATTGAAGTGAATGGATGGGAAGGGAAGGGAAAGGCTGGGGCAAAAGGAGAAGCTAGATAGGCTCTGATACTGTTGCTAAAGAAGTCTCAGCCAACCCCGGGTGGAGTTTTGAATTGGGATGGCCCTACAGAGTTTTCCTGAATTGGGATGAGGAGCCTGGGTCTTACAACTGGAATCAACACTGTATTAGATGTGTGCTTTAGGAAGGAGGTATGACTATAGGCAAGCTAGTTCTCTGCAGGCAACATCAATTGCCAGAGAGGAGACTGCTGCCAAGAAAAGATTGTGAACCTGTACCTAGTACCTTACCAGGACTGGTTAATTCACCAATTCTAGGAGGAGGGCAAAGATAGGGATAAAAATGCAAAAAATCAACACCCTTCAGATTTCTTGGAATCTTCTGTTCCAGAGTAATCCATGATAACATCTTCCCCTAGAATGCTCAGCAATGTTGATCTGTGACTCAAGCACTTTGTAGAGTTAGAGTCAAAACCGTAAGTGAGTATTTGCATGGAGGGAATCAGCCTTGCCAGATATCAATAAAGTGTACAAGTGCTTATTCAAGGAGAGTAAAACTGCCAAGATTATAATTGCTTGTAACTGGAAGTAGGCAAAGAAATTAATGTTGCTGAATAGCATTCAGCCCCCTGAGAGCTGACAAATTTAGTCAAGATTGCATATCATTAGAAAAAACTGGAGTGAAACATTTCAGTCAATATGGTCTGCTTTCTCTGAAATCCACGAGTGGTCATAGTTAACACGGTAAATATTTAATTCCATCACTTACGATTGCCCTTTGCCCCCAGCATTTGACTTGGGCAGCTCTGGGAGCTTAGGCAAACACGTGCAGCTCCTTTTACTTGCCTAGCACTCATTCTGCCTTAGCTGACTGCCTGGGGACCGAATCACAGGAAATACATGAGTAAGACTGGCAGGCACAGGAAATTTAATGAGGTGGTTAGTAGAATGACTAAAGTATGCACTCAGATCTGTAAGAGATCTTAAGGATGAAAAGTCCACCCCGCACTTCCTATTGTACATGAGAATATTAAGACATGAAACCCAGAGAGACAGACAGAGTCGCACAGACACACCTTCCAATGTGAAGGCCAGTTCTTTTTCTGTTGTAACACATGGTCGCTAGGGGTATGTGGTGACTCTGCCCTGTGGTAACTTTGCTGGATGGAACAAAATTTCCCAGTTGCCTTCCCTGTATGTGTCTGACTAGGATGGGCCACAAGAGATGTTATTCAGGAGAGCTAGAAGAAGAAAGTGAAGAGGAAGCCATATTATTCTTCACACTCAGAAGGTCACACAGTATTTTGTAGCCCCTGCCCATTGTTGCTTCTTTGATGGCTCCCTTATTGGGCATGCAATTGTTCCACTTTTTCCTGCTCTCTCGTGTTCTCCACCTCCTTGATCATCATGTGTTCAAATCCATGGTGAAGCTTCTCTTGCAGGGCACCTGTTCTGCCAACGTTGGAGGAAGTGAGAACTGACATTGAGTCCAGTCTGTTTTAGTGGGGTCTAATTCATGCTTGAGAGTCCCAGCTTGTCCTTGTTCTCACCCCCACTTTATGCCCATCTTCCCTCTCCTGTAGGCTTCAGACTCCAGCTTTAGATGTGAAAACAGCAGATCATTCAATATCTCCCACAATTGCATACAGTCAAATATCTGTAACAAATCCTTATTAATGGTTCTCCATCTCAGACTGAACTGGACCAAAACAAGGTGCCTGCAGCTGATAGAATATTTGCTCTAAATGGTTCCTGGTATTTCGGGAATGGCCTCACCCACTGTTAGACCCAGTGTCACTAACCCTCCATTCTTCTCATCAACCATCATCTAAGATCTCCAAATTCAGGAGTTATATTTTTATTTCATTTTAAAGTTATTTTTTGAGAAAGAGAGAAAAAGAGAGGGAGAGAGAGAGAAAGTGCACATGTGCACATGTGAGTACACAAATGGGGGAAGAGCAGAGAGAAAGAGAGAGAAGCCACTTGATGCAGGGCTCAAACTCACGAACCATGAGATCATGACCTGAGCAGAAACCAAGAGTCAGATGTTTAACCCACTGAGTCACCTAAGTGCCCCTATTTTCATTTTATTTATCTTTTTAAACTTTTTTAATGTTTATTTTTGAGAGAAAGAACCAGAGTGTGAGCGGGGGAGAGTCAGAGAGAGAGGGAGACACAAAATCCAAAGCAGGCTCCAGGCTCTGAGTGTCAGTACAGAGCCCAACGTGGGGCTCGAACTCAAGAACTGAGAGATCATGACCTGTGGTGAAGTTGGGTGCTTAACCAACTGAGCCACCCAGGCACCCCCTATCTTCATTTTAAAGTTATGTTTTATTTATTTGTAATTTTTCCTACTGACTAATAATAAATAATATTTTAATAATAAAATAGCAGCTAGTATTTACTGAATGTTTACTGAATGAACCCACGATCAATGTTAAGCATTTGTGTCATATAGTTGCATTTTTTTAGCATAGGGGGAAACTCAGGCAAACAAAGTTATATAGCTTTCCTAAAGGTACAGAGTCAGAAATCAGCAGAAACAGAATTTAAAGTCATGTTGGTTGACTGAGGGCCCCAATCTTTGCACTATACTTCCACTTACAAAGAGATTTTGCTTAAATGTATGGTTTCTCACATACCTTATATTTTGGCATTACCATAGTTTTCCTAAATGAATATCACTACTATTTTCCTCCAGAGTTTAGAAGATGTAATGCCACTCAAAGAAGAATGAAGAACTACTTTGGTACCAAATTTGAATGGCCTATCCCATTCTTTTATCCATGGCAGACATTACTAATCTATGATGGTGCTCATTCTAACTCTTCCTAGTTATGACTGCAGAGGTGTTCTCAAAATGCAGCTGTTACTAAATGACTTAACTGAACATGGCACTCAAGATGCTAACTTGGACATAGAATAATATTAATGTTAGTAGAGACAAGGATGAGGAGATTAGCATCGAATGTGGAAAACAAAACACCAGTAAATCAGCATACTTATTCAGCTCTTACTGTATAACAAGCCCACTTGGGGGATACAAATAATTATAAGGCATGATCTCTGACTTTTAAAGAACCTATGCTACATCAGAGTAGTAAAACATTTATACACACAAAAATAATCATTAACATAAAGTAGTTTGTAAGTGTTGAACAAAGACACAAGCATCAGGTTTCCAGAAAACTATGCATTTGAGTTGTGTTTGGGGAAATATTTAGACGTTGGATAGATAAAGGGAAAAGAATAAAAGATATTCCAAGAAGAAGAATGATGCGTGCACAATTTCTGATGATAAATGAAAAAGGTCAAAATGAGTAGGGCAGGGATCTGGAAAAGAAAAGACAAAGAGAAATTAAGAAGTTAAACTGGAGTTTTAGGGTTCTAGCTAGTAAGGTTCATATTTCACTTGATAAAATTCTATATATATGCCTCAATGTCTCCAATTATTTGTCCCTCCCAGTATTCATATTTCTGACTACTAACCTTGTAGTATTCTCCTGCAGTGACCCTTGGCTTGACTATGTGACATGCTTTAGCCAATGGAATCTTAGCAAATATGATACAAGAAGAGGCTTGAAAAGTGTTTGGGTAAGTGGAGTTGCTTATTCTCATCCTTGCTTTTCTGCCACTATCATGAAAACATGTTTAGGCTAGGCTGCTAAAGAATGAAAGAGAGGGGGCGCCTGGGTGGCGCAGTTGGTTAAGCGTCCGACTTCAGCCAGGTCACGATCTCGCGGTCCGTGAGTTCGAGCCCCGCGTCGGGCTCTGGGCTGATGGCTCAGAGCCTGGAGCCTGTTTCCGATTCTGTGTCTCCCTCTCTCTCTGCCCCTCCCCTGTTCATGCTCTGTCTCTCTCTGTCTAAAAAATAAATAAAACGTTGAAAAAAAATTAAAAAAAAAAAAAAAGAATGAAAGAGAGGAGGGTCAGTTGTCCCCACTGCCCCAAACAATAACCAGTTGACCATCAGGCACAGGAGTGAAACCAGCCAGGACCAGAAGAACCTCCCGGTGAGCTTAGTCCCTATTGGTGAGCCACAGACTCCTGAACTAATTAAATGAACTGAATTCGAGGGGGTTTTTGTTACACAGCACTGTTTTGCAAATAGATCACTGACACAGTTCTTTTTTGTCACTTTCCCTTAAATAAAAAACTGCTAGTGTTTTCTGCTTTAAATAAAATTTAAAGCTGCAGGCAGGCTGAGAGGCCTTCCATGGCACCAAAATTTTACTCTAAAGAGAAAGAAATGGTTTTTCCTTTCTCTCACATATCATCAAAAAACAAATACACATAAACACCATTCTCAGTGCAAGTAAATAAGCAGTGTAAATAGTTATATTTTTTTGTGACTCTATAATCCCAGATATTTGGAAGAGAACGGTCACTCTTCAAGAAATAGTGCCACTGCTAGGAATTTACCCAAGGGATAGAGGAGTGCTGATGCATAGGGGCACTTGTACCCCAATGTTTATAGCAGCACTCTCAACAATAGCCAAATTATGGAAAGAGCCTAAATGTCCATCCGCTGACGAATGGATAAAGAAATTGTGGTTTATGTACACAATGGAGTACTACGTGGCAATGAGAAAGAATGAAATATGGCCCTTTGTAGCAACATGGATGGAACTGGAGAGTGTTGTGCTAAGTGAAATAAGCCATACAGAGAAAGACAGATACCATATGTTTTCACTCTTATGTGGATCCTGAGAAACTTAACAGAAACCCATGGGGGAGGGGAAGGGGGAAAAAAAGGAGGTTAGAGTGGGAGAGAGCCAAAGCATAAGAGACTCTTAAAAACTGAGAACAAACTGAGGGTTGATGGGGGGTGGGAGGGGGGGGAGGGTGGGTGATGGGTATTGAGGAGGGCACCTTTTGGGATGAGCACTGGGTGTTGTATGGAAACCAATTTGATAATAAACTTCATATATTGAAAAAAAAAAAAGAAATAGTGCCACATTCAAACACAGGAGAGCCTACTGAATGTTGAAGCCATTGTTGCTCCCTAGAGAGAAAACATGGAGGCACCTGGCTCCCAGGTGCTACAAAGTCTCTAGCATATTCTAATGACACAAGGTTAGGGTTTCTATTTCTTCTGTATGGGTCCTTCCCACTGAAAATTCTACATGACTATAAATTATGACCTTTTTCACATGGATGGACTAAGGAAGCAAGAGGAGAAAAATGTTTAAAAACATGCTTTTTTCTGTTATTAGCATGTGGGATGGTAATTACTCTTGATTCTGTTTCACACTCTACAAACACAGCATACCGCTGATTTCAGAGCAGGAAAAACATGAAAATAGCCAATACCTAATTACATGTACCCAAATAACCCACACGTAAAGTCATTTTAGAGGCATTCATTGTTGCATTGTTACTGAGGTCCCTTCGAAGTTCTGATGATTTTCATTATTTTCTTGGGGAAGATAAACAGGAAGACAAGTACTTGACTGTAGTCTTTAGCCCGATCCCACAGGGATCTCTGGAGCATAAATCACACCACAGAGTTGTCCCTACTTGTAGCAACAGGACAGGCCTGTTGGCTGGGGCAGATGGGAGCATGTATGTGTGTGTGTGTGTGTGTGTGTGTGTGTGTGTGTGTGTTGGGAGGGTGGATCTGTAACCATCCTGACTAGACATTTTCCACCAGCCAAAGGTAATTTTTTTGAGATGAGAGGCAGATGTAAGCCTGAGAAACCATTCCTCACAGCAGCTGAAATCTATGAAAAGATCTGGGTGGGCTACCTACAGTACCTTCTAGAGTTTTTTTTTTTTAATATAATTTTTTCACAAATTGGTTTCCATACAACACCCAGTGCTCATCCCAACAAGTGCCCTCCTCAATGTCCATCACCCACTTTCCCCTCTCCCCCACTCCCCTCAGTTTGTTCTCAGTATCCACGAGTCTCTTATGGTTTGCCTCCCTCCCTTTCTGTAACTTTTTTTCCCTTCCCCTTCCTCATGGTCTTCAGTTTAGAGTTTTAACTATTGTACAAAACGAATCATAGACTCAGAGGTTCAGTGATGACAAATGAGAGAGAACATCAACAGAGAAGAACATCCACAAAGAAAGTGCAGAAGAAGGACTCATTCTCCTCCTACATAGACATTATTAAGGTTGACTCCATTGCTCTCATCATTCTAAGCCTACATCTGTACATGCGTGTTTCTGCTAATCACATAATACAGACCAGCCATGACTTTAGGACAGGGACTCAGAGCCACCTTCCACAAGGTGGAAGCCCCCTACCCAAGTTCAAGTGGAACTTAGAAAACCCAAAGCATTTATAAGGGCAAAAGATCACTCTGGAGTTATGATGACATTTGCCAAGACATGCCAATGTCTGAGAACTGATACGTTTAACAGAGTCAAAAGCTAAACTTTCCTTGAGAAACAGTATTATCAAATGCCACCTAATCAAAGGCAAAATCACAGATGCCTTTCTTTTCATTTCAAAAAAGGAAGATGGATCAAAATGAAGTCCAAATGATCCACTTTCCAAGTCAATCAAATAAGTGCTGACCTCACAAAACTAGAAATCAAGGCAGCACTTTCTGGAAGCAGATACCCTTCCACAGGGATCTAGAGATGCAGATAAATATTTGAAGTAACACAATACACATATCCACATATAATTTCCAATATTGCTGATGGAACTGCCACTAATGATACCGTTTTTGGTCAGTGTCTAGTTTTTCTAAATCTCTGATATAATAACCCTGGATTTTACAATGAAGAACTTTATTTTTTACTCTTCTGAGGTAAAATTTATATACGTTGAAATGCACAAATCTTACATGCACAATCACGACCTATGAATGCACACACACATCACTCAAACCCCATCAAGATATGGAACATTTTCATTACCCTAATCCTTGCCCCCAACACCCAGAGGCAAGCACTGTTCTCTTTTTTTCACCATACATTTATTTTCCTTATTCCAGAAATCCATCAAATGGAATCAAACAGTATATACTCTTTGGTAAATGGCTTCTTTCACTCAGCATCATGTTTTTGAGATTCATCCTATGGTTGTACCACTCTGTCATTCCTATGTCTTGATAAGTATTATTCAATGGAGAAATTTTAGAACCAAACATTTTGGTTTAAAATGTTAAAAGCTGATTTAAAACGCTGATTTAGATAATGGATAATTTATTTGAAAAAAACCATGATGTCTTTCAAGAAAATATTTCTTGGGGCACCTGAGTGGCTCAATCAATTAAGCATCTGGCTCTTGATTTCAGCTCAGTTCCTAATCTCAAGATTTGTGAGTTCAAGCCCTACATCAGGCTCTGTGCTGACAGCATGGAGCCTGCTTGGGATTCTCTCTCTCCCATTCTCTCTGCCATTTTCCTGCTCACATGCTCGCTCTCTCTCTCTCTGTCTCTCTCTCCCTCTCTCTCTCAAAATAAATACATAAACATTAAAAAAAGAAAATATTTCTTAGTAAATGAGGCAGAATATTCCAATAGACACCCACAGCAACAAAAACAAACAATATCTCCAAAGCTAAACTCCAGAAATCCATTCCTGCCCCACAATAAAACCACATCCACACATATAAAAGTATCTTTTAATCATTTATAAACTGCTTAAAAGATATAGTAAGAAAAAAGAAAGAAAAAACCCACTACAGATCTTACTGTAGACATTTTATATTTAAGACTCAGTGCTGGTCTAACAAAACCAATCAACCATGTTGTCAGTTCTTGGACATAACAGCAACAAAATAACCTGAAGAACAATTCCCTGGGTGCTTTATTTCTGGCAAACTCTCTTAATTGGCTAGCATGCTAATCCCTTTCTTAGAAGAACACTTAGCACTGGAAATGTGTGAGGCAAACACAAAAATACAAGTCCTGGTTTGGTATGCAAATCAGCACCATGGAAACTGGCATAGCATTGCTGAGCTCAGGGCAATCCACAGGGAGCAGATGAGCTATGAATCAGAGCCTGAAGAAAAGTGCTGTCAACAGGATTATGGACACAGATTGCTCCTCACCCTATGGCTTCCTTTAATTCTGAACTAGGAGACTTAAACTTGACACTTCAATGGACTACATCATCATGGGGCCTCTATTTGTCATTTATAGCTCCCACTAACAAAACTCTAGCCATTTAGAGTACAGATATCAAAGAATGACATATTTTAGTTACTATTCCCAGTTATAAGGAATATTTGTAGAAATCTTCAAAATACTATGCTTTCTTATTCAAACAATCAAATAAATGTTTTTCTGTGTCAGCTGTTAGGTGAGCACAGGAATTCTCTTGCCCTTGTTTTATTTGCAGGACTTTGTGGTCCAGGAAGGTCTGGGGTATTTGTCTAGGGGCAGAGAGAATTTCGCTCTTAATGTGTCATGGAGGGATATTTCCAAAGACTAATCAAAGTGCTCTTAGAAAGCCATACTCCCTTGTTCACAAGTCTTATTCCACGCGCCTCCCCTAGTCCACTCAGAGAGATAGCCACAGGCAACTTAACTGATGTATGAAACCAAAAACTTAAAAAGACCTCTTGGCTATCAGTTCCCATCCACCTGTAAGAGAGGAGGTGGATGGATCCAGTTGTTCAGCCCCCAAAGATTGTATTAGAGGTTTCAAAGGCCAAAAATAGTGAGGGAATAGCCAAAGAGTCACACAGCCAGGAGAACCATCCCATGTAACAATCACATAGTACCAGAGTTTACAACATAGTGCCCGCGGAATTCAGGGGGGCCTGTGAACTAGAATGACAAAAATATCTTTATTTTTACTGGCTGCTAACTAAGAATTTTTACAATTAAGGATGTAAGTAATAAACCACATTAATATTGGTAATACTTGTTATTTTGCCACCATGGAAAAATGACATTACAGATGTGACAGATGTCCATCACATACGCTCATTGCTACTTCCAAATTACAGTAGTTATTAGACCTACTTCTCGAGCTTGCTATTAATGCATTAATAAAGAAGTACACATACTAACCTATACAATATATGTTTTCTAGAAGTATGCTGACAACTGTATTTCAAAATAATTAGTTTCCCCTGTATGTGTATACTTATATACTTAAGAATTTTATTCAATTATGCAGTAATAAAAACAACAACTGATATGTACAATAACAGGATTAAACTCAAAAATATTACAAGGAGGGAAAGAAGCTATATGCAAAAGAGTCTCTATAGTAAGGTTCCATTATATGAAGTTCAAAACTATCTATGGTGATAGAAACCGTGTAGCAGTTGCCTCTAAGGTAGGGAGGGTTGATTGGGAAGAGAATGGGGAAACTTTCTAGCATGATGGAAATGTTCTTATTTTGGTCTGGAAGATGATGGCTATGTATACATTTGTCACAATTGAACTGTATTATCAATTATACGAGACAAGTCCATGTGATAACCATCAACCATCCATCTTTTAAAAAGACAGATGCCACCTTTCTGCCAAAGAATGGATACTACTTGCATCTACGAACTACTAGGTCCTGGGGACAAATAATGAAGCTGCTTGGGAAATATAGAAAAGACCAAAGATCAGAACAGATTCAGACTTCAGTATATCCTTGGCCTGTCTTCTGGGTTGTGATGTTGGAAGGTATTTCAGGCAAATGCCTCAGCAGAAAGGCTAGACTAGGAGCCATGTGTCCAGGTAGAGCAATATCACCTGTGCCCTGGTCCAGCTTCTTTTCCATCACCAACTCACATTCTTCATCTCTAAAGGTAAAGGGATGAGAAAATCCGGAGCCTCCTAGCCCTAACAGTTGATGAACTGAAGGACCACACTCATTTTTTCTCCCAATAAATGTTTGGTTCTAGGTCCACGCTTTTTAAAATTTCTATTTGAATTTTAATTTCAAATCACCAAATTTGAAACATTGTTTTAACATTAAAAAGAAAGAATATGAAAGTTTCTATCTGGGATTCAAAATGAACAGCATTATAACAACAAAGGAGGTAGAGGGCTAATGTTGGCAGGCTTTATTTTTGTTAGTTTATTTTTTAATTACACTTAATTAAAAAGTAGAGAAAAAATACTGATAGAGTACTAATTAAGCTCACAGACAGAGCCTGGGTTCAAATCTCACCTCTTCCACTTACTAGCTACACAATCTCAGGCAAGTTACTCAACTTCACCATGTTTCTGTTTTCTCATCTATAAAATGGGATATTTGTAATGCTTTACTTACAGAAAGACATTATGAGGATTAAATTCATTAGGGTTTGCAAAAAGCATAAATTACCCTGCAGATGCATATGTTCAATAATAAATTAAGATCAAGTGTTTTGCTCAGAAAGAATTTGGGTATGGTCTTCCGATCTTGTATGGTTTTTAATTGCTGGCTCTTGAAAAGCTCTCCCCTCATGAGAAGGTCTTGTGCATAAAGCACATAAAGCAGTAATGCATTTTGATTGTTCAACCCACATTAAAAGTGGATTAACCACTTTGATATTTAAAGCTCCCTTAATACATACAATAAATAGCTCTACTGTATAATTTGTAGAAAAGAAATAAACCACCATGAGTCAAGTACACGTGTTCTTAACTAACAAATTAATGATTAATGGGGTAGGGTGCTGGGCCAAAACAAAAAAACAAACAAAAAAGAAAAATCCGAAAAACTTATTAATATGCAAATACTCTCTGAAGGCTTAAGGGGAGCAGTCAGGTCTTGAGCTGACTATTACACGATAGATAATCTGTAATAAATCAATGGATTGTTCGATTCTTCAACTCATCTTATCTCTACAGATTCAATCTGTAATTTATTTGAAGATGACACCAGGGAGGGAAGGAAGACCATTTTTACTTCATTTTATGGATCCAATTAAAATCAAATCCAGAGACAAAGAACCTTTTAACTGACCCTTCAGAGTGTCCCTGCCCACAAGCCATTCACCCATCCCCACTGGCACCCATCCCCACCCTTAAGTTTCCAGGCATGCGGTGTCTAAAATAAACACTACTTTTAACCACTGAAACGTGGTTGCTTTTGTTAATTCTATTTAGAGACCATGCAAGATGCCAGCAAAATGTCCCATTTTACATCATCCCTCAACAGACCTGACAGTTGGAAAAGCTTAACTCTGCTCTGCTTCCATTGTGTTTCTGAAGCCATTTGAATGATTTAAATCATAGATAAGTATTTGCAAATGAGGTGGAGAAAAAAAGAAAAAGATGTGTCTGAAAACTCCAAACTGCCTTGTTAAGAATGCACTCGGTTCTAGTTTAATTCTTGGAGATTTGGTTAATGCTTGTAAAGTGCAGTAGCTGTTCTCACTGATGGTAACATCTCACAGTAGAACTTTTAAAGATTCTGTTTCCAAATCAAGTATGAAAAAAAATTCCATAAAATATGGGAGAGAAGACTGTATAAGAGGAGGGCTCTTTATTCACTTTTCAATAAATCCACAAAACTAACATTAAAGGAACAATATTTTTAATCGTATCCTATTTTATTGAACATCTATTATGTGTCAGCACTAGTCTGTTCACTAACACCATGAGACACTAGCAGATTTAATTCCTAAGATAGTCTCAAAAAGTATTACTAGCTTCACTTTCAGATGAAAACACTGAGGATTGCAGACATCAAGGAATTTTCCCAAGCTGAGAAATGACATAGGATTAAATCTAAAACTTAAGTAAATTTGACCCCAAAGTAACAAGTTTCTTTCTAATACTTGACTGTGTAGAAGATTCCACACTTGATGTACGGAAGTATTGAATCACTACATTGTACTCCAAAAGCTAATATTACACTGTATGGTAACTAACTGAGATTTAAATAAAATCTTGAAAAAAAAAAGATTCCACAGTTGGACATAACCAATGAACTGCAGGTGGTATTTCTGGGAAACTCCTTCTACAAGTCACTAGGAATCCAACTGAGACCTCCCGTCATAATGAATTCATAATTAAGTTGGAGAGGAAAGAACTGGAGAAAGCCAAGGGAAGACGTGCCTGAGACATTGAGTCTTTGATCTTTCCACTCTATTTTGTTCCTGCTTTTCCAACAAATCACTCATTCCCTGCAGGCAATCTTTGCAAACTGCAACCCAATAAAGCAATTCATTCTATAATGAGAACTGTCCACCAGCTTCACGTCCTCTGAGAGTGTTTAAACTTCAAAAGAGGAACGCATTAATCTCCATAAATCCTTAAACATCCCACTGGTGGTCGATGTAAAAGAACAGGCCCTCTCTTTTGCTCCTAGCTCTTTTAGGTAGCATTCCTGCCCACTTTCTGCTTCTACCCCCTCATCATTAGGGTGCCACATATATGCACTCAATTTACTTTAGCAGCCCACAAATCAGGCCTCCTACTCTGAGACCCTCTCTTCTTTGCATGCAGCTAGCTCTATAAAAACCAAAGCCAACTACTGCATTGGCACAGAAGTGAGCATTTCAGTACATAATTCTGTCAATTGCTAAGGACTGAATCTATATTGTAACAGATGTGAGGAGAAGGCCTCAGAATTGAGGAAGAGGTAAACATCAAGGTTCCCTACTGATTTTGCCTCTGAAGGCCCTAGGTCAACTAAAATCAAAACTCACCTGACCCCTTTTCTCATACCACTAGAGGGCACTAGTCATGGACAGCAAGGCTCTGCTTCTCAGGAAGCTCTGATTCATTCACCACAGGTGGTTGGCAGCTAGAGCAAATCTCAACTGAGTAAGGCTCTTTTTTTTTTTTTAATATTTATTTTTTGGGTAGAGCACAAGCGGGGGAGTGGCAGAGAGGAAGACAGGGGATCTGAAGCAGGCTCTGCACTGACAGTCTGACAGCAGTGAGCCCGATGTGGGGTTCAGACTCATGAGCTGTGAGATCATGACCTGAGCCAAAGTCAGATGGGATGCTCTGACTGAGCCACCCAGGTGCTCCTCAACTGAGTATGGCTCTTAAAGCAGGTTGGTAGAATGGAAGCTCCATGCTTTTGATCCAGAAGTGACTGGGTTCAAATCTTGATTCTGCTGCCTTCTGTTATCTTTAACCACTTTGAGTTCATTTCTTAACAGAAAAACAAGGTAGACATTTGCTGAGTGTTGAGAGGATGAATCCAGACAGCACATCTAAAGTTGCTAGCACATATCCAGTGTAGAGTAGATGTTAGAAATGTCAGTTTTCCATAGGAAGTTGAAAATGACTCGTGCCTTCTGCACAGGCATGGTTGAAACAGACAAATGAGGACAGGAGAGGCTTTAAAATGTTGTGACTAGGACTGTGAATTCTTCAATCAAATCCCAGTAAGCAAGTCGCTTAAGCTCTCTATGCCTCATTTTTCCTCATCGGTAAAATGGGATAATCCTAGTAACCAGCTTATACCCTTGTGAGGATTATATGAGCCCTTAGAACACTGCTTGGCCCACTCCAAGCACTCTATAAGTATTGGCTATTTCTGATTATTATAGTTATTATTATCATTTGCCCAAGACCAAGTAGACATACACACAAATCATGCCTCAATGAAGCATGTTTAAGAGATGTGGGGCGGGGCGCCTGGGTGGCGCAGTCGGTTAAGCGTCCGACTTCAGCCAGGTCACGATCTCGCGGTCCGGGAGTTCGAGCCCCGCGTCGGGCTCTGGGCTGATGGCTCAGAGCCTGGAGCCTGTTTCCGATTCTGTGTCTCCCTCTCTCTCTGCCCCTTGCCCGTTCATGCTCTGTCTCTCTCTGTCCCCAAAAAAAAATAAACGTTGAAAAAAAATTTAAAAAAAGAGATGTGGGGCTGTTTTGCCTATAGGAGAAGTCCCTCAGGGGGGAGGTTGAGACCTGCCTTCCCTTTTATTAAAAAGCTATCAAGCACAAGGTTTTCGACTCACTGTGTTAGGTCCTCAGGGATAAATCAGCCTCAATGGATCAAAGCAGCAGGGGATTTGTTTTGGCTCAATTTTAAGAAAAAAAAAAAAAAAAGGAAACTGGCTGAGCTGCTTAGAGATGACACAGGACGTTCCTGAAGGAAGGGAGTTTCTGGTCCCGGGAGAGTTCAAGCAGCACTTGGACACAGCTCAGCATTAGTGGCCCCTACAAACACTGACTGAGTAATGGGAACAGCCAACTTTTGAAAAGCCTCCCAAGACAGAAGTTCATGATGATAAGGGAAATAATGGGGCAAGGTAAATAGATGCCCCATAAATATTATAGCTTTAGTTCTGGGGACACTGAAAAAATGCCTGAGCCCATCAGATTTGGCCCCCATTTTCCCTTGGGCCAGAACTTACTGCTCTGTGATTGCCCACACCGTCCACCCCTTACAGTCAGAGCTGGCTCCAGAACTTGCTCACCTCTCAGTCTGAGATGATCTTGCAAGAAAACAGCAAGAAATGCCATTCATTTGGGATGAGAACCTGGCCTTTGGTGCACTGTTCCATTTTAATTCATGGCTTATTGGCAATCACTCATCTCCTGCTGGAAATTAATTAAGGCTTGTGTTCAGCAGGAGCTGGTATTTGCTTTGAATCTTAGACTCTACTGTCGAAACTTTGAAATGACAAAAACATGTCTCCAATTTGGGGCTCGATGAGGCATATTTGAAGAGCCCCCTGTCGTCCTTAGCTATTCTGTTCTGAACAATGTGCTATAAATGTTCTCGGCAACAATGCACAGGGTGGATTTCAGCCACCTGCAAGTTCCTGCTGATTTTGCCAGGAAAAAAAAAGTCTACCTAGGACTGGACATATAAAGCCAATGTGAAGGAAAAAAAAATTAGTATTTTCACTGGGGATTTAAAAACTACCCTCCTCATATTGTGCTTCTCTGGTACTTTTATAAAGTACTTGTATAAAAGAAGCAATGCACCACATGTAATAAGGATAGTAAAAAATTAATAATTTATCACCCATGAATTTCTCTTGTTTCTCTCCCAACCTCTTTTAAAATCTATATCCGTCTTTGTGGTATTCTTCTGACATCCATCTGCTCAGGAGGGAAAGTACAGCCCTTCCAATAGTGACAAGAACTAACAGCTCCTCTTGCCGAAAGGCAAACAGGGCGCAGAGACGAAACAACTGACAGGATAACATCATGACCTTGACTCCGAAACCCCGGATCTATATAAAGAGTAAGGTGACAAAGAGGGAACAGGACACCTTTCAGCCCAGATGCTCTTCTCGTGTTTTTAGGAACTGCTCATGGAAGCAGACCTTCTATTTCAGGGACACACACAGGACATTAAGGTGGGGTCAACCCTGCATTTCCAAGGAAAGGCTATTCCTCGCCTCTACTCCTTCTCCTAGTAGAGACCACCAACTCTTTCCAAGTGCACCAAGCTTTGGAATAGATTCCATACGTCACCACATAGCAGTGTAACCACAGTAAGTTTCCATAATTCTATTTATTTACACTTTAATCTTATCATACCAAGACTGTCTTCTACCATATTCAAGTCTCTATCCCAATGGCCAGATGCCATGTTATGACACCATAGGGTATTTGATAGATGAAACTGTTCTTTAGGGGGAAAAAATCCTCATTTTTAATCAAAACAGAAGAGAGAAATAATTGCTCTTCTGACACAGTTTGTATATGGATAAAGAGACACGCTAAAAAATGAAACTTAATAGGGTAAAAAGGTAAAACAGCATTAGAGCACAAAATAAGCAACTTCTATCAACAGCAGTGATTAGAATGCTCTTAAAACAAAGGGAGAAAAAAGCTAGATAGTCACATTGGGAACACACAATGAGAAGATGCGATGCGGTGCTATTAAATTTCTAATTGAAAGCCAAGGTTTTAAACACCTAAAGCACAACACTGACTACTCACATTAGATACAATATAATTAAAAGGTTAATTCTTACCCAACTGAGTCTCTTTAAACAATGGGACTCAGCTAATTTAAACTGGCCACATAACTGAGTCATATTATCAAGTTGCCAGGGTCTTGAATAACTGTCATGACATCTGCAGATGGTATCATGAAAGAGAAGCAGCTCCCCAAATTAGAGACTTGGCAAGGGTTCCCCTGAAAGAAATGAGTTTAGTTTAAGAACCTACATTGCTTTTCCTGACAAGTTAACAATTGTTCATTGAACATCTCTGCAAGCCAAAGGACCAGGCAAAAGATTGCAGAGAACACAAAGAAAAGAGTCTAACTCTGATATCAGCAACTGCAGCAAGAAAACAAGAAGAAAAATCCACAGATAAGGAAAACAATAAGTGCTTCCATGTACTGAGTTCTTATTGGGTGCTAGGCACTGTTCAAGGTACATTACACTTTACTGACACTTTCAATCTTCCCAACGTGTTTAGTGGATAGTTGCTAATATTAACTCCATTTTATGCATGAGACAGGTGGGGCAAAAAGGTTAAGTGATTTCGCCAAGGTCATATAGCCAGACAACAGTGGCGCCAGGACTTGAATCTAGGTAATCTGATTACAACGCCACATTCTTGACCTCCAAATTCCAGCTCCTGAAGACAACATAAATACTGCTAATGTTTTGGAGTATTGCCATGCAGTCTCGAAGCACAGCTCCTATTACGTCCTTAGAATAAATCATTCAAACAAATGTACTGGTCAAAAGGTATGCCCATTTTTAAGTTTCAATTATACCTGATGCCTAGATGTTGAGTAGATTCGACTGGCAGGAAAGGTGCAGGAGAGTATTCCAGATGGTGGAAACAGCATGAGCAGCAGGAAGGATGGGCATCATGATCCAGCAGCAGCGGGAGCTCCATTTGTCCCATGTGTGGAGGACGGGAAAGAATGCATAATGGCAGGTCTTGGTAGAGCAGTGGATGGGGGCTCTCTTACCATCATTCTGAATGTTTTGTGTTTTTTTTTTTTTCTCAAAGGATTTAGATTTCCCTTGAATCCATGCAACTGTCCCCAACTGTATCAATAAAGCTTGCATTAGTTATTTGGCAGAAAGAAAAATAGGATTGTGGATCTTTCAGTGCTTTTTATTCTTAATGAATTATTCTGAAAACTCTTTACCATACAGCAAATGACTTCACTATTAAATTGTGAGTTACTGAGCAAAACTCTTTGAAAGGGCCTACTTTCTTTGAGCTGCAAGAAAGTTTTACTAACAATAATGCTGCCCTTTGAATGGAGGATGATACAATTGAACATGACATTAGTAGGATATACTGTGCCTTAGGTTACGTTCTTTGAAGGAGAGTTGAATTTCCAGAAGCAGTTAGGGTTTCTCCCACTCCTTTGACTGGTTCCTGTGAATCTAACAAGCAGAAAACAGGCAAGGAAGGCTTCTTTGCATACAGTATTATAGCACTGACTCCTGCCCCCAGCTTTGATCCAGGGAGAGAAGAAATACATCAAAGTCACAGTATCAGGAACTGGGACATCTCTCAAAAGGCTCAGGGTATCACGGGCCTTATGGTAGAAAGGCTGATTCATTAACCTGATGTCCTAATCTCTGGGGCAGATCTTTGCAGAAGCATAGTATAATACCCTGCCCCTTTACCCCAAGTTCAGAAATGTGATTTGCTTCAACCAACAGGATGTTAGGAGGCGTGACATACTACAGCACTGAAAAAACACTTGGTGTCTCTACTCATGCTCTTGTGCCTCTGCCTCCCCCATGAGAATATTCTCTAGCTAGCCTGTTAGACAATGAGATGGGGAGCAGAATGGAGTCTTCCCAGGCTTCCTAGCAGAAGGCATCCTGAATCAGCCAACAGATTGCTGAGCACCAGTCCCGCGAGTGAGCTCCTCCAAGACCAGCAGCCATCAAGTCAACCCCACCCCACCAAATGTGTGAAAAACAAATGTCTACTGCTGCACTGTAATGCCAGCGATGTTTTGTGGTTGTTACACAGCATTACTGTGGCTAGAGATAATTGATACATAAGGTGATATTAAAGCTGATCCCTGATGGGGCGTCTGGGTGGCTCAGTCAGTTAAGCGTCTGGCTTTGGCTCATTTTCTTGCAGTTCATGGGTTCAAACCCCACATCAGGCTCTGTGCTGACAGTTCAGAGCCTGGAGCCTGCATGGGATTCTGTGTCTCCCTCTCTCTGCCCTTCCCTGCTCGTGCTCTCTCTCTCTCTCTCTCTCAAAAATAAATAAACATTAAAAGATATTTTTTAAAAAGCTATCTTTAAAGCTGGGCCCTGAGGAAGAAGCATCCAACTAAAACAAAGGAAGTCCTTGAGTCTTGGGAGAAAGTTAAGGTAGAGAGAAGTGGGTGTATTTTTAGATGTATAGTAGATATAAAATCAACAGGACACTGTAATAGATTAGCTAGAGTGAGATAAGGGTCTAAAATGTACTCAAGGATGACCCACAGGTATCTAGTTTGGGCCACTAAGTAGATAGCTACAGAATTTATGAAAAAAGAAGGATAGAGGAGGGGCCAGTTTGGGATGTATGAAAACTGACAGTTCAACTGTAGATGAGGAATCAAGGTGCATGAGAGACATGTAAGTAGCAGCATCACACAAAGAGCCTCGAAATCAAAAGTGGCATAGAAAAATGGTCATATGAATTTGGGAGCGGACAACAGGTGTATTTCCTTCGATGGGATGGAATGACATGACCTTGAGCAAGAATATTGACTGAGCATGGAAGACGACCTGAGCCCAAGTAGCGTGAGTGTGCATGTATGTGATACTTATTTGTACGCGATAACAGATAGGTTTCATTGTGACCTCATCAGAAACAAACAAACAAAACCAAATGAAACAAAAAAAAAATTCAAAAACACTGTTCTAAGGTAAGTTATTGCATTCCTTGGTTCCTAAGCCTCTAATTCAGGGTAATGGGCAGAATAGCCTAGAAAAGGAGACTAGTCTACGAAGAGAGTTCCAATTGTTTTGCATTAGAAATGACATGGAGACACTACTGGAAGAAAATAGACCTAGAAAGCATAGCTGCGGGATGAAGCATGTGAAAACTAGCTGCTCTAAGAGTTGGACTTTGCCTGAAGAGGATTTTAAGAAGTTTTGCAGTCTCTCTTTTGCTACCTTTTCAGTAAAAAATAAATGAATAACTATAGTGCTTCCCTCTTCCTCTGTCTCTCTGTCTCTGTCTCTCTCTCTCTAATTTAATTAAATATGTTTATAGTTAGAGTGGTACTTTAGATATCTTTTCTATTAGCATAACATATGCCCTATGCATCTGCTTCGTTGTTTTGGATGCTTCATGGCATTTAAATTCTCGTGTGTTATATAATACCGTCAGAGCTTTGAATTAAAGAAATGCTAAATAAAGGCTGAAATTAAAGAATAGATAGTTGTTACATGCAAGTACTTGATTTTCTGAGCAATAAATAAATAACACACAAACAAAAAACAAAAGCAAAACAATATTCAAATATTCAAATGAATAATTTTAGCCACCATTTTACACTAGCTCATTCCACGGTGAGGCAAAAAAAACTAAGAAGTCCAGATCCCATACTTCCAAACAGAACTTCTCTGTTCAGTCAGTAAACAAAGCCTTTCTCAGCACATTTATTCTAAAGTATATCACTTTAAAAAGTAAATATTAAAATAGAGCCAAGGTAATATTTCTTAAAATAATGAATGGTTTGAGAAATGCGAATGCAAAATGTGTGGATTTTCTTCCTCTGCACCTGTGAGCTACAAGCGCTCTTGAAATGAGAATGTAAACTCTGGCAATGACTCTTCCAGGTTTTGAGCTTTATTATCTTGATTCAAATTCTTACTTCATCTTACTAGAAAGAACAGGCATTTGGCGGTACCATGATTTAAAATGGCAAGAGAAGAGCATGGGAGTCTGCAAAATCACACAGGGCAGCTTTTGGTAACAAAACTGAAGAGAGAGCTCCTAAGCTAGTTAAGACAGCAAATGGACATCAAGGCTTAGGACTGAGGGTGATCCCTCAGAGTGCTGCTCAGGAGGCACTGAAATTAACAGCTCTTGACCAACACGACTGCCATGAACATTCCTGAAACATCATTCCTTCTCCTTCTAATGGCAGTGTCTATATCCCACCTTTTAAAACCCTTCACAACAGTTGTGCACCAATGATAGGGACTTCCTCAGAATCCCAAGAAAGCTTTCTTTTGCCAGTCAATGGTATCCACTCTCAACCATCCCTCAGTGGTTATAATTATTATTACTTGGCATTAAGGCTCTCTTCCCCATTTTTTCCCATTCCCCTTTGGAAAGTTTATCAATAAACAATGAAAGAGAACATGTTATTTTAGCAGCTTTTTCCTATGCTGCTTTGGTACGATTGGTACTAAATCTCTGAATATTGAGCATTATTACTGCTAACGTGACTAGTCACCTTTTCTGAGTTTAAATTTATCTTTCTTGCAGAAAATGGAGAAGGCTAATGGTTTTCAATACAGGAAGAAAACCAAGATCATCTAATCCTTGATTTTATATATATAATTTATGCATAGATATATAATATACATTTACATATACACATAAGATATATATATATGTGTGTATATATATATTATATATATATATATATATATATATATATATATATATATATATCATATATATGTAAACTCACTGTCACCCAAGTTCTTTTAAAACAAAGGAAAAGATGGTATTTGGGTAGAAATTATTTCATATCAAAAAATAAACTTTTAAATTCTCATTTTCCATGTAAATGGCACTCAAATATGGTTGCTTCATCATATATAAATAATGTTGGGATGAAGCTACAGCAGGTGCAAAGCGATTGTGCACCTTTACAGCCTTCCTCTGTACCTGCCCTACACTTTATGAAGAATCCTCAATTGCTCCAAAGCTCTTCCACCTGTGCCACAATTTGCTGGTGAAAGAGGATCAATAAAAGGCTGGGTATGCCTTGGTTGACTCTACAGAACACTCAGAAGAAGGAACACAAAATAAGGAGTCATAATTCAAAAGAAAATGACTGTGCACATTCCCCCCCCCACTTTCTTCGCCCATTTTCCTCAAATCATCTTTCCTCCTAACCTCAAGACAATTGTTTACAACTACAAAGTTAATGGGAAATGGGACCAAAAGGAGGTTTTTCTGGGCCAATAACCTTGTTATTATCTCAGATGGACAAGATGTAAAGAACTCCCAGTTCTTGGTGAGCACATACCTGTTCCAATTCCCCTACCGTCACAATTATATGAAGGTTTAAGGGGGCAGGAAACAATAAAGAAATGAGGACAATGATAAGCCAAAAGATTCCCTAAATAACACTGATGGGCTATGGGAAATGACTCCAGATAATTTTGCAGGATGGATAGATACACTCTACAGACACACACAGACACACACATACACCCACACATCATTTAAGATACAACATTGCACTAAATGAACTTGTAACTTGCTCATATCAAGCTACCTCAAGGCTTACCTGATGTAATTAAATTAACATATTAATGGCTAGTTACGGACAGAACACTATATATTTGTTTTTTAAACGTATTATTCTGACAGCTGGTCTTAACATGAAAATAATCATAGTAACTATCTTAGCATAGATGTCAGTTCCCTGTATTATTTGGTTGAAGCAAGGGCACTTAATAAACTAAATCAAAGTCAGTTCAGTAAACTTTCTATTAAAAAGTAAAACGTATTCATTGTCTTATTAGGTTGAACACATATTAAACCAAATACAAAAAGACATTACTTCTGGTTTTGTGTGAATATATGTAAATTAGAATCCTCAGAATATTTACCTAAAAGCCTATATAGAAAAAATAATTGAGGATTGTACGTATATTCTAATGGCCAAATGATAGCTAATGTCTTCACATCAAAACATATATGAAAAAAATCAGTAAACCGTTTGGCTATAGATCAATCCAGAAGATAGATACATTTATTTGTGTATGTATGTACATATCTATGTATGTATGTAGGTACACATTACTTATTTATTTGAATTCATTTTGGTAAGCAAAGATAGACTTGGTGCATAATATATTCTAGGAATTATCTTTTTTTAATGTTTATTTATTTATTAAGAGAGAGACAGAGACAGAGAGAGCATAC
This sequence comes from Herpailurus yagouaroundi, assembly GCF_014898765.1. Lineage (NCBI taxonomy): Eukaryota > Metazoa > Chordata > Mammalia > Carnivora > Felidae > Herpailurus > Herpailurus yagouaroundi. The sequence continues at coordinate 20,888,186 of NW_024412427.1, read as the reverse complement.
ATGTGTGCACACAAACCAGGGAGGGGCAAAGAGAGAGGGAGAGAGAGAGAATCCCAAGCAGGCTCCATGCTGTCAGCCCCGAGCCCAGTGTGAGGAACCCACGAACTGTGAAATCATGACTGGGGCCAAAATCAAGAGACAGATGTGTAAGCAAGTGAGCCACCCAGGCATCCGTTCTTTTTTATTTTATTCTGTTTTAAAGCAGGATGTAAACATGGGTAAAATAAGGTTTTTGCCCTGGAAGTTCTCATAATTATCAGGAAACATACAGATAAACTCATATTTACAATACAATGAATAAAATACAAAAAAGACTAAATACTGAAGTAAAGCCTTGATGAAGAAACATTTCCTATTATATTTTAATATCATCTTGTTACAAATACAATAGGACACATGATCTGTCATTCAAATGTATATTCTAAATCATTATAATAAAATAAACACCCATTTATCCCCATCCCCAATTCAAAATGTAGAAGGTTACTAATATCATTGTATATTCCTCCCATATCACATCTTTCTGTCTATACACCTGCCAGAAGAAAGCACTTTTTTAAATTTCTGGGTTGACTGCAGGCCTGTTTTACTTTTGTATAGTTTTAGCAAATAGGCATATGCCCATAAATAACATTTTAAACTGTCTTTGCTTTGAACTTTATAAAAAGTGGATCAGACAGTATGCAATCTTCTGGAGTTTTCTTTTTTCTTTCAAGCTTGTAAGATTTCCAGATATTATTGCATATAGCAGTTCATGCATTTTAATTTTAGTACAGTACTCCAGTGTTGGAATATGCCATGATTCATTCTCCAATGGATGGTCATAAGATTGTCCCCCTCAACGTTTTTTTTGGCCATTATAAACATGCTATTATTCATCTTCTTGCAGAGTTACCTTGGTGTCCCTGTACTAAACTTTGGGTAGAGTATATCCCTAAAAGTGAATTTTCTGGATTGCAGGAAATCTAATGTTCAATTTTGCAAAATAGTGTGAAATTGTTTTCAGAATGGCAGTACCAACTTAATCTTCCCCCCAGGAGACAATAAGCCCTCTTCATAATGCACCTCATTCTCAACCTTTGATTTTTGTCAGACTTTTAAATTTTCACCAATCTATTGAGCATAAAACATTTCACTGTCATATTGATTTGCATTTTCCTGATTACTGATGAAGAATATAACAACCATGTATATTAATCTGACCGGAGATAAAGGGTGGATGAAAAACGATAAGTCACTGCAGGGGGCAGGAAGGAATATGTCACCTTTGACAAGCTAAGATAACATTTCATTGTCCTGCACTATGATAGGCTTATAAAAAATTTTTCTTCTAAATACATGATTTAGGTCATCCTTTAAGAAAGCTTAAAATTTTACTAAGAAAGTGACTTTTGCATGAAAAAAGTTTAGAATAAAATACATTCTTTTTTTCTGAAATACATTCTTATCATCCCAGGCACATAGTGGGTGCTCTTTAAATTTTTTCCAGAATGAAAATTGCACAAGATGTCCTAGGATAAGCAATTCAAATAGGATATCTTCCAGTTGTCTCATGCCCTAAAATAGAAATAATCTTTTCTACCCCAAACCTACCCTTTCTCTAGTCTTCCCATCTAGTGGCATCAGTGCCTGCCCACATTCTTAGAACGGAAAACTATGTCATCCTTGACTCTGCTGTCCCTTTCACGTCTTCATTCATTAACAACAGCATGCCTCCAGTTTTACCTACTGAATGTTTCCACAGCTCAGTGATTCTCGAAGTGTGTTCCACAGATCATTGTGTTTCTCTAAGACCCTTTTGGACCCTGCCTAGGGTTATTCCTCTTTTCACTATGTTGACATTTGCCCTTTGTACAAGAGCAATGGCAGATAAAACTGCTGGTACCTTCACATGAATCAAGACAATGGCACCAGAGTTCTAGTATACCAGAAGTCAGTCACTGGATTCTTCATTCCCACACACTCACTGTTAGAAAAAATACACCTAACACAGGTGCCTGGGTGGCTCAGTCGGCTAAGCGTCCGACTTTGGCTCAGGTCATGAGTTCGAGCCCTGCAACGGGCTCTGTGCTGACAGCTCAGAGCCTGGAACCTGCTTCAGATTCTGTGTCTCCCTCTCTCTCTCTGCCCCTCCCCCATTCATGCTCTGTCTCTCTCTGTCTCAAAAATAAATAAACGTTTAAAAAATTATAAAAAAAAGAAAAAATACACCTAAGAATATTCTTCTTGAAGCAGTAAAAATGGTCAATTTTATTAAATCTTAACTCTTATGAGCATGCTTTTTTAATATTCTATGTAGCAAAAGAGGAATCAGGCAGAAGTATACTTGCAGGATAATGAAGCACTTACTGGGTTGTTTGAGTTTTGAACTAAAGAAGTCATTTTTCCCATATAACATGATTTTTCCTTAAAAGAATGAGTGACAGGCAAAGTAGGGTTGTTCAGACTTGGGTACACGGCAGATATTTCCTTGAAAATGAATGAAATGAGTCTGCCACTTCAAGATAAATTACTGGCAGTATTTGTTGCCAATGATAAAATTAAGCTTCCATGCAGAAATTCAAATTTTTGAAAACCTGGGTCCATCATCATGAGCTTGACAGCTTGTCAATATTTATAGACTTTTCTGATTAGACGTAACATAAATGTATGTGACCACATATGAAATTAATTCATGCTAAGACCAAATAATATGTCTTTGGAATTATAGTATCAATGAAAAGATGACACTTTAATGTGAAAAATTCCTCCCTCCTGTGGCTATTGAGTTCATTCACCCATTTCACCATCAAATACTCACTGAGCATCTACCCTGCACTGGGCTCTGGGATGGAGCAGTGTTAACAACCAGACAAAATTCCCCGACACCATCTGAGAGGCTTTGCATGTATTAATGAACTTAATGCCCATAACAAACTTATGAGAAAATATCAATAACCTCATTTTGCAGCTGAGGGAATGGAGCCATAGGGAGGTTGAGTGATTTGATTAGGTCACAAGCTTGTAAGTAATGAAAACCAGCACTTATTGAGTATATTCATCATGGTAGTATTATGCATGATGACAATATGATACAGTTGAATGTCATCAAATATGCTTTAAATTAGCCCCTAACTCTATAATGATAATAATAATATCTGACACTCAGAGCATCCTTACTCAGTGCAGGATACCCTTTAAAGAGCTGTGTGGGAATTAATGCTGGTGTTAATCTTAAAAAGTAAGTACAGATTATGTGCCATTTTAAAGATAAGGAAACTGAGGTCCACATTTTATAATTTATCAGTGTTAAATAGCTAAGAAGGGGATGGAATTCAAACTCAGGCTTCCTGCTCCTTAAGATCCTTTTCTTAACCTATGAGACTACACTTCTTTACAAAGCACAACTGCGCTTGAGTTCTCATTCTCAAAGTTAATGAATAAATCAATTACCAGGTATTAAGATTTTAGAAGCTTGATGTGAAAATAGAAAGAAGCTGACTTTTCAGGCAATCAAAACCTTTTTGATTCATTCATCCGATCCTCATTTATCCTTAGGGATTTGAGGGCTATCTTAAAAATTGCTGATTTGAAAATCCAAACATCCATCTAGACCATCTTCTTGTTCCTTTCTTCAGTCAAGTTCTGTTGTTCTAGAACTTCGGCATCTTTAGAATTACCACAGATGGTTACACACATTAAAATCACAACACAGTGTGGAAATCTGGAGGTGTGTGAAAGCACTGCCAGGGGTAATTTTGACTCTATGGCATTTTTTCACTTAGGTACTGACTGTTCCACCTATTGTTTCCTGTCACCAAACCAGGGCAACATTTTCTTATAAGAATCCGGAGGGAAGACAGATAAACCCTCTAATATGGATTGAAAAACATTCCCAAAGCCATCTGGAGTGGGAGTGGCAAGGGGCAGAAGGATTCATGTAGGAGTCAAAATTCGTTAATTTATACATCTCACCAATCTTAATGCTATTTTCATGAGCATACCACCATGACAATCTAGGTGCTTCCATTTTCACATCTTTAAAATGGGGACAAAAACAGCACCTACCTCACGGCCAAGTTATAAAGACTAAAGAAGATTAAGTTGCCAAGTTCTTAGGATATTGTCCGGCATATGGTGAACACTATGCTTTGGTAGTTAAAAAGGAAACGTGTTCATTGAGTTACATAATGAAGCACACAGAGATGGACGTACATCTCCAAATATCACAGAGGAAATCAGAAATGGGCTTTGATAGGTTCTCTGGTCTGTAGTGCTTATAAAGTCACATTATTCCTAAGGAATCAGTTGAGGAATACAGGGTGCTCCTGGGCTTCCACAAGGAGCTTCACAATGGAGAAGAACAGAACCAGAGGGGAAAGCTCTTCTCAAACATTGAGCCTGTTGTCAGTGACAACACTGCTTCTGTTCTGTTTTCCTTCGCAGGGGCAGGAGGAAGGCCCACAGGTGGGCAAACAGCAGCAGGGCTTGGGAGGTGGCAAGACAGCCCATGTGGTGCCAGTGAGAAGACCCAGATAATGACACCACGGACAGCAGACCCTGGGAAGGAGCTGGATATATTTCTCTTTGGCCTGGGATGCACTTTGCTATTCCTCCTTCGTCTCTGACAGTGCTAAACATAAATGTTGTATTTTCAATATTAACTCTTAAGCTCATTAAAAATGACTGCAGCACAGAAGCTTCTATTCAATTTTCTGTTTGGTTGGGGATTCTTCCCCCCCCACACACAAAATGGTTACTGAGGGTCCACTCAAAGCCAGATAACCACCATGATGGGCATCCTGAAAAAACTGATTAACAAAAACCCCAAGCACTATAAAGTGTTTTATAATTTTTTAAGAGAGAGAGTGTGTGTGTGAGCCAGGGAGAGGGGCAGAGGGAGAGAAACGGAGAGAGAGAAACACACACACACACACACACACACAGAGAGAGAGAGAGAGAGAGAGAGAGAGAGAAAGGATGAGAATCTTAAGCAGGCTCCACACTCAGCCCAGGGCATGATGCAAGGATCACCTCCACCTGAGCCAAAATCCAAAGTCAAATGTTCAACCAACTGAGCCACCCAGGCACTCCTGCTTTTTGGTCTTTATAGTTTGCATAATCTCATCCATAGTTCTAGGTTAATTTATACTCTTCTAAATTGGGATACACTACTGTATTATAAAATGTAAGATGAATAACTGCCTTAGTTAAATGTCTTCAAGTGAGGGGCATAGGTTGGCCAGACGATGGCTCCATGCAAGGTCAGGAGCAAGAGGCTGGGAACTGCAGGGGAAGTTGCTGCTGTGAAAAAGAAGATCAAAGTGACACAATTTACAGATGGGTATTTTAATAGATGCTGTAGGGGCCCTGTGCACACCCCTTTGACATCGATCGTCCCCATGTGCCATGTAGGCACACCCTACAGTTACAAGTGCAAAAGCACTTTTGTCTCTGGCTGCCATTGCCTGCCTATGCCCAGAAATTCTGGGGGTTAATGCCCTTTCACTCAGGGAGGAGCCCCCCACCCATGACTGATGGGAGCAGTGAATAAATATCCCAGGTGACTTACTTGTTTCTTAGTTGGAATTGCTCTGAAATGCAAGATCTACAGTGTCTCCCAGAGAAGCCCAGAGGCAGAGCTGTCCCAGTAGCAACTAGTTCGATAATGTACTATTAGTGTTGTTGACTCTTCCTTCCCTGTCTCTTTTACCATTCCTGGCCCCACCTTCCAGAAAACTACTTGCACAGAAACCCTTGTCTCAGAACTCCTCCTGGGGGAGCTCAAATCAAGACAGGGTAATCCAGGGTACTCTTCTGAGTTTTAGCGTCAATTTTCCTCCTTTATGTCTGAACCTCAACAGCAAAATCAATTTCTATTTACCTACCAAATAAAAGGCAAGTGTCGATTTTTCATAAACTGTTATATAGCTGCCTTCTAACAGCCTTTAAGAAGTCTTATGCACCATTTTAGGGTACACAGGAAAAATTAATTGGACCCAAGGAAGCCAAGAAATCAATTAGAGTGAATCAGGTAATAAATCTCCAGTTGCCTGCTGTTTTACATCACATGTTGAAATATCACAAAAGACCAATCAAATGATCTTTGAGAAATTATAACTGTTGGCATTTTCCTCTATTAGGCCCTGGCACTTGCTCATTAGTTACTTTCAAGCAGTTGGGAAACACTGTCAGAACACAGCAAGGCTAAAGGTTCAAAGTCATGGGAGGCTGGAAGAGAAACAAGGTGGAACAGTCTCTCTGAGTCACACACATTCAGTGACTAAGTGTACTGAGCAGTATCTAGACTTTATTCATTCTGAGATCAACCACAGTGATGCCCAACTTTGTTTATTGGCCTTATCAGCCTCACTTAAAACTTCGCGTTCCAGCAGAGACTTCATAGCATTTAAGGTGCCATACTTGAGAGCCAGCTGTCTGGGTTCAAAGCCTAGTTCCACCTCTAACCAGCTGTGAAATTTTGAGCAAATGACTTAACCTCTCTGTGCTTCACTTTCCTTACCTATAAAATGGAAATTCTAGTAGAATCTACATCTAGGAGCTGCTATAAGGGTTAACGAGTTACCCCCTTGCAACTCACTGGAGTTATAGTGGAGACACACAATATCAGTATCCCAGTGGGGCAGGGTTGGGGAAGATGGGGAGTTAGATAAAAATACAGTTCTTCAGGCCTTGTGACAGATCCACTGAGAGTCTGCATGTTAACAAATCCTCAGGGGTTATGTGTGCACATTAAAGCCTGAGAAGCACTGACTTAACACACGTCAAGTCCTCAGAGCAGAACTTGACAGGTTGGAAATGCCCCATCAATTTTAGCTATTATTATCTCAGCTAATGAGACACTTCCCCAGGAAAGTCTTCAATGATCTCCAAGAATCAGGTTAAGTATTTCCATAACACTGTTCATGTTATGGCACAAGCCACAGTCATACTTTTACTTCTTCTTCTTCTTCTTCTTCTTTTTTTTTTTTTTGTAGTTACTTGATTCGTGTCTTTCTCATGTTTTTATTTCATGGAGTCCCAGAAGCAGATTCTTGAGGGGAAGGTAGATCAGCACATGACTTTTAACACAGTGCTCAAAGGAGAATCAGATAAGGGAGAGGGGGACACCAAATGGGATAGAGAAGAGAAAGAATAAAAGCAAGTTACGACCTCAGGCAAAGGCTTGGTCTTACCCTGATCCTGTAGGGAGCTCCCTATCTTAAACTATATTAGTGTCTCCAGCCTTGAGGCAAAGGAGTTGAACATCGATTATCATGCCCCAGTCAATCATGGACTGAAGACTTCCCCATGAGGAAACTTGCAGGCACTCCTGGCACCTTAGAAGGGTAGCCCAAGGAAGGTCTTCTGAAGAAGAGAGCAGGTATTAGGAATGAAGCTTGCAATGCTGAGGGATGGGAACCCAGGATCAAGAAACGGGAATCTGAGGCCATTTGGGCAAGGCACTGAAAATGTCCACTATAGTTGGGTACTACACACATGGTCTCAAATGGGGCTCTTTGCCATCCTACCTCACCGCACCCCCACTCACTCACTCATGCATTCAACAAATTATGTCCTGAGTACTTGCTATGTGTCAGGCACTGTTGGTGATACAGTACTGATGAGATATGGGGCTTATGAAATCTAGTGGAGAAGAAACAGTTAAGAAGCAGTAAACAGATCAGAGATTTCCAGCTAGTGATAAGGACGATGGTTCCTACAAAACAGGCTAATAGACTTCATGCGACAGGAAAAGGAAGGTCAAACTGGTAACTGGAGTTGATGCTTCAGTGCCCCAGTCAGTCCCCCTGCATGGGTTGGCGCCCCTATTCCCCAGATGCTGCAAGTGCTGGATAACAGCTCCCATCTAATCTTCTCAGGAGAACTGCCTTTGGCTGAGGAGTACCACTTTGGCTAGAGGTGGCTAGAAGGTGAGGTACTCACTCACCCCTGGGAGGGGGAAGCTGTTGGTGGCCAATGACATGCTGGTGTACTTGTGTTACAACTCATACTCCAGAACTTCCTACAGGGCCAGGCTGAGGCAAGACCTCTCCTGCTCTACCTTTTCTTATCTTCTATTGTTCCCCTATTCCAATTCCCTCACTCTCATTCTTCTGAGAGCATTTCAATAAATCACTTGCCTGAGAATCCCCATCTCTGGCTCTGTTTCTAGAGAATCTGACATAAGATAGTATATTTTCTCTCCAGAATTTTCTTTCCCTTCCAGCATCCCAGGACTAGAGTTCCAGCTCTCCAGATGAACAGCCACTTCCCATTTCCTTGTAGCCTCTGGGCCCTCCAGGTGGGAAGCAGGGTAGCAAAAGGCCCTTTTCCCATTTACATTGGCCTCCTGATGGAATCCAAGAGTGGAGAAGGACAGATCTAAAACATAAATGTCACAATTTGTTGAAAACACCCTAAGTCCTGGTTGGGACATGTCCCTATGTCCCTATGTCCTGCTGTCCAGCTGGCACTAGCCTGAATCATGGAGACACACACACAGTTGACAGTTACATCTTGAATAGAGTAGTCTTCTAGTTTATAGTGCACTTAATGAGCTGTTGCCAACCATGAGCACCAAAATGGCCAAATTCACCACATACCTTCTTCCGTTTCTCAATGAAAACATCTAGAATCTTTCTTAAGGGTGATATCAGTAAAAGCTACCGAAACCCTCAATGCTTAATCTTCACTGGTTATAAATAGGTTTTTAACTGACCACTGGTTTCTGAAGCTGTAATGAAGCAAAGATCATTGTCACATGTAAATGCCATAAATTCCTTGAGCAATTACTAGTCTGTGTAGGTGACATCGAGGTGATGAACAAGCCAGAAGGGTCCATGCTGATTCTTTGTACATCCATCAGGCAGATGCTATGATTCTGTTGGCTTAATTATTACACCTTGTAGAGATGAATGCAAGGAACATGCTTGCCTTGTCGACAGCCTCCCAGGGGACTGGTACTGAGTAATTGCTTTCCATCCCTGTAGGAATCATCGACATGGAACCACAGGAACCATCTGGCTCTCTGTCCCTCCCCCACATGCCCAGCAAGCCTCCTAGGGACAGAATGAAGTGTTTTGGGTGACAGTTCTCATCAATACGCTGATGACATCTTGTCTCCTTTATTCTAATCACAAACTCTATATTTTTTAAACATCCATGACACTTGAAAAACTATGCTAAATACATATATAAAATTATATTTGTATTATATCTAATAAGATGTAAATAATACTATACAGCAGCATCATGAAGAATTGTACCAATATATGTACACATAAATAGAAATGTATATTATACATATAATGATGGAATGTTGAAGTGTTATCCTTTGGGGTATAGATAAAGAAACTCACACAAGAACATGTAAGAAATATTTAATAAACAGCACTGTAAAAATTGGCTGGTGATCTCTGAAGAAAATATATTCATTTGAGTCTCACTTATCACAAAAAATCAAACTAAATTGTTGGATTAAGAAAAGATAAATACTAAAGTAAGAGATAAAAAGCATGGATCAGAGTATCTATCAGCTTTACAGATGTCTTGCATGACTTTGGACATAAAACAAATGGGAGAAATATAGAAAACTTTACTGGTAATTTCAAGAGAACAAGGCTTTCAACTTCTTCAGACTAAAACCATCTATATAGTTACAACGAAAACAGAAAACTAGGAAACTATTTTATTACAAATATAATAGATTAAAAAATGATAATGGCCTAATTGTAAAGAGATCCTGTCCTTAATATAAAGAACTCTAAAAAATGAACCTCTGGAATTTCATTAAAAGAAATCTAATAGAAACATTCAAGAGCTCTAACATTTAATAGGCAACCAGTAACTACCTGCTCAATAACTAACAATTAATTAACAATTGACAAAGGGGGAAATGGGTAAAAAGTATACACATGCAATTCACATGGAAGGAAATGTACAGAATTCATACATGGGATGCTGTGAATGGCGATCCCCATTCTCTAGCTCCTCAGAGTGTTGGCTGCTAACAGCTCAGAGTTGCCTTTTCTAAAAAACTGCCCTCATCCAAATGGGAGCCACCTCACCTGAGAACCTACAAGTCTATCCTGGGGCCAACCTCAGCAAATCACTGACTGTCGTGAGTGGGAGAGAGCCAGATAACAAGAAGTAGAAGAGTAATATATGATACTTCCATGAACTGGGGGAAATCATTAAAATAATTTTTGCCAGAACACCAAATAATATGTAAATCACATCATCATATACTATGGGAATTACTAAAGTATATATAGTCTAAGTTAACAGCATTAACATAAACTTGGCACTTACACATAAGATGGTAACATTATATTACCATTTTGTGCTATGCCTCTCAGATCCATTCTAAAATGGCCAATGGACTACAAAATCGACTACAAATGCAGAGAATACTACATTAGCCCTGACACAATACCAGCAATATTCAACATCAAACTTCTGTTACATATAAGTGAGAAGGGAAACATTAAGGGCTATCTTGCACACCTCCATCTTGAGAAATAAACACAACATGATTGGAAGCAATCTTTGCAGGATCCTAGGAACCTTGCCTCCCCTAGTTGGTGGGTACAGGTGAGGAGGCCATGGGAGTAGCATGCCCCAGCAGAGAGTCTTAGGAAGAAGCTACTGAAGCAAACTTTTGATCATCTTTCTGAGATGGAGTGTATTTTGATGGTGTAGCAGGATGGTGTAGCGAGTACAAGGTCATACATGGGTCACACTATGCACCTGATAAGGAGGACAGGCCAACTAGAAAGTTAAATACAGAAAGCTACCATGCTCTTCAAGCAACTAAGTCACTGAACTAGCAGTATAAATATATTAATACAATATCCAGAAGATTCCTTAAAAAGTAAACAAAAAACCCTTTTTAAATATAGATACATGAAAAGATCCAAGAATCAAACCATTTTTTCATGCTTATGGGTAATGGTCAGATCTACATCAGAGATAACTCTTTGTTCAAGAATGAGTAAATTGAGATTCCTGGGTGGCTCATTCGGTTAAGGGTCTGACTCTTGATTTCAGCTCAGGTCATAATCTCCCAGTTCATGGGATCTAGACCTGAATCAGACTCCAAGCTGAAAGCACTGAGCCTGCTTGGGATTCTCTCTATCCCTCTCTCTGTCCCTCCCTGCTCAAGCACTCACTATTAAAAAAAATAAACAGACTTAAAAAAAAGAATGGGGCATCTGGGTGGCTCACTGAGTTAAGTGTCCGACTCTTGGGTTAGGCCCAGGTCATGATCTCATGGTACATGAGTTTGAGCCCCGCATTGGGCTCCATACTGACAGTGCACAGCTCACTTAAGATTCTCTCTCTCTGCCCCTCCTCCCCACTCTCTCTCTCAAAATAAATACAGAAACTTAAAAAAATGAATTAACTATTAAAAGATAATTTTTTTTAAAAGCTTGAGCCCTAAAAACACAGCATCATGTATATTACAAAAAGGCAGAAAAAACAAAACAAGGAGAAGGAGCATACATTTGGGGAAATATTTACTAAAGCAAAGTAAGTGAAGCATCTGCTTTACAGGATTAATAAAATTCCTTAAAACAAGAACGATATAAACAATGAGAAGATAAGGCCCGAGAATGCGATAAATCAGGAGCTAAGACATAGGCAGAAGCAAAACAAGAGCTGGATAGGCTAGAAATACAATGTCAAGAAAGAAAAGTACCATAGCAAAATTAAAATCTTTGTTAGAAATAGGACACACAATGGTCAGAGCAGAAAAATCAAACCATTGGTGCAGGAACAAGCCTTTAAACTCTTCCAGAATGGGGGAAAAATATATAAAGATGATGAGAAAGTAGATAATACATATAAAAAGTAAAAGTAAACCCAAAGAGTGTAAACTGATACTCCAGAGACTGAGGCCAGACAGACCCTAGAAAAATAAAAATTAAGGACAGGATGGAAGGGAACATTTCCAAGTCTGTCTATAAAAACTAACTCTTGAGATTCCAGGAGAAAATTATGAAATATTATTAATATCCACACATGTCATATTGAGTTGGTTTCTTTTTTTAATATTTCACATAAGAGAAAAAAAAACTAAAAGCTTTTGGAAAGACAAAACAAAAACAGCAACAGTATCTAACAAAAAAAAATAATAAAAATCACCTCTTCTATCCCATACCAGAAGGTAAAAGGTCAGCAGAGTTCTGAAGGCAAACAGCTATAATGAAGGATTCTATACAATCACCCAAGCACGTGGGTAAAGTCAAAGAAGGATATTTTGATATGCTTGAGCATCTCAAGCATAACATAACATATATGCAAACTTTCTCAAAAGTATCATTAAAGTATCTACTCTAGTCAACCAAGATACAAATCAAAATTAAAGCTTCAGAATAGGAGAGTCTTGATTAAAGAAGAAAAAGCTAGCAGTAAGCATTAGGTACAGTACAATGGGGGAATAAATCTTAATTGTTAACTCTTTGATTTTCTCATTAAATGCACATTGAGTGATTGCTGAGTGAATATAAATAAAATCTTTGTTGTAAACATGGCAACAGAATACATTTCCAAGAATACAAATATTTATCAAAAGAGAAGACTAACCTCCAAACTGGGAAAATATTTAAACATATTTAAAGAAATATAAATTATAATATATGTAAACAAATTATAATATCTGTATCACACAAAAAGCTCTCATAAGTTAGTAAGTTGTAAAAGAGAAAAAGATCACTTAAAGGAAATTCAACCCACATGCCCAAATTGTCAAAAACACATTTTTAAAGTTTCAATATTGTTCACTATCAAGGGAATTGAAATTAAAATAATAATAAGACACCACTTGTTAACTCTCAAGTCTTAAAAAGTATGCTATTGAGTAGTGGGAAAAGTTTAGGGCAGTAAGTACTCTTGACTTAACTGAGGGAATATAACTTGGTATCACCTTTCTGAACTTATAAATAACCTTACAATGTTCATTGTATCTCTAAGTTAAGGAACTTAGAGAGCCACAAAAACATTTATAAATATTGGTGTCTTTAGAAAAAGTTCTTAATATTCAAAATTATGAATTTAGTTAAATATATTATGATATATACATAGTATGTAATACTATTCAACCATTAAAATAATGTTTTGAAGGTTGTTAAATATTGACAGAAATATTCAGGGTGTGTTAGTACATTAAACAAAACAGCATATTTTAACATATAGTGTAATACGGTTTTACAATACTGAATGCATTAAAATAATGGAAGGAAATATGCCAATATTTAGTCTTCCTTGCTTCCTATAGTACTAGTACACTACTTTGACCTGAGCACATGACCATATGAAATTAAGACTAGATTTTCCAGTTTTCCTTGTGTGACTGAGCCCAGAATAATGGAATTTAGATGGTAGTGATGTATAAGACTTCTGGGAATTTACAGAATATTCTTTTCTTTTTTCTGCTTCTTGCTGGAAAGCTGGAGTTGAAGCAGCCATCTGAGACCATGAGGTTAAAGCAATGCTTCAAAACGGCAGCATAGTAACATGAAAAGAGCCCAGGTCCTGGACACCGTGGATACCACATCAGCCCTTGACTGCTTATCTCAGGGTAAGTAATGTGGGATAGAAATAAACTATAATCGGGGCACCTGGTGGCTCACTCAGGTAATCATCCAACTCTTGATTTCGGCTCAGATCCATGATCTCATGGTTCATGAGATGGAGCCCCATATTGAACTCCATACTGACAGCACAGAGACTGCTTAGGATTCTCTCTCTCTTCTCTCTCTGCCCCTCCCCCCACTCGAGCTCTCTCTCTCTCCCTCTCTCCCTCTCTCTCTCTCTCTCTGTCTCGCACGTGAGCGCGCGTCCCTCTCAAAATAAATAAGCATTTTAAAAGAAAGAATTAACTTTTGTAATTGTAAGTCACTGGGATCTTTGTTACAGCAGCCAGACTCATATTCTAACTAACATGCACACTTTCCAAAATTTCTACCTTGATCCCTTATTATTTCATGGGAGAAAATAGTATTAAACAAAGAGAAACAGGGGTTTAATTAAAAGCAGTTAAAAAAAAAAAGGAGTCGGGACAAGACCTAACTTGGACATACACAGTCAAAAAACAAAGCAAAACAAACTACAACCCTTGCGATTGATTATATTCCTTTATTTTGCTTGTTTTTTAAATAAGCGAATTTAAGGCAATAAAAAAATATTTACATCCTGTCTCCATATTGTGGCTGTCATTTTTTTTTTTTTGCTGGATAGCACACAAAATGAAAATTATTTCATCACTGACCAAAATCAGAACAGAGTTAACTTATTAAAACACCTTCCTTCTAAAGATCTAGAGGAAGAGTGAATGTTTGTGATATTCCTTCATTGCCTTCCAATGCAAATCTGAAACATCAGACAGCTAGCTTTAAAGCAGAGAGCCAAAGAGCTTTTGCCTAACATGGCCAGCTGACCTAATCTAGGTTTAATAGTGTGGGCACATACAACCTTGTTCCTCAATGAGGCAATAAAAGTCAAGATTAGGATCACAAGGAGAGAAAGCACGATTTACACACTTTAGATTACTTCTGTTTCACCTTTATACCCTTCCTCTTTTTATTAAAAATTAAACCCAGCAGGAAGTGGAACATTAAATGCTTGACATACAGCTGATCCCCATAGCTGGTATTATCTGTGTTGTCAGAGAAACTGCACCACATAGAAATAGCACATTCTAATGGGAGACCACGCTGACCCATATGAGACACAAATCAATATATACAATAGTTACAAGTTATGAAATATGAAATGACATATTGAGTGCTGAGTGTTTTAACTGTATACATACAGATATTTATTTAGAAAAATATTTTAATATTTTTAAATGTTCCAGGACAGATTTTCCTATGAGAGTTTATCCGAAGTTTTCCTTTTAAGGCAATGAGTTGCTGCAAAATATATTAGATATACCAGGAATATGTAACAATAAAGTGAAAAACATCCCTAAGTTTCTGAATGACTAGGTAGACTGCATTTCAGGCACGCTGTATCTTCCTCAACTACAATTATAAAGGATAAAAGAGGGGCGCCTGGGTGGCGCAGTCGGTTAAGCGTCCGACTTCAGCCAGGTCACGATCTCGCGGTCCGTGAGTTCGAGCCCCGCGTCGGGCTCTGGGCTGATGGCTCAGAGCCTGGATCCTGTTTCTGATTCTGTGTCTCCCTCTCTCTCTGCCCCTCCCCCGTTCATGCTCTGTCTCTCTCTGTCCCAAAAAAATAAACGTTAAAAAAAAAAAAATTTTAAAAAAAAGGATAAAAGAAAGGCACATTTATAAACAAAAACACATATTTGTTGAATGATAAGCACATTAGCCTTATCTGTTAATTTTAAAGTAAATTAGGAAAAACATAAAAGGCACAAGTGAAAATACAACCATATGAAAAAAATAACACTATGAAACATCTTCTACCTACATTTTTAAGAATTTTTTTAGGCCAAAGTCACAAAGTCAATTTGGGAATGAATTCAGAAGCATTACCTTATTGAACTATCTGTGTAGATCTCTGTCCTTCAGCTGTGTAAAGATTTATTGATAAAATGGGCCTGAAAGTTTAAATAGATCTTATAAATGAACACCTTCATTTTCTATGCACTTTTAAATATCTGATCTTTGCTGCTGTATTATTTACTGAAGGGAATTCACGGTTTCTACAATAAGGTGTTCAAAAATTGTTTAATCAAATGAACAGCACAGGAAAAACAAATGCTTTAAAAAGAATATTAGGTTTGTGTGCCTGGGTGGCTCAGTTGGTTAAGCGTCTGACTCTTCGTTTCAGCGCAGGTCACAATCTCAAAGTTTATGAGTTCAAGCCCTGCATTGGGCTCTGCACTGACAGTGTGGAGTCTGCTTGGAATTCTGTCTGTCTGTCTGTCTGTCTCTCAAAAATAAATAAATAAAACAAGCATTTAAAACAAAAAAGAATATTAGGTTCACCTACATGACTTCTTATTTTAGTACAAAAAGAGGTCCCAGTGATTTCAAGTGAAAATGGATGCCCAGAAATAAACCACAAGCTCCCTAAAACATATCTTTTCCTAAACTGACCCTGCTTGATAAGCTGTTCTGGACTATGCTTGATAAGCTGCCCTACAGATTCCCAACATCCTTCTGCTTTGATAGCTAAACACAAAGTCTCCAAAGAAACAGGCTGACATTGTTTATCCCAATTCTTATTCAATTTTCAATGCCATGTTGCCCCCAAATAAGATTTTTACTCTTAGGCAAGGTTATTAATTTTTTGTCCAGTCATAAATAGAGACACCTGAACAAAGCCCATGGACCAGGGAAGAAGTTGTTGCCTAATGAGCCAAGAGTAACAGGTGATATTCTCACAGAGGAAGCTTAATCTTCTTGCCCACAAATGCTTCCTGATTCTCTGCAGGGAAATGGCTTTATTCAGAAATTTAATGCATGGGCCAAACAAGGAAGTTAATTTGGCTTGCTGGGAGACTTCTCTGTGGGAAGAATTGCTACCCAGATTAAGCCTTGGCCAAGCAGTGTTAAGTCTCAAGAAGGAACAAATGAATCCATTTTCCTCCTTTTCCTTCCTTCCTTCCTTCCTTCCTTCCTTCCTTCCTTCCTTCCTTCCTTTCCTTCTTTTTTTTCTTTCTTTTTGTAATATTTAAATGCCTGCTGTTGAATGACCTATGTTGGATTCTGAAGATAAATTTAATTTAATATTTGTATTTAAGATATATTGGTTTTGATACTTACTCAAAGCAAGTCTTTGTATTTTCTGGAAGGCTGTATAGGTTAAATATGTAAAATCAACATTTTTTTCTCCAGGTATCTAATCCAGGTCATTTGATAGCTTACTGGTATAGTATTTCAAATAAAAATAAACAAATGTAATATAAACTTAGAGTTAAAAAATGAAATAGAAATGGTATAAAATTAAAATAATCATGCTTCCTATATCTGGTTCTCCCTCTAACTTACTCACGACCTAACTGCCTTTATTACTTTTTTAAACATTTTATTATGAAATACAATACCTACTGAAAAACGCACTTAAAATGTACACTTAAACAAAGCATTATACAGTGAATACCTAGATAAAGAAATGGAACAGCGCCAGCATCCCAGTAGACCTCTTTTTGACCCCCTGATCTGTACCCATTCCCAGCCTTGGACCTGCCTTCCATGGTGGTAGTTTCAGTACTTTTCTTTCTAATGTAATCACTTCATTCTCATCCCAATACTCTGTAGTTTAGTTTCACCTATTTTGTCATTGATATGTATGTACTTACATACATTTAATGTTATGCATTATTTTGTGTATAGCTTTCATCAGTAAATTTGAGACATTCATCATGTTGAGTGTAGCATGTTTTCATGTAGCATGTTTTCATTGTAGCATGTTTTCATTGTAGCATGTTTTCATCACCATATGATATTCTCTTCTATGCACATAGTATAATTTGTCTTATTTTTTATTATGGGAAAACATACATAACATAAAATATACCTTTTTAACCATTTTATGTGTACAATCCAGTGACATTTAGTACATTCAGTATTGCAACCATCATTACAATTTATAGAACTTTTTCATCATCCCAAAGAGAAGCTCTGTACCCATTAAATAATGACTCCCCATCCTCCCTTTGCCCCAGGCCCTAGTAGCCACTATTCTACTTTCTGTCTCGATGAATTTGCCTATTCTAAATAACTCATATAAGTGGAATCATCAATATTTGTCCTTTTGTGACTGCCTTATTTTATTTAGCATAATGTTTTCAAGGTTCATCCATGTTGTAGCATGTGTTGATACTTTATTTACATTTATGGTTGAATAATATTCCACTGTATGGATATACCACATTTTGCTTATCCAATCATCTGTGTGCACACTTGGGTTGTTTCCACATTTTGGCTACAACACTGACAATGTTCGTAATAACACTATGAACATTAGCATATAAGGACCTGTCTCTGCTTGCAATCTCTTTGTATGTATACCTAAGAGTGGAACTGAGGGATTGTATAGTAACTTTATTTTGAACTTTTTGAGGCACTGCCGCATTGTTTTCCATAGATGCTGCACCAAACTTTTACATTTTCACCATCAATGCACGAAGGTTCCAATTTCTCTACATACTCTCCTACGCTTATTTTCTGTTTTTTGGTTATTATTGTTTTCTTTGAGATTTTTGTTTTGTTTTGTTTTGTTTTGTTTTGTTGAGAGCAATGCTTATCTGACTGTTGTTGGTATTTGTGTTGTTTCCAGTCTGGAGCTATTGCAAATAATGCTTATGCCTGTTTCCTAGAGTATATAAGAATACATTTCCATGGGGTATATACCTGGCACTAGGATTGCTCATAGGAATGTGCATGCTCAATTTTAGTAGAAAATGTCAAATAGTTTTTCAAAGTGCTTATACCAATTTACACTGCACCAGCACATTTCTGTGTCTGGTAACTTGCTGCTGTGAAGGTTTTAATTTTGGCCATCTGGTAGGTGGAGACTGATAGCTCTTCTTGGCTTGAATTTTCATTATTATTATGAGGTTGAGCAGTTTTTCATCCATTTATTGGCTATTTGATATTCTCTTACATGAACATCTTATTCAATAATGAATGGTCTGTTCAATGATCTTGTCCATTTTTTCACCAGTACACCTGTCAATTTTTTATGGAGTTTTAGGAGTTACCTATAGGTCCTGTCAAGCTCTTCAACAATTACATGTATTGCAAATACCTAATTTGTTGCTTATGTGTGCTTGCAGAGTTGTTGTTGTTTTTTTAAATGCTCATACAGGCTAACTCAAATATTTATTTTTGGTTTTGTTCCTTTGTTCACACAAAAGATAACAAATACTATATTTATTTTTCTGCATCTTGCTCTTTTCCCACCAATTCGCCAATTCCCAGCAATGTGAGTGTGAGTTTCCCCACAGTCCACAAGCATATTGTCATCCCTTTGCATTTTTACCAATCTATTAAGAGTATTTAGCTGTAGTTTTAAATTGCAATTTTTTATCATGAGTAGGGAGTTTCTGCTTCACATGTTTAAAGGCCTTCTATGTCCATGTTTCTTTTGAGTGTTATGGTTTCCCCTATCAAAGGAGGCCCCAGCTACATCAGTACAGTGACATTAAACATTAATGTGCATGTGAAATTCTGGGGGATCTTGATAAAATTCAAATTCTAGTTCAGTAGGTCTGGGCTGAGGCCTGAGATTCTGCATTTCTAACAATCACTCAAGTGGTGCCAAAGATGCAGGTCCAAGAAATATTCTTGATTAGCATGAATGCCATGAAATAGTCATAGCACCTTAAAGAGAAAATCCAAAGCGAATCATCAAGTAAAATAATCATTTATTTAAAATAATCTAGATTTGGGGCGCCTGGGTGGCTCAGTCGGTTAAGCCGCCGACTTCGGCTCAGGTCATGATCTCGTGGTCCGTGAGTTCAAGCCCCACGTCGGGCTCTGTGCTGACAGCTCAGAGCCTGGAGCCTGTTTCAGATTCTGTGTCTCCCTCTCTCTGACCCTCCCCCGTTCATGCTCTGTCTCTCTGTCTCAAAAATAAATAAACGTTAAAAAAAAAATTTTTTTTAATAATCTAGATTTAGGATGTTATGCTCGAAATACTTTCGTATTCGAAATACTTTTGTGGGTGGCTCGTGAAGATGGCATCGTCATATAAAAATGACTCAACATAATTTTCATGTGTGCAAAGGGAATAGAACTCTTGGAGAAATGCAACATAGTGCATGATGAGCTCCACAGGAGCTCACAGACAGGCCATGGATATGCTATTGCATATGTGATTTTCTTAATGTCCTGGGCCGGGAGACACAGACTCAGAGAACTGTTGCAAGAACTGTTAGGAAGGCCTGTCCCCATCAGAGTTCCAGTGACTTCACTTATATCAACTTTTGACCCAATGAAACCAAGACATCCCAGACTAAAGTTCAAATGGAAAACCAAAAGAGTTTATGCTTTAAAATGCTATGCAAAAATCTCATTTAAGGTGTAAATTACCTCAAAAAGAATGTTCAAGAAGAGCAAAGGAAATTTCCATTGGATGATACAACTACAACAGTTGCTGCTATAGGTAATACATACTAAGCATTCACCAAGTGCTCTCTCTGTATTTGTTCACTTTTTCCTTACAACCGCATATGAGGCAGGTTTCTCAAGCAGCACTCCACACAGTGAAGGATACGGCAGGGAAACCTAATTATACTTTGTGATCCTCACACATGAAAAGGAATGTATGCCCAGAAAAAAATATTTTCTATAATTTTTCAACTACTAGTATTTCAAAGTAAAACACGGAAAGGTAGCTCTTTATCTGGAGACGTTAATCCAATGTAATTCTACCTTTCCAATCAGTGAGAATTCCTACAGACACGCATATTGAAAGGGAAAAGGTATTCAAATTTTAAGCATATTTTATTTAAAACTACTGGAGAGGGGGTGTTTGTTAAGTTTTTTTTTTCTTTCAAAACATTAAAGAGGCAGGAGTTTTAAAACAATCTTGATAGTGATTCTTATCTGAACATTCCCCTCTCCCTTCCAATTTGTGAATCTCCTCAGAGCAAGGAAAAATAAATCCGGAGGGAAATAAGAATTTCCCAACAACAAGAAAGTCAGTGAGGTGTGAATCTTCTTATTTGGCTTGTAAGTGGTAACAGCAACAACATAACAACAAAAAGCTTGGAGAAAATACAGGATCCTTGACACCAGCAAGAGCTAAGAGTAAGAAAATAAATGACAGAGTGTTCAGTTAAATATCCTTCTCTTAAGCTTGGCTCACATGCTCACACGCTCACACGTGGTTCTACGCCTCTGGACAGTTTCCCCACAGGGACAACACACTATCTTCAAAAGCCAAAGAAGCAACTTTCTGGGCTTACCTCAAAATCCTGCACTGATTTTCAGGTTAACATGGAGGATGAAACTGTCTTGCAGAATACATTTTAAACAGAGTAAAAACAGTTAAACATGAAACAAAAGAAAAACAAACAAACAAGAAATGAAGCTTGACCCGATGCAATAACTCTGACAGCTAAGAAAATAACAGAAGTTTCTGGGACAGAGAGTTGCTGTGAGTCACTGCCTTCAAATACGGATCCCTCCCCCAAACCGATGGCTGAGTACAAACTCACTGAGAATTCTCATCCACAACCACGAAGTGAGAAAGAAACAAGATGCAGAGGTAGGTGTCCTCATAGTTTTCCTTGTCCGAAGAATAGCAGAAATGCCTCTGAGCCAGGAAAATGGGAGAGTATGATTCTCTTTGAAGCAAGGGCAGAATCCATCAATGCTTCATCTGAATCGAGAAGGCCAACTAAAGTCTAAGGTTGCCTCCCTATGGGAACAAGAAGCACCCCTTCTCCCCTACACATGCACACGCACACGCATACATACAGTGATATAAACCGGGTAAACCTGGTCTAGGACATTTAGCAAAATGTCAGAAGAGAAAATAGACCCTGGTATTCTAAGAAAGAACAACAATGACATCAATACTCCCTCCAGCCTTCCTTTCTAAGCAGAAAAAACTCAAAACATTCAGGTTTCAAACCATCACTTGTGAAGGGAAAACACTTTGGTCTCAGATAAAGAAAGAAAGTCAAGAAGCCACCAATACTTTATTAGAAAAACCATAGTGTTTGAAAAGGGCCATTCAGGCAAGATGAAGAAAAGGGCAAAACAACTATGCAAAATATCCCAGTCTAGAGGAAAACAAAGAAAATAAATGCTTTTTATTTATTTTATTTTACTTTATTTGATTTGATGTTTTTGAGAGAGAGCAGGAGAGGGGCAGAGGGAGAGGGGGAGAGAGAATCTTAAGCAAATTCCAGGCCCAGCATGGAGCCTGACCCGGGGCTCGATCTCAGGACCCTGAGATCATGACCTGAATCGGAATCAAGAGTTAGACGCTGACTGAGCCACCCAGGCACCCCAAGAGAACAATTTTTAAAGCATCCAGACATAAACAACCCATTTCAGGGAAAGATTAGGTTCTCCTTAGACTGGTGCACAGCAATACTTGGTGCTAGAAGACCATGAAGCAATGGTTACAAATACACCCTAAGGATACTGCATTGAACTAAAGCATTATTCAGCTTCCAGGTAAAACAGTGATGTTGGCAAAAATGAAAGCCCGCGTGAAACACGTGTGCCTATCAAACTTTCCTAAAAAAATCTTTTTAAATAGACCATGAGAATGAAATACAGTGAATTCAGAGAAGATGCAAGATAAATATTTTTGGCATGCAATACCATGGTACATGGTGGATGGATAACATTGATTTCACTGAAATAGAGTGCTGATACTAATCACATATGGAAATTATGGTTCTAGGACATTGTGAATGTGTTAAGAATACACAAAGTAAACACAAATAACAACAATTAAAACATGGAGGCAGGTGGAAAGGGAGAGACACATTAGGAAGTGAATGTTCTTGTGCTTTATAGGAAGCCAATTAATATAAAATCCAAAATCTAAGGCTCCATCTTAAAATAATAGCTGCAGATTAATCCTATTACTATAAAACTATGTTTTAATCTTTCTACCTGTATTTATATCTGCATATATGCTGAGAAGTATACTTGGAATGACATTAATCCAATGTTCATGATAGATATTTCTGGGTGGTAGCATTTCAGATGACTTTTTAAAAAAAATCCTAATTTTTGTTTTTGTTTTCATTATCTGACATATAAACAATACATACATATATAAGTGTGTGTTTTACAAAAACAGTGCTGTGCTTTGAAATAAGACTGAAAGCAAATATGGAAAGTTGCTAATACTGATTATCCATCATTTCAAATAAGTTCTTAAATTGAAAGTCCCAATCAGCTTTTCTTACTCTTACTTATGATATCTGTAATATTACTAATATCAATATGATGAGGTTTTTTTCTGTATTTCCCTTTATATTGCTTTCAACAGTGTTTATATATGGAGATATGCTTGCATCTTCTAGGTTATTACCTCTGTGAACTCTTGTTATCTGAACATTATAAATCAGGAAACAGCTTTGTCCAAGTACGCCTCATACAGAAAAGGTGAGATCAGAACCCAGATCAGTCTCACATCAGTGCCCATGGTATTCACACCATAACATTTTAGGAACAATTTGTGAGAGATAAATACTACGAAATGATTAAACTACCTACCAAATGTCTTTAAATGTGGACTTGGGTTATTTGCCAAACCACCGCCCCCCCCCAACTTGTGAAAATTTAGTTCATCCAACATTAATGATGGTTACTTCCACAGAGCAGAATTTGAAGCAATTTCTTCTCAGTTGTTGGGCAATTTTTGTTTTCCACTTATTACTACCTCTTTAACTGGGATCAGCCCATGTTTCAGGAACCATTGTTACGTGTCTATGATCACTGCTTACCTCTTGTTTGTTCTCTGAGTTCCAAAATTCTATCCCTGAGAGAATAACTACATTGAAAACAGGGAAGTTACACATACACAGTATCTTCACCACCAGATGTTTGGTATTCAGAGAGAGCACAGATGCAAATGGTGGCAGAGTAGCTACATGTTGATTATGATGTTGGCTGTTTCAGCAATTACATTTAATTTAACAGAGACTTTAATTTTTTTTTTTATTTCTTGGACTAAAAGTTGTCACTTTAAATTTGAGACAAGCAAAGGCACTAAACTTTTGGTGCCTGATTGAATTGGTATGTTGACATATACCTAACTGGTTTACCAACCTTGGTTGGTTTCTCCAACCTTGGAGAAAACAGTAGAAAACAATCTGGGAAATGATTCAGAATTTAATTTTCCAATTTGGGTGTACTCAAAGAAAGAAAAAAAAAAACACTTCTTAATCAGGAATTACTGTTGTTTCAGATTTAATAGCACAGGAATGAGTAAAGTCTTAACCAAAACTGTTGTTGAATAAGAAAAAGAAACAACTGTAATCATGGCGGTTGGAATGATTCTGCTAGATTGATTGCCCCTATCATAACCATTGATTACCACAATAAAGCCCCTTGTTGAGATCTTTCTTTTCTTTCTCTCTTTTGTATCTTCCCATGACATTGTTGGTAATGAAACATACTACATTATCTGCAACAGTGATAATATTACGAAGTCTAATCTTCTGGCTCACACATCTCAAGGCACACAGGATGTGTTTGTTCTCTATACACCGAAAAACTCTACTTCCCAATACTGAAAATACTTGAAAACAATCCAAATATATGTTCTTAGTTATTGGCTCTTGCTCTCTTTCTTCAGACTTGGTTCTTAAAGGGCAAACACTGGCTATTTCCCAAATAGCAGAGCTATTATTTTTCCCCAAAGACTGGCTTGATCAAAGCTTTTAAAAAATAAAACCATAAGGTCATAGGCCCCTGAGTGATATTGTGCATGATAATATAAAAAAGTTTGAAAGAATGATACCAATGCACGTATCAAACTGTTCTTAGTCATTATTCCTTAGAAATCTTTCCCTGCCCACCTCCTCCCTCTTTCTTCAGAGCCTGTGTAGGTGGAATGTGCTACTTGATAAATGCAGTCTAATTATATAACTTCACTTCTTCTTTCACAAGATGTTATAGCAGGGTTACCTTATTTTGTCCCTGTTATATAATTGGGTTGTAGGACGCTTAAGCCCATACACCTACATAAATATTAATTTTATTTCTATCTTGATTCCAAGATATTTAAGCTCTAATTTTACACTTTTAAGGACAACTTTATCTTTGAATACAAGACACTCTGCCTTGCCTCTTTTCTCTATTAATCAAACAGTTTATAAGTCAAATTCTCTCATGCCCCAGCTATTCTATATGCTGTAAGTCTTGGACGATCTTGTACAGAAGCTTCCCACCTTTCAATCAAAAGAAAGTCAGGAAGTAATAACAATGTAGGGAACAACAACAAAAAAATTAACCACAAACTCAAAGCATTATAAATTGTTTTCCTTAAACTAAATTTAATCTGGTTTTAAGGTTTTCATTAATTTTAAAACATGGGCTTCTAGTTCTATCAAGGGTGAAAATGAAATAAAGGGATTTTGTGATGATACTGGGGAAGGGTGTGGACCACAATTGTATGAAGGCACAGAGAGATTAGTCAGATGGCCAGCAGCTTCAGTCACATAACCTACTACTGAAAGCCTTACATGTTAATATAATAAAATCAGCCAAAAAAAGATGAGGAGAACAGACTAAACTTCAAGGGGAAAACATGAGAAGAAGTCAGAATGTAATCTTCCCCATCTTTTTTATTCTGACATTTATTCTAGGCAAGCCAAAAGTGAGAAAGGGAATGATGGTTACCACTTTCAGTGAAACTTATTGTAAAAGAAAAATTTTAAAACAGCAAACAAAACACAATGGTATGGCAACAAACACACGGTTAAAGGAATGTTCAGTATTTTCATCTTGAGTTTAGGTACAACAATGCATTCTACTGTGTGACCCGGGGCTGGTATCTGCTGTGGATAATTTCTTCCATGTTTGCGTGGGTTTGTTTTGCTCTATCAGCAGAAGGAGTACAAAATGTGATTGAGGCAGCTGCTGTCTAATTTTTAAGTGCTGCTATAAGACTGAGGCACTTAATCAAAAGACAGATCACTTACTCCAAACATTATTGACAGAAATACACAAGAATCTCCCACCAGTTTTCACTATCAGAGTAGAAAAGCAAAAGTTGGATTTTAATCCCAGACAGCAGAATTAGCACACACCAGAGGGCAAATGCCGAAGAAACAGGAACTTAAGAACCTTCATCTTAAGAATTTTCATCACTCACGAGGTTTTATTTGCAGAATTCCATCCCCTTATTTTTCCTCAGATTAATCAATCTGTTGAATGATCAGTCTATTTTAAAACATTATTCCCTCATTATACGAAGATGCAGTAACATATGTGCCCAAAGTTCTCCAAACATTGGCAGTATCAGCAATCTCAGAAATTACCACACACCCACCATTACATCACAATCAGTGTCAACCTTCACTGGAATGGAAGTGTGCTAGCATTTTTCCAGTTTCCTAACTTTGTCAAATTCCTGAAGAAAACATTTCCAACAACAACAAAAATTCTTTAAGAAAGAAAATATAGTGTGTATTTCAGCAAGTAGAGGAGGAGGAAAAGAAATAGAGTGAAAAAGTAAATACAATTTGATTAGAAAGGTGATTTCAAGAAGAAATCTGTTTGCACACACCAGTGTTCTAAACCTAAGTGTGTGAATCTGGTTTAAAATGCTTTGCAAAACCCCCAGCAGCATTTGATTTTAGTATTAAATGGTTGTTTTGGTGGAGGTTGGTTAGTAACCATTCTGGCCATGACGCTAAAAAGCATTACTTTCAATTTGAACCTGGACTGACCCAAAATACAGGTAAATTTTACCACTGATTTGGTACCAAAACAAGTGTCATTTTCAACTTGAATCTACAATCATAACATCCAACAACTCATAGCTGAGGAGAATTAAAAGCTGAATTTTTTCAGAATATTTTCTACATTTCACAAAGAAAGAATGTTTAAATCATTATTTATTCCTCAAAGCCTACTAATTTTGAAAGTTTATTTTGCCATATGCCTGAAGTAGTATTCAGAAGAGGAAGTCAAAATATAATGTTAAAATGAAATGAACATTCCTTGATCTTACTGAGCTGATGTGATGAAAGCCAAAAATCTGTCTTCATATCCTTTGGATAGAGATACAAAACATGTTTCAATTTTGACTAAATGATAGAAATAGTAAGCAACAAAATCAGCTTTTGAAAAAAAAATAGTAAGCAACAAAATCCATTTTTGAAAACCCAGTAAGCAGAAAATCCATTTTCTTTATTACTCCACTGCTATATTTTACTGTCATTCTACAAATAAAAATAACAGCTCTGTAGTCTCTTCACAAAGCCCTTTGATGTGCCTTATCACATTTAATTTAATTCTCAACATTCTCCCACAACAGGAAGTATTATTCCCATTTTGCATACAAAGATATTGAAAGTCAAGTTGAATGATCTACCTAAGTGCTCAGAACCAGTAAGTGGCAGAACCAGACCTGAATATTTCTCCTTCCTCTTTTGTTATGTGGTCGCCATAAGAATATGACTAGGCTGCCCGTGAGGCAGGGGCCATGTGAGAACCCAACCAAGTTCAATGACACCACCTAGCTAACCCATAGCCAACTGCAGATGCATGAATGAGCCCTACTGAGACACGTTTGGACCAGCAGAGCCACCACAACTGTGTTGAAAAAAAAAAACAGTAAGTGGTTGTTTTAAGCCATGAAGTCTGGAAATGGCATGTTACATAGCATTGTTGTGGTGATAGTCAACTTGATACACAATTTAAAGTCGTCAACACAAAGAGCCTCAGCATTGGCACTGACTGAGCAAAAAGAATCCAGAGGCTCAACAGCACATAAACACATCATTTGATAAATAAAGTAAGGGACTCAAAATGTTAGGCAATCTTACGTAGATTCTACATAAATATCCAGGTCAATATGGTTAATTTTACAATAAAAAAAAGTAATTTTGCACCCTACTCCAGTGATGTATTTCTCCCATGACACATGTATGATTCCTTAATAATGATTATAGGGAAAAAATAAAAATAATAAGCAACAGTTCAAAAAATCACTAAATACTGTTCCTGCTACCTTGGCACATGCTTTTATTGTTAAGAAACCGTTGCCTGAAAAAATATTATGCCTTTGTTAATAATATTGTAATAATTTAGCAAATGTGGTTGCAAATAGAGATATGTACTTAAGCTCCAAAATTCTGTTTTAGAAATGACTTATGTGAGCACAGTACAGAATTAAAAGCAATGTTGGGGCGCCTGGGTGGCACAGTCGGTTAAGCGTCCGACTTCAGCCAGGTCACGATCTCGCAGTCCGTGAGTTCGAGCCCCGCGTCAGGCCCTGGGCTGATGGCTCGGAGCCTGGAGCCTGTTTCCGATTCTGTGTCTCCCTCTCTCTGCCCCTCCCCCGTTCATGCTCTGTCTCTCTCTGTCCCAAAAATAAATAAAAAAAACGTTGAAAAAAAAATTTTTTTTTAAAAAAGCAATGTTAAGCACAAGACAACATTAAGATATACACTTGGGAGGGGCACCTGCGCTGCTCAGTTGGTTAAGTGTCCAATCTGATTTCAGTTCAGGTCATGATCTCACGGTTCGTGGGTTTGAGCCCCACCGTCGGGCTCTGTGCTGACAGCTCAGAGCTCAGAGCCTGCTTTGGATCCTCTGTCTCCTCTCTCTCTGCCCTTCCTCTACTTGCTATCTCTCTCTCTCTTAAAACTAAATAAACATTTAAAAAAATAATAAAAAAGATACACACTTGAGATATACCCAGCTAATAGTAGTGCTCCAAAAACATTTTCAAAACGCATACTTAAAACAATGAAAATGCTTTTGAGAGTCTGGCCTCTACATTCCACCAAAGTTCCCTTCTAGCTAAAAATGTGTAATGACCTCAACTTAGTTAGAAATTATCAGTGATATCATTATTTGGATATTAAATACCTCCGCCACCCTTTGGCACGTCTTAAATGGTACTTCATCATTCTGTTGTAAAAGGAAAAATTTTTTTAACTAGACAATTCCAACAGTCACAACTACACTAGTGCTATCATGTGCCAGATTCAAGGCCAAGTATTTTACATGCATTTGTTCATTTAATCCTCACAACTGTCATATGGGATAGATATTGCTATTCTCATTTTATGGATAAGAAAACAGAGACTGTCCAAAATCACACAGCTAATAACTTGTGTAATTTGTGGAGCTAAGGTTGAAGCCAAGTAGTATGCCTGCCATCAAACCCCATGCTCTTAAACTTTTAGAATCACACACAGTGTCAGGCAAACACCAAGTTATTCTCAACATGGCCAGGTCCTGGACATAAGTCCAGGGGAGGAAGAATCTCCTCTCTGAGAGAAGAGTTGGAGAATCAGGATCCAGATCTTACAACTTCCTCCTGAATCATCCCCTGCCCCTGATAATGCACCCTAACCACAAATGTTGGGCACTTACATTGAATTGCTTTATTTCCCCAGAGCAACAGGAAGAAAGCACCAAAATTTTTTAGAAATTTTATATCTGTCCCTTGCTAAGGTGAAAACACCCTTTGATGCCAATAAATATTGACCTTCTGTATCAAATTAATGAAGAATCCTGATCAAGCACAAAAAGGAAATTTAGATATAGATAGATATAGATATAGATATAGATATAGATATAGATATAGATATAGATATAGATAGCTACCCATAACTTAGTTAACAACCATTGAATTCTCAAATTTTGCCTTATATAACATAGACACCCAAACCTCTACTGAATTTAACTGAGTAAATCAATGCTCTCATTTTCGAGGAAATAACCTCAGCATTTAAAATCAGACTATTTAATGTTACAATTTGAAATATCAGACCAACTGAAAATTTTGTTGACAATATAATACTCAGCATCTCCTTACTAATGAAGTGATTTTGATTTCTCGATTACCCCAGAGTCTAAGCTAATGATTAAGTTATTGAATATATCAGGCACATTTTTAGGCGCCATAGACGTTAACTAATTTGTCCCCATTTAACAGGTGAGGGGATTGAGGCTTAGAGAGATTAAGTAACTTATTCAAGTTCACCTAGGGCAGTCAATTTAAAATGCTAAGTCTATTACCTCTCTACCTCACTAGTGCCAGAAATTTGGAGGAATACTAGAAATTCAAAAAAATGCAGCTAGGCACTTAGGTACCTAAAAGGGCCCATCACACTGAGTTTTCCAATGAGTGAAGGCAATTCTAAATTTGATTCTTTCCTGCTTAGTCCCATGCTCTAAGCTCTGTCTTGCTGTTTCTCTTCCCTCACTGGAGCTTTCATAAAACGAGGACATTGTGGATTATAAATTCCCCTTTCCTCTAGGAATCTGGGTATTTCTTGTGCTAAAAAGAGAAGGAAAAAGATCCAGCTGCTACCAGGAAGAAAGCAACTTCAGGGTGCCTGGGTGTCTTGGTCAGTTAGGCGTCCAACTCTTGATTTCATCTCAGGTCATGATCTCTCTTTTCATGAGTTTGTGCCCCGCATTGAGCTCTGTGTTGACAGTGCTGGGCCTGCTTGGGATTCTGTCTCTGTCTCTCTCTACTCTTCCCCCAACTCACAGGTGCTCTCTTTCTCTTTCTCTCAATAAATAAACAAATAAACATTAAAAGAAGAAGAAGAAGAAGAAGAAGAAGAAGAAGAAGAAGAAGAAGAA
>NW_024412427.1:20802826-20857964 GCF_014898765.1 Herpailurus yagouaroundi | reverse complement strand
AAGAAGAAGAAGAAGAAGAAGAAGAAGAAGAAGAAGAAGAAGAAGAAGAAAACAACTGCAAGTGCTCTGCCAGTGATTCTAGTTAATAATACAGCCTTGTATACTTGAAAGTTGCTCAGAGAAGATCTTCAGCATTCTCACCACAAAAAAAAAAAGAGGGTTAACAATACGAGGTGATGGATGTGTTTGTAATCTTGATCTTTGCAATTATTTCACAGGGTGTATGGAAATCAAATCATCATGTTGTGTATTTCAAATATATATAACTATGTCTGTCAATTATCTGTCCTTGACAAAGTTAGAAAAAATAAGAGTTCCCAGTCAGAGATATCTGGGGGGCTACCAGGATGACCAATACTTAGATATTTGTATATTTGACATAATATGTTTACTGATGAATCTCAGTGACTAATAACTAATTCATCTTAATACTAATTAGAATATTCATATCCTCTGCATCAGAAGGAAAGCAAGTTTTCTGTCTCAAGGTTAAGGACAGAGATGGGATCTTAGGGGAAGGAAAGGGGTGTGATTGACGTATGCTCTCTTGCCCTAACTACTTTGGTTAGACATCCCCTTCCTACCCTGCTAGCGTGGTTTCTGACCCTTCAACTTAGTGAAGAGACAAGGGGAGGCAGGGAAGTTCTACCCTGACTGCTCTAGCAGTAAACAAAATTACACTCTGTATGCTTGCAGGTGTTTAAAATGAGGTCTCTGTCTTTGTCTTTATCTCCTTCTCATTCTCCATTTTTTCTCTCATGTTTTTGTGGGTTCTTCAGAGACCTCTACCTTGGGTCAGGTCTCAGATGTAAAGCCTAAGACAGTGATTCTTGTGCAAATGATTTTTGGGGGAGAGCCCCTGGAAGAAACCTCAGAGGGACTAGGAGTACCAAGTTGGGACAGGAGAAAGAGCTTGGCAAAAATGCTGTTTTAGCTGAAGTTTAGAGTTCAAGTTCAGTCTCAGTCTGATCCCGTGGAGAGTCTGGAGCGTGCACTGCAGCACGGAGGTTGTAAGGCCTTGAGGCAACATGGCTGAGCTTTTATACCTCTGCCCTTTCAGTCACTGGCCATGGCAGCCTCCAGATTGGTGGCAGGCATGCACTACAAAGCCTTCCTGGCTGCGGGGGCTCCTGTCAGTCAAGGGCAGTCCTCCAGACAGTGGGTACAGCTGTGAGTGGCTAGTGGCCCGTACCCACAGCTGCTTGAGGATGGTAAAGAAGACAGAGACAGAGCAATAATGGAATCTGCTAACCCCACTCCCGTGACTACAGCTGTTTTGCCTGCAGCTCTTTTGATGGGCTTGATGCCATTTTCCTGTAGCTCATCTTTTATTCCTTCCCCAGCACTAAGCACAGATACCCTACCTTTGCTCTGCTCTGCTCTGCTCGCCCCTCCTGGTAGCCCTTTGGAAATGATATAAATAGACCCCATGCTGGCTATAGGCTAACCTGAAAATGGTCCTATTGGACTCTGCCTCATTACACTAGAGGTGTATGATAGGGATCAGTACCAACTCTCCCCAAGGGTCCTTCATCAGGCTCCACTCTCCACTTTCTCAGCCTCTCTAAGCCTCTCAGCTATGCTAGGTGATCTTCAGGAAAAAATGCAGCAGACATTGTTCTTCATGCCTTGACCAAAACTGGCACAAGAAGAGTCCTGTTGTGACTTCCTAATAGGTTAATTTGAATATTTTCCATACAACATACTCTTTTTGAGTGATGGGGCACCTAGGGGTTGCATGATTGTGTGGTACACCCCCAAAATTACTATATTAAACCTCAGGAAAATCATTGTAATGATTTTGTGCTAAAGCAGGTACCATTGTAAGCTCTGCAAGATACCAGAAACTTAAGATTTGGAAAAACGGTATGTATCAATGGTGAAAAGTTGGAAAAAAAAAAAACCCAAACTGGCTAATCTTGGATTTAAGCAACGATAGAGCAGTGGTGACTGTTGGGAACATAGTTTGAGAATTATTGACGTGTCTGATTATACCAGTTGACCGCAGATACTTACTCTAGTAGTACCTTTGTACCAAGACTTCCCTACCCTTCTCCACCTACACCCATAAAAAGTACACTTTTCACCATTTTTTGGACCTTTTCCGAAACAAATAAAAACATAGAGTGACTATACTTGTTATTACCCAAAATTAGAAACAAATGTCTCTCAGCTGGGAACTGAATAAATGGAGCATGGTGTATCCATGCAATGAAATACTACTTAGCAGCAAAAAAGGAATGAACCACTGACAAATGCAACAACATGGATAAATCTCAAATGCGTTATGCTACATGAAAGAAGCTAGATTCAAAAGGCTACATATTGTATGATTCCATTTTTATGAAATTTTGGAAAAGAGAAAATTGTAGGAAAAGAAATCAATCAGTAGTTGCCAGCTACTGAGGGAAAGAGCTACAAAAGGGTATGTGTGAATTTGGAGAGTGATAAAATTATTCAAATGTTGATTACGGTGATGGTTACAGGACTACATACATTTGTTAAAACTTACAGAACTGTAGACTTAGAGGTAAATTTTATTCTCTCAAATTATACCTAAATTTTAAAAAGAATGCATGTCTTAGTAATAAGCCTATTGTTACATAAATCAAAATAATACTCATTAAGATCACAGCATAATTAATATATTTCTTGATCACTTTAAAAAAAACCTGCCCACTTTTTTTCCTGACCACTTTTAATTTTCAAGCATCAGAATCCTGAATTCAAAGACAAATTTCAAAATATTTTCTCAAGAAATTAATTTTAATCTATGATAAATTCCTCTTTATGAATAATTAATCCCAATTCATATAGATCAAATTGTTAATTTATTGAAAATCCATTTAAAGCAGCTCTCCCCACCAAAAATAATCAATCCAACTACATACCTGTTTTAATAGGTCCCATTGATTATTTTTAAGTTTTTAAATGTTTATTTATTTTTGAGAGAGAGACAGAGCACAAGTTGGACAGGGGCAGAGAGAGAGGGAGACACAGAACCCCAAGCAGGCTCTAGTCTCTGAGCTGTCAGCACACAGCCTGATGCAGGACTTAAACCCACAAACCATGAGATCATGTCCTGATCCAAAGTAGGTTGCTTAACCAACCGAGCCATTCAGGTGCCCCTCAATGATTCTTTTACAAGGAAATTGCTCAAACTTTGTGTGTCAGACCTGTTCTAATGACCCAGGAGCAGGGGAAAGCCAAACTGAGCCCATCCTTTTCTGATTTCTTTCTTATGGGAAGTCTTTATTTTATTGTTTTATGGGAAGTCTTTATTGAATCTACATTTCTGGGACTGAGAAAGGAGAGCTGGCACTAGGCAGGAAAAGGTTGAACCCAAGACCTATTTCTTCAATAAGTGAATGAAATTCATACCCCACACTTTTTCCTATGACTGAGCTCACCAGTTCCAAAGCAAATGTAAATTCATGGTAAGGGAAAAGGATAGAACCAGATCAAGAGTACCCAAGTCAGTAGCAAAGATTTTATGGTATTGACACAGTCTGTTCTCCAGGGAAGCTCCACAACCAATCAATGCTTTTCATGGGGTCCAAGGATCTATGAAGAGAATTATAATCACTTCCTTTGCTTTGTGGCAGAGTTCAGTCAATAGCACAGAGGGACCATTTTCAGGAGACGATGAGAAACCACCAAATGAAGATTAAAAGGCTCAAATACTGCAACAGTGAGGAATGGGCCATTTTTCTAAGCCTTAATACACTCTATGTAAAAAGCATACTTTAATTAATAAGGGGAAATTTCAGTATAATGAGTTAATATATTTAATAATATAATATTTAACAATATAATGTCTGTATATATCTGAGAAATATAGAGATTGCATATAATAAACTTTTTTTTAATGTTTATTTTATTTTTGAGAGAAGGAGAGACAGAGCAGGGAAGGGGCAGAGAGACGGAGACAGAAGATGGGAAGCAGGCTTTGCACCATCCGCACACAGCCTGATGTGGGGCTTGAACCCATGAACTGTGAGATCATGACCTGAGCCGAAGGCAGATGCTTAAACAACTGAGCCACCCAGGCATCCCTAGATTGAGTATAAACTTGAGTAAATCCAACTTACACTTTACTTAACAGCTGAAAAGTATGCACCTTGGTTCAGGGAACTGTATGCATAAAAATCTTTTTTTTTTAACAAGTCTGATGGGCGTTCTTAATGACCTTCAAGCTTGATTCCCTTTAATGAGTGGCATCACCTTGTGCATATGTGTGTGTGTGGTGGGGAGGTACTCATCCAATATTGCCAGGTACTTGGGGGCCATACCTTTGTCTTTTTTTCTGTCTCCCAAACCCCTCACACAGGCACACAACACATGAGTTCCAACAAGTCTGGAATGAATCAGTGAAAATGCAATGGTTGAAATAACCCATGAGTATTGATAGTGGGAGTTAACATTTATTGAGTGCTTGGCATGCATGGTCACTGCCCTGCACATTCCATGCATATGGTCTTACTGAATCCTCACAGCTTATGAAGTAGGTACCATTATCATCCCCATTCTACTGGGAGGTTAAAAGGGTTAAGTACACAGTGATACATGATGGAGCTTAAATTCAAACCCAAGCAGTCTGTCTTTGAAGTCAGTTATCCTAACTACTTCATAATATTATCTCACTAATTATATTAGACTACAATATTCACAGACAACGTAGATATACACAAATGTCACATTTTGCCCAATTCTTATAAAATGACTACCATATGAGTACATATTTAGTACTATCCTTTCTAATTTTCTTTCTAATTTCCTCTAATTTTCTTTCTAATTTGTCCAAAATGAAACAAAGTATTATGTAAAGATCACTCGAGTACCTGGTTATTTCGAGACTTAGTTGATGAACTTATTCTCAGCAGATTTTATTCATTTTATCTGCAAGTTTTAAATGACATGTTAGCCTTTCTGGCCCACGTTTTGGGCTAAAGATAGCAATTATGCTCTACAGGTGAAGGTCACTTCGGGGAATGCTCCATCTAAAAACTAGGACTTTTAGAGACATCTGGAAAGAGAACACATGGCTGTCTTTAGATTTTAGGCTCAATATACAAAATCTGGTTTCAGTTACAATTCTGTTTGTCCACACCCTTTTAGGAAAGCATTTATTCAGTAAGGCATCCTTCGTAATGTTCTCAGAACAAACACAGTCCTTCTGTTAGCAATATTAGACTTTTCAAAACACAATATTTGTTATAATCAAATTGAGAGAAAAATTGACCCGTTTAAATAAATGTTCTATTTATTAATGCATAGATTACATTAATTTCCACATTAATCTTCTTTTTACTAGAAACTCAGAAGCAGGAATGAGAGTTATTATGGGCATTTGTCTGAAGGATTCCATTATACTGCTCCACAGAAAAGGATGGAGGGGAAAAAGCAACTGTGAGGTTGACTGCATGGATGGTCCCATGTATCTCTGTCTTTTGCCCTGTGATGACTTTGCCATTTCTCCTATCAAGAGAGAGTCTATTCCTCCTCCACTTAAATCTGGCTGACCTGTGACTTGTTTTAACCAGCAGAATGCATCCCAAGTGACACTGTACCAGTTCTGGTTTAGGACTCAACATGCCTATGTGCTTTCCATACTTTTTCTTTCTCTCGCTCTCCCCCTGCTTCCTCCCTCTCTGTGTCTCCCTCTCCCTCTCCCTGACTGTCTCCCTCTCCTTCTCCCTCTGTGTGTATGTGTGTTCACTCAGAGCCCTGTCTCTGCTTTCTGAATAGTCTATTCAGTTTAGTCTGAGAGATGATTAAGGTAGGGAAGAGCTGAAGTATTCCAGCCAACAGATAACCAACCCTTTAAACCAGAGCTGCTTAGCAGATTCATGGCTGACCATATACAGAAGGGAGTCAACCAAAGCCGGAACAACCCAGGCTAGCCCACCTTAAATTACTGACCCGGAGAATTGGCACCCAATAAATGGTTGCTGTTTAAGTCAGTATGTTTCACGATGGTTTGTTACCTAGCAATAGCTAACTGATAAAGTCTCTGTTATGAGATATATAATAGTAATAACTCAAACAATATTTTTTAATGTTTATTTATTTTGAGAGAGGGGAGAGGCAGAGGAAGAGGGAGAGAGAACCCAAGCATGAACCGTGAGATCATGACCTGAGCTGAAATCAAGTCAGACTTTTAACTGGCTGAGCCACCCAGGTGCCCCTGAAACAGTATTTTAAAATTTGTATCGGTCTTTTAAACACCATTTATGAAATATTCATATCCCACAGAAGAAACTATATTGTTATTTAACAGAAAGTATACTAATATAATCTTAATTTATTTCCTTTAATATATTATTTATATATTCCTAATTCTCAAAAAATGTGTTGCATTGAACTGGATATCTCACAGTCTTTAATAACACTGTTTTATGAGAAGAGTATTAATAGAAAAAAATTTTAGGCTCTGTCTGGGTTGAAGAACAATAAGCATATTTTATTATAAAATCCTTAACATTTTTTTACAAAAAATTTAATATAATAATTGCAAAATCTAAGGACAACTATCCTGTTCTTAAAAGCCTTAATCAAGGACGCACCTAGGTAGCTCAGTTGGTTAAATGTCCAACTCTTGATCTTAGCTCAGGTCATGATCTCACAGTTTGTGGGATCGAGTTTTGCATCTGGCTCTGCACTGACACTAAGGAACCTGCTTGGGATTCTCTCCCTCCTTCTCTCTCTGACCCTCCCCAACTTGTTCTCTCTCTCCCTCTCTCTCAAACTAAATAAATTTTTAAATAATGTTAAACAAGTTTAGGGCAATGGCATTCATTGTTAATGGCTTTATTTGGGGGGTTTTTTGAGCAGTGATTTGCAATAAGAACATTTTATATTTCTATCCAGTATTTGTGTAAATGTATACATATTTATATACATGTATACCTGGAAATCATCTCAAAACAATATTTATCCTGTCTCTAGTATTTCCTAGTACAATCTAGTATAATCTATTATGTTTTTGTTTTGTTTTGTTTTGTTTTAATGCTGGTCTCCAACCAATAAAATGATTTCACAACCTACTCATGGGTCAAGACCTCTAGTTTCAAAAACACTGGCTTATGAGTTAGTTTTCATCTGCTATGAATCACAATCATTGGGAAATATTTTCATGATAAAGTACTTGCCTAAGGGGTGAGCTGTTATTTGCTCACTGTTAAGACTTTTTCTTCATTCTTGGTGGTCACAGGTAGTTTTTCCAATACAGCAATGACAACGATTAACAACTACCTTGCGCTTCTGAGATCTCAAAGCATTTTTCATATTTATTACCTCAAACCTCCATTGGGTTAATGGGCAAAGGAAACACAATGTTTCACAATTAAGTTCAATTCTAGGTAGATCGGTAATTTTATTATCAAAGATAAAGTGAACCTTCAGCAAATAAGACACATCACACCATTTTCCCATGTCTTGGTAATTTGGTTAGTTTTGAAGGTGTGATATGCAAGGATCTTCTGGAAAAGGCGCACATTATTTGAACCAAAAGTCTTCTCCTGGTCATATAAAATAAGTTAACCATGTTAGATTGCAGTTTTCAAACTGCTGTAAAATTTGCCACGTTGAACAGTGGTCAAAAGATGTTACAAAGCCAAATTTCTATAGTCAGCAAACAATTATAAGCCTACATATAAGTACAGACTTCTCTTTCTTAATAAGTAAGACTCCGAAAAGAGGGGTCTGATTTTCAGCCACATCCTCACAAATTCTACCAAGCCACTCATGTTGCCAGTGTTTTCTTGATTACTTCATTTTGAACAACAGAACAATGATTGGGGAAGATATCTTACCCTGAAATTACCTCAATTAATCTAAGTTTAGATAAATTTAGAGATTCTTTACTTAAAAAGAAATAGTATAACAGCATAAAAAAATAACATAGATTTAGGAAGTATTCCCAGCTGAGCAAGACCTCACAATTGCATATGCTTTATATAAATTAAAGGGGCCTTTTCAGGATCACTTTAAAAATCAATATAATAAGTAGTTTCACAGATTCCGCCCAATATATGCAGGATGAATGGCAAACAAAAATCTTATCCTACTTTATGCAAATGATACTTATAGCTTGGGCTAAAATTTCCCATGGTTGTATCATACAGGGTTTCTAAGATTGGAACATCTCAAACAATATAAGCAGAAGTGGATAACATTTGTTCTGGAAAACCCTATTAGATGACTCCCAAAGATGCTCGAGTGGTAACAAAGGCAGTGTCCCCAAAAGTCATTTGAAGGTTTGAGGGTAAAATGTTCTCTGAAATGAGTAAGATAAAAGCTATTCATTAAAAAGCTATTGCTTGATATTATACATGATTCAAATACATATGTAACAGAAACTGCTTCCTGTCAACACTCATCTCTTCTTTGTGAATATAATCCTAATTTCATTCAGATCAGCAATACATTCAGCCCCTGCAATAAATTATAATTTGTTCAAATTGCTGATGCTCAACCATGATGGCAAATTATAGTCACCTGGGAATAATTAGGGTGGTCTGGGATTGGTGGCAGTGTAGCCCAATGGGTCCAAAAAGAGTCCAGAAAAAGACCCACACATATAAAGCTACTTAAACAGGGCTGCCCAGATACACCTGGATATATGTTCACCTAAATATAACCAACACGGAACAAAACTATAATGTCACCATAGATAACTGTTTTATCTTAAGCTTATCAAACTGATACTAATTTTACCCTTGAGAGGAAGACCTGGAATAAAGGTTGGTCCCTCCATTCACTTCTCCTTCACATAGTAGGTGTCCTGGCCAATAAATTTCTACACTCAGTGCTCTATACTACAGAGGTAAATGAGGGATAGTGAGAGGGTTAATCAAGTGAGGATTCAATTGGCCTTGGAATGCTAATGAGATATTATTAAAAGCAGCCTTAGAAACAGTATGGTCTAGCTGTGTCACTTATGCGTGAAACAGCTATTTAATAAAACTGAAACCTTCTTCAAAGCAAAGCTCACATTTATTCTAATGTTATTTTAGATCACTAGATCCGAATTAGTCATTGCCCATTTAAAGGACCTGCTTTTCATCTTTTTTTCCTCTATCCCAATGCTGTGCAGGTAAAATAGAAAGGAGA
Source organism: Herpailurus yagouaroundi (assembly GCF_014898765.1). Taxonomy (NCBI): domain Eukaryota; kingdom Metazoa; phylum Chordata; class Mammalia; order Carnivora; family Felidae; genus Herpailurus; species Herpailurus yagouaroundi. The sequence continues at coordinate 20,848,850 of NW_024412427.1, read as the reverse complement.
GGCCGTATATGAGTTTCTTGGCGTTAGTGACCCTGCACAGCTCCAACACAGGATTCACTAAAGGGTAGGCATAGTTTTATCAAGTGAAACCAGCAGTTCCACACCATCTGAGAGACCCAGAAGACAGGAAGGGCTACACTTCCACTGGATACTGAGACCAGAAGCTGCCTGATGCCCTGAGATGTCTCTTGGGAGTCCAGCTTGGCCAAAAACAGTGTATCCATGATTATTTGGGCAGCTGTATCTGGAGGCCCCCAGTTTCCTTCAGAGTTTCTTTCCTTTCCAGTCTGTGATGGATGTACCACTGTAACCTCACTCTCTCTTCTACCTCCCTACTACCTATTTTCCAGTCTTGAGTATCTAGAGCTGCAACTGAGTCTTCCAGTAACATTATGGAGCCCTTCAGAACCTCCCGCCTTTTCAAAGTGCTTGCTAAGGGCAGTTGTCAGCATTGACCTACCAGTGAGAAAATATTCACAACTACATTCCTAAGTCTAGGGAAATAAAAGTCTTTCATTTGTGGACATTCTCAATTCCAATCATCTTTACTGCAACAAGAAAATCACATCACCTCAAACTTCCTCATCATAAAATCTGTTCCAACTCTGAAATTCTTAGGGGTGAGAAAATCTGGCTTTGAGTCTCACAAGTATATAATCTGTGTGGTTAGAAAATTCTCTTTCCTGTTCTCTTAGCCATAACAGATGACTCCATGAAGGGTACATGCCCTTCTAACAACTCAAGTAAGATATGACCCACTTTGAACAGCATATACAGCTCTTTCTGATGTCACCTCCACCAAGGAGCTGCGGCCAGTCCCTGATTTGTGTTTCCAATAACGCAGAATCACTGGTAGATCCTGGAGTTTGGCAAGCCTTCGGGCCTTTGATCGTATTGTTTCCCTATCTTGAAGCTTCTCCAAGCTCCTAACCACGAGGCAAACCCCTTGTATGCACTGAGCCTCAACTTCAAGGCCACCTTCCTTACTTTCCCAGCCTAGCCCTTCATCAGAGTATGCACCTTATCTCTACTACATTGCTTTTGTTTGTAACTCTTATATAAATTCTGTAAATACAAGAAGGAACTACGTCTTTCCAACTCTGAATCCCATCAGCAAGCAAAATCCTTGACATATCATTCAGGCTCAATAAATATCTGCGAACCGACAACATCAGAGTAAGATGAAATGCATCACTGCCCTTGCCCCTCTGACCAGCAGCCAGCAAGGACCTTGGCATACTGTTGGGGTCAATAGGTATCTGTTGACCGACAGACAGAAATAAAAAAAATGAAATGCATCAATTCACTAAAAGTTTAAGATGGAACTTCTGTAAATATAGGTTATTGGTAGTTTTTCCTACTTTGATTAGGCTGTACATTAAGGGATTTTTTTTTAAAAAGTTATAAAGGGCATTCAAAGATGACAAAAGATATGATGATGAGTATCTAATTATCAAGTACCTTACAGATGCAAATTCATTTGAAGCACAAGGGCACAAAACCAACAGATCACAAATAATAAAGAAAAATAAATGAGATATTGTAACATAGAAGATGAGGTATTTATAGTGGCAATCTATGCTACATGATTAGTCCATGGTTTTCTCTTTAATCAACTAATGAAAAACTGCAAACCATTAAATGGGGAACATGAAAGGAGTAAGACTACCTTTGACAGACCCCTGGAAAGCATCCTTCTAAGCCTGCATCTCACATCCTAGGCATCAGAAGTTCACAGATACAGGGGGATGCCCATCAGATACAGAATGATAGGCTTAAGCCTAAATCCCAGTTTTCAACAACTCCTTGCATGTTTGATTTTCCAGCTGTGTTGGAGAAAATGCACTCATTCTCAGATAATTCTACACTAAATGTACTCAGCCAGACACTGAAGTGACTTGGCTTGCCTGTTAATACTTTGCACCTAAAACAATGACAGCAAATCTCTGGCGCAGATTTAAGCCTCAATTCCTCAGCCTTCTAATCCACGGTCCTGATGGTCATAAATTTCACATGGGTAATGCTGGAAGTAATAATTAGGGGAAGGCATAGTTAATATGCTCAAACAGTCACATGAGAGAGGTGGTGCAGACAGCAACCTACCTGTAATCAAAAGAAACAAATTGCAGCTCAAAGCCTTCTGGTTACGGGACTGAGTAGAGTCACATCGACAGACAGAATGTCTCATCTCTGTCACTTCAGGCTGACATGCATGAAGCATGGCTTCAGTGAAGGCACAGATTTCAGAGTGGATGTGACACAGAGAGGCACACAGCAAGGGGAAAACCACGCTCTCCATTTATGATACTTTCTGTCCATCAAAATAGGTTAAAAGATGCCATATCCTTTCAATAGCCTCCATAAATAATTTTGGAATCTTGCCACCATTCACCAGTTATGATTCTGGTTCCAACTTTCATGCAGCTTCAGGCAAAATTTTCTTTCCAATGCTTCCACGGATGGACAGGTCCTTAGCCCAGACAGGAATGTAAGAAGGATGAAAAGCGATGCATCACAGATAAAGCGTTTTACCAACTTACCTCAAAAATACTAAAAATTTCTTATCAGTAATTTCTAATTTCTCATGAGACTCCAAAATGAGGAACACTAGAAATAATTACATCTTAAAGTAGTACACTTTTTCACAAATATAAGTACCCTGTTTAGTATGTCAAAGACCATGAATAGCTTTTTGGAAATTTGCTATTTCTAATAACTATTTCTTATTTAAGTCCAACCTCAGATTTTTTTCCATATTACATTTCCTTAACTAAAAGACTATAACTGAAGATTTATGCCACCAGAATATCTCATTTTGATTTTGGCAAATACCCAGGCAACTCTAATATTTCTCAAAAGAGGAATTTCAAAATTCCTTCTGAATTCTGAAAATTACCTAAAACCCTCTTTGCCTTTCCCCCCTAAGCTGCTTATCCCTGTAAGCTGTCATTAAAACAAAAAGACTACCCCCTTTGAGAAGTAAATCACTGTTTAACCATTCTTTTAGAAGGAATAGTCCTTCTAAATTAATCACCAGTTGTTTCCTTCTACAGGGGATAACAGTAAAGCTGATTCTTGAACACGGTCCTCATTCATCCCTAATGCTCTAATCAAATGCCCATAGCCACATTCACCTCATCTCTAGCGGAAGATTAACTGGAAGGACCGAAGCTTGACACAGATTTCCTGGGTGTCTGATCTTCACAGACAGACTTGTTTCTGTCGGTGGATACTGCTTTAATAGCTGCTCACAAACATAGTGCATGACTCTGACCTAAGTGGTAGCCTTTCCTTTCCACCAAGAAGGTCACCATTTAACAAGAGATTTGCTTATCTGATCCCTATAAACTCTGAGAGGGTGCAAAAGATACTGTTCTTGGGGCATCTGGATAGCTCAGTCAGTAAGCATCCAACTCTTGATTTTGGCTCAGGTCATGATCTCACAGTTTGTGAGATCAAGCCTTGCATCAGGCTCTGTGCTGACAGCATGAGACCTGCTTGGGATTATCTTTCCCCCTCTCTCTGACGTTTCCCTGCTCTCTCTCTCTCTCTCTCCCCCTTATTTTTTAATAAGGGAGAAAAAAAAGATACTATTCTAACCTACCCAGATCTGCCACCTCCAACCCTTTTATCAGTTCCATGTATCCACCGCTCACTTCTACATGCTTTATTCTCAAGAGCGTATACCTGCAGCCTTCTTTGAGGGGTTTCCTTGGTCTCCTGAAGCTGCTGTATCAGCATGAAGAGCTGGAAGTGCCTGGGAAGTTACCAGGGCAGCCCATAGCCAATGACAGACAGGTGCAAGATTATGAAAGGAAAGCTCCCTTGAGTCAAGGCAGGATGTCTTCTGAGGTAGGGTTATGCCCTAGAGCACCCCTATGGATCATTCAGAGTCTGGGTCTCCCCTGACATGGAGTCTTTATTTGGCTTCTTCCCCATCCCTTACCCACTCCCACTACTCCCTGGTCATTCCCTCCTGGGACCCTTCCCGAAAACTCATCTGAACACAACCCACTTCTCAGGGTCTGCTTCTGGGGAATCCAGACTAAGACAGAGGGCTGGTGTAAGAACTGTTCAGTCACCAGGAGGAGAGGGAAGGCAAGAAGAAAAAAGCTAGTATTTACAGTGTTGACTTTTTCCAGACCTTGCAAGAGGCACATCACATATATTATCTCATGGGATCTTACCCAAGGGTAATACAGGTATCATCTGGACACTTTACAAGAATTTAAGAGCTAAGGTTGAAAAACCCCAGGAAGCCCACACAAGTGATCTTCTGTCCTATAGTGCCACTTCTGATCTAAGAAGTTCATTTTCCCGCTCCACCCTCTTGTTTTTCTTGTTTCCAAGAGTAATACTAATGATTTTTTTATTGAGCATTTACTACAATATGCCAGCCTGCTCTGTGTGTGTGTGTGTGTGTGTGTGTGTGTGTGTGCGCGTGCGCGCGTGCACACGCATATGTGGGTGTTGTATGGAATTGCCTGAGGTCACACATCCTATAAATGATGGATGTGTAATATGAATCCCAGTCTGGCCAGTTCCTGAATCCATGCTTTGACTTACTGTGCCATGTGACTACAAACAAAAAAGGAACATGCACTAAACACCTATTAGCATGGTTTCCAATGGCTTCTTATGCAAAGACACCACGACTTCTCTGTAGCCAGGCCTCCTAGAAGGAATGTTATGTTGACAAGATGAGTTAATGAATATGTCACTTTAAGTCTTCAAAAAAATTAAGAGATGGTTCCTAGAAAAACCTGAAACAACCTGAAAATCAAATTAGATGATGTACAGGGCTGAGGGTCAAGAATTGAGAAACTCTTATATGTTAGTCCAGGAACCTATATGAAACATGATACTTTCCTGTGCCTCAGCAGACTCACTTACTAAATGGGTGTCGTTCTTTAGCACAATGGAGCAAGGATGCTGAGAATTGACGTATGAAGGGGTAGGATGCCGAAGGTGCAGGAAGGGTACCCCTCTTGGAAAGAAAACATAGCATGCTCTTCAGGAAGTGTACACCTTACACACATTAACAGCCAACTGAGTTAGAGGACTGGGTTTTGATACATTGATTACGTAGCCAAACACTCCCGTTCCCTTGAAAAGCCACAACACAATGTCATGTTCTCTGGCTGCCGGAGAAATAGAGATTAAAATCAGTCAGTGCAGGAGTACTTCAAGAACATGAGAATAGCTCTAAAGCACAGGGAGATGTGGTTCAGCTTAAATATTCAGAGCAAGTGGAGCACTATTTCAGAAAGAAGTATATCCCCCAAAACCACAAGCTGTTGGCATACTAAAGGATAGATGTATAAAAGATATCTCAGAAGAAATCAACACACACTAACACACACACAGTACTAATAAGAAATCGGTGTCAGAGCTCTGTGGGATGAATTAAACTAGTAGGAATTGTTTTCTTTTTGTTCCCACACTGAATGGGATAGCTGCAATTATTCATTACCCTATATATATGCCTCTCTGCCATGTTTCTTGGCAGTAATTCCCAGAAAGTGGCTGAATCTGGGTTAGCCTTGTGACTTGCGTTGACTTCGAGAATGTGGTAGAAGCCATGATGTGCCGGTTCTAAGTGCAGGCCTCCAGAATTCTCATGTTTCCACTCTCCCTCTAGAAACCAAACCACTGCTATTTGCATGAGCTTGCAAAGCCAGATGGAAGATGAGAGTCTCATGGTCTAATCGCCCCCATTATCCTAATTTAAAGTCAGCAGATCTCCAGAGCAGCCTTACCAACTGACTCGGCAGCTAACCACAGATGCCTGAGTGAGCCCAGATAAAACCAGAAGAACTACCTAGCTGAGCCCAGCCCAGATTGCTGACTCACAGAATCATGACCTAAATACATGGCTATTGTCTTAAACCAGGACTTGGGATGGTTTCTTACACAGAAATAGCTATCTGATATAATCCTTTCTTTTGTTTTTAAATTTTAATATTCTTCATGATTTACAATGAAATTACATAATTTTCTTATTATATTTTATATTATCCACGGTAATCATGTATAAAATAAAATGACTAGGGAACATATTTGAGAGGCGATGGTGCATGAAAGATAAAATCACAGGCTATCAAGTGAGATATGCAGGATTTGAATCTGGGATCTCCTGCTGACCTTGTGTAAGCTATCTCAGTTTTTCTCAACTAAAAAATGGGGGAAAAATAATACATAGTACTTCATTTGGTGCAGATTAAATGAATATGCCAAAAGTTCTTGGAACAATGCCTCCCATGCAGTAAAACTGTGACAGTTAACAATGGCAGAGCTCTCCCCATCGGGCTTGCTACTCTAACCTCTATCACCATCGATTAGTTTTGCCTTTTCTTGAACTTCATACGAGAGGAATCACATCTATCTTTTGTGTATGACTTCTTTCCTTCACCATGACATTTCTGAGATTTCATCCATATTGTAGTATGTATAAATAGTCCATTCTTACAACGTGTTTACAATCTGTCCTCTTGTTGATAGACAATTGGATTTTCTGCAGTTTGGGGTGATTGCAAATAAAAATGTTCTGAACACCTTCTTTTTGATTCTTAGCACTTGCCTGTAATGCAGAGAAAGATATATATTTATCCTGCTTTGATGGATGAAAAAACATGGGCTCAGATAATTTAAGTGGCATAACTCTGGTTGCTGTTTCCTAGTCTAAAACTCTCCCTGAAGGTCACTAAAAGACCATGCCCAGTCAAAACTCACACACAAAGGGTAACTGAAGAAATCACAGTATATCCAAAATTATTAAATCACGTATATCCAATTGGTATATCCAAACCACTATTAGGCCCCCATGACATAAAAATTGACTTTCAGGGATTTCCATGGAATTTTGTTGGGAGGATAAAAATAAATACAGAGAAGTATGTATGATATACCATTTTTTTAGTGTTTATTTATTTTTGAGAGAGAGAGAGACAGACAGCGTGAGTGGGGAAGGAACAGAGAAAGAGACACACAGAATCTGAAGCAGGCTCCAGGCTCTGAGCTGTCAGCACACAGCCCAATGCAGGGCTTGAACTCACAAGCAGTGAGATCATGACCTGAGCCAAAGTCGGATGCTTAACCAACTGAGCCACCCAGGTGCCCCTATGATATACCATTTTTGTAACACAAAGAAACTTGCACTTATCTATGGATGTGTATGTGTGTGTGTGTGTGTGTGTGTGTGTGTGTGTGTGTATCCATACACATATCTCTCCATGTATATATAATAATTGTGCTTTATTATGTGAGCTTAAAGAAAATTATGTAGGGCACACAATAGATTGTCAGTAATACGGGAAGCAAAATGGGTAGAACAGAAAAAACATCACCCCCAAAAATCTGCCCTAAAAAAACCCAGGGGTGCCTGGGTGGCTCAGTTGGTTGAAAGTCCAACTTAGACTCAGGTCATGATCTCACAGTTTGTGGGTTCAAGACCTGCATCGGGCTCTGTGCTCATAGCTGGGAGCCTGGAGCCTGCTTCAGATTCTGTGTCTTCCGTTCTGTCTTACCCTCTCCCGCTTGTTCTCTCTCTCTCTCAAAATAAATAAACATTAAAGATTTAAAAAAAACAGAAGCATTCCTATGACCTATTTACAGGAATGGTTATATAGATATAAAAATTTTTAAGGATTAAAAAAATACTTAAAATAGAATTTTTTTTCAACTCAACTGATTTAATGTGGTATAAAAGATAAAAATATTATTACTTGTTCTACAAGCCAAAAACAAAAAAAAAAAACAGACCTCCGCTAAACCACGTGATTTTACTACCTTCACAGTAGAACAAATTTACCTCTTTGCAATAAATACAAGTTAAAGCCCCTTTGTATTTCTCTCAATACTTGAATTGCCTCATCTCCTCCCCAGTTTGGCCCAGGATCAACTTTCTGCACTACAGTTAACCTCTCCCTTCCCTGAGGAATCAGAAAGAAGACAGTAATTTGTTGTGAATCATTTTGTGTCATGAAATGCATATTCATACATTTAATCAAGTAAAACAAACACATGGTTAAGTACACTAACCTCAAGTGCACAGTTGTGTGAATGAATGAATGTTTACATCCATGAAAGCCCAACTTAGACTAAAATCTAGAACATTTCTATAGGACCCCAAAATTCTCAGGTGCCACTTTCCAGCATTACCCTCCCCAGGAGGAAAGTGGCTTACTACTCTGACCTCTATCACCATCGATTAGTTTTGCCTTTTCTTGAACTTCATACAAGAGGAATCACATCTATCTTTTCTGTATGGCTTCTTTCCTTCAACATGACATTTATGAGATTTCACCCATATTATAGCATGTATAAATAGTTCATTCTTACAACGTGTTTACAATCTGTCCTCTTGTTGATAGACCATTCGATATTCTGCAGTTTGGGGCGATTACAAATAAAATGTCCTGAACATTCTTCTAAATATATTCTGAAGAACATATATGCTAGTTTCTTTTAGGCTCATACAGTAGACATGTGCATTGCTTTAATAAATATTAATAAACAGTTTTCCAAAGTGGTAGCAACCAATTTGCACTCCCACCAGCAATACATGAGAGCTCCAGTTCAGTTATGCACATCTTTGCCAAAGCTTTAAATTTTCAGTCTTCACAATTTTCCTCATTCTGATGAGCATGCAGCACAGTTTAAAGTATTTACCATTATGTTCGCTACATTAATTTTTACCATAAAAATTCTCTGATACAAAGCAGCATGAATATGGTCCTAATTAGTCAAAACCAGGTCTTTTAATTCTTCAAAGATTAGAAAACTATAGCATTTGCCACATTTAATTTTGAGGTGATACATAAAAATAATGAGGAAACTGAAATTATAGTATACAAATACATTATTAACAATACACTATGTTTGGGTATGAGATAACATTTGCTTTCAATTCTAAGAGAACAGCTAAAAACACTTATTATAAGCTTTTAGTAGTTGACCTTATTACAGGTTACGGGGAGGAAAATTTTCTTGGTTTTTGATTCCACAGCCAAGTTACAAAGCATTCTTACGGGCAATGCATATTGTTAATGAATAAAATAGAGCGGTTTTTAGGAATTAAAGTGATTGTAAATCAGATCTGAAGTTAAATTAAGTAACAACTACAAAGCATATGGCTTGTCTCCTTAAAGGTTCTATTTATATCCCCTGGATGACAACCATTAGGCAGTACATAGTTCCCTTAGCCCGAGTTATAGAGGTCTAAAAATATATTTCCTGGCTTCCACCAGGAACTGGCAGAGTCTCAAAACGGAGTTCGTGGCTTGGCCAAAACACAACCATTCTTTCAGACCAGTGTTGTCTGCATTTGGGAATGGCTAGATCCCATTAGAACAAGAGGAAGAAATATTTACCCCGTGATTGAAAATTTAACCTTTTCTTGTTTGCCTTTGTGGTCTAAGGCACACTTTGGGAATCGCTGGCCATGAGCCAAGCATGGGCTCTAGAGTAGGTTAGTTTTATCCACAGTAAACACTGGACTAGCTTCTAGGATCTTCTATCACATTATTAAGTCAGGATTTTTTTCAGGTGTTTCAGTCTTGAACCACCACTTCATGACTTGACTTACCCATCTGGAAGTTCATTAAAATCCCATCACAAACTCAGAGACGGCATGTGCCACAATGATGTAAATTTGGATGGAAGATGATCAGCCACTGACTCCCCCATTTTCCTCCAAAGCCCATCCCCCATCTCATTTCTCTAACTTCAAGCTAACACATCTTCATGTCTTATTTAACACACTTTGCACACCTCACCTGTAGCCTTATGTCTGGTATTGACTTACCATGGTGGAATCTGAGACATTTCCCCTAACAGATATGTCCTCTCTCTCCTCACAATCAGATTCCTCTCCCTCTCCGTTCTTTATCTCCCAAAAGCACACAATCTCATCCTTATCCCTGAGGCTACAAGCTCCCCTTTCTTTATAACCAGTTAATGAATGCTGCTTGTCCTTCTTTCCAAGTATCTCCTGTCTCCTCTCAAATCACCATTTCTCACCAGAATCTCAAAGTCTAGTCATTTTGCCCTGTGCTACTATGCCTTAGCTCACCTCCGTGCCTCAGTCTCGCCACCCTTTCAACTTGCCTCACATGAACACCTTCATCTTGCAACCCTTCCGCTCTCAATAAGAGAATCAAGTGGATGTGTTTCCACAGGGCCCTCAATATACTCCATAGTTAGTCTGACCATATGGACTGCCTACTTGCTCCTTTCGATTCAAATGCCAATCATTTCCTTCTTAGAGAAGCTGCCTATGCCACACAATCAAAACCCCTGCTCCCAGGCAAAGGTGAATGAGCACTCAAAGTCATTCCCCTCATCACAGCTGATTGGACCAGGGATGGACATCTGGCCCTTTGAATCTTGCATTGAGGTTCAGTGATACTAGTGCATCTCTGCCATAGTGAGGTGGCCACACACTGGGCAAAGAAAACAAACTATTCTGCAGACAAACCAAAATGTATGCAGCAGTAAAATCAAAGAACTAGGAAAGAGACACTAAGTTCTCTAGAGACACATGGAGAGTCATCTGAGCTCCTGACTCCTAATTTCTGGCTTCTGTTTTTCATGAGGCCCCAGTGACTTTCTTGCCAAAATCTTTTATCCTCCAAAATTACACCTTCCAAAGCTAGCTGGACAGGGCTCTGTTCCTTGTAGATAAATCTGAATAAACTATATTTGAGCACCATGCCTCTCTTGTACAGATTCTCTTCCCTTCTTTAAATACTATCTCCTTCCCTCTTCGTCTTACTCTTGGCCACATTTTTGGAGTTAACTCAGGCTCTGCTTCTTCCAAGAGGCTCTCTTGCTCCAGCTTTCATTGATTTCTGCAAAGGTGGGAGGCAGGGTGGTGGAAAGAAAGAGGCTTGGAAACTTCAGTATTTACTTGCTATGCAACCCTCCCCTCTCTCAGCCTCCATTTCCTGATAGGGAAATTGAGTAAAATATAATTTAGTGTGTAAGTTTCTTGTGATGCTATACTAGATAGCATACATGAAAATGCCTAGTCCAGTTTCCAGCCTCTACTCAGTGCCCACTGAATATTTCATTGAATTCTTGTATTTTTTTAAAATTTTTTACAGAATTTTCATTCATTTCTTGTATTCATTCATTACTGCATGTTTTTATTCTTACAGAAATTTTCTTCAATATCAAGCTGATACTAGCTGGTTACAAAGGTATAATTAGTTATCCAGAACTACAATGATGTAGGCCCAATCATCCGCAAATATGGGAGAGTTCAAGAGATGTGTTCTTCCAGTTCAAGGGGCAAACAGAACCCAAATGAAGTTAACTGAATGCTCAGCCTGGATCACCACATGTTTATGACCCAACCTGACCTCAGGATATGGAAGGACCCTTGGAGAGTGAACCCAAACTCAATTAAAATTATTTTTTCTAGAAAATAAAGACTCAATTTTTCAAGTATATTACTTGTATTTTTTTCATCAATTTATCTGCATATTTTCTTACATTTGGAAACACATCAAGTAAAGAAATAAAGATGATTCTGTTGATAAGTTGATGAAAATGAAATTTCTAAGCCAGGAGAAGTTCAATTACATTAGGAAACACTTGAACCATGAAAATTTTAGCAGATGTAAGAGTACAAGATCACACAACCTGGAAAAATAACTTAAAACAGACAAGTAAAGAATCTGTGTTTATAATCATTTCCCATAACCCCTAAATTGACAAGTATACTTCTGTTATTCTTCAACTCGTGGATTTAAACGACTCTCAGAACTGGTTTTGCAAAGTTGCTGAAGGATAGAAAAAATACAAGGCAAAGTTTCAAGGGGGTTAGTCTCATATATTTTTTTCTTCTTCTATAAATTTGGAGAAAATTTGGTGTAGGCATTAGAAATATATCAGAATACCTGATTTCCATTCCTTAGATTAATATGGTATTTGGCAAGCTATATAATCTCTGTGTCCCATTTTCCTCTTTCCTTAAATTGAAAGGTTGCTGGTGGGAAAGAAAAGTAGTACCTTAATACAATCACTTTGGAGGGTACTTTGGCAATGCTTATTAAAATGTAAAATGCATACACATTCTGATCCAGCATTTCCCTTCTCTGTGTATCTTGAAGAAAACCAGCACAAGGAAGTATATACATTTAGAAGCAACAGGAAAATTTTTGAAACAAACCAAATGTCCATCCAAAGGGAATGACATGAAACAAACGATGGGACATCCGTAGGACGAAATATTCTGCATTAGATAGATACAATGTATGGAGTAACTTAATGTCTAGTAGTATGCAAAGGTCTCTAACATGTATCATTAAAGATAAAAAGCAAATTACATAAAATGCAGTGCTATTTATAGAAAATACACTCAACAATATTGCATATTTTCTGCAGATACATATATTTGTATGTCAATGTTCACAAAAAATTTGGAAGATTGCACAGAAAACTGATGAAACAGTTAACCTGTGTACTCATTTGGGAGAACAAAAAGTGTCAAAGGGGACACTGATTTCATTTGTACGGTTTTCAGTTTTTCACAAAGAACTAAGGAGGTATTCACAGATTACATCTGCAATTGCAATTAATGTTTTAAAAATCAGAGTCATAATCTTAGTCCTCTCCTAGTTCTATTTATATTGGAAAATTATGGATAATTTATTATTTAGAAATCTTAACTCATATGTGATATATTAACATACGTAAATGTAACTAGTATCCTTTAGTCTACCAAATATCCCTTAGTCTATGATTTTGTAAAGCCATACTTGTTTTATAAGCAAATCGTTGGGAATTACCTATCATCTCAAAAGGAAGTAACATAAATGGGAAATGGCTTTATAGATTTGTAGCCAAATGTTTAGAGCTGTCGACAAGATATTTAACACAGTCTCCAAGTAAGAATCAAGAATGAACCCGTTTTACAGAGGATCAGTGGCTACAGTTCTGGGGCTCTTTTGAACTGAAAGAGCTCAAAGCATAGTGTTGTCACCAATTCTATCACAAAATTCTAAGGCATAGAATAAAATGCTATGTGTTTAATAAAAAGGATCTGCTATAAGGCATTATATCTTTCTAAATGGTTAACCAGCAACCCCAGTATCCCATTCAATATTCTTTTCCCAAGAGCTATCTCCAGGTATGCCTGGACACCTTTATATTTTTCCCCCAAGTATTAAGAAGAGGAAACACAGTTATAGAAAACAAGGAAGCACTATTTGGTAAAACTAAATACAAGTTAGTGGAGGCAAAACCTTACAGTTTTGCCGACTGCATTTGGCACTATCTCCAATTTATCCAAAGCAATCACTAGCCTATTGACCAAAATTGTTAAGATGGTACCCTATTCCTTACATCTGATGGTGACTCTACTTAAAGCATATTATTAGTACTGCTACTCGAATAAGATGACTTCAAATGATTTCTGTATCTACACAGGATAATTAATGACTATGAAAGCTCATGAGAGGGCTTTTAATGACTTGGGGTCTGTCCCTTTATTTCACATTCCAACAAGATTTTAAGTTGAATTTGAAAATACTATTCATTTCTCTTCTGGAAGGAGTTAGTTCCTTGTCCACCTCAGTCTCATCCTGAGAAATTGGCATTCCTTCCCTTTTCTAGGGCCAATCCTGGTCGTGGCATATCATTCCCACCCTGTCCTGACTTCCTCAGGGCTCTCTGTTTAATTAACCATGCCCTCTTCCACTTGCTTTTCCAATTCCCCCCCTTTTCCCTGATTCCTTTTGCTCTACACAGCAACACACACTCAGGTTTCCCCAAACAGAAATAAAAGTCCTTCTACCAATGATACCACACTCTGAACCCAGAATCTTCCATTCCTCCCCAGGCACTGGCTTATGCTTCCAGATGCCTTGATTTCTTCTTCTCCTTTACTCAGTTAACTCCACCATCTCCAAGATATAGGTTTCTTTAACTTTTAGGTCCACTAGCCTGTCTCAGTTCTCACTGCCTTAGGTCTGTCTAGAACATTCGACACCATGGGTTATATATTCCCTGAAATTTTGCCCCCTATCATTCTTCCTCTTTTTACCAGATTCATTGACTTTCACTTCCTCCTTTTCCTGTTTACATGTAAACCTGAGTCTTGTACAGCCCCTGTATTGCTTCTCACAGGCACATGTAAGCGTGACTCTTTCTACCTCTACCCTGCTGAGAGATCTCATCTAGGTTTGTGCCACCTTACATGATGAAGGGATGGAAGGGATGTTGTTATTCATGTAGTTTATGTGAGTGATTTACGTGAGTTGCATAACTCCAGGAATAGAACAAGAAGCACGTTCCCTGGATTGAGGCTGTGCAAACAGGGGTTTCTGAACTCACCGGAAATGCATGCTTTCAGTTGTTTCAACTGTCACTTCAGGCAACTGACTCCCACATCAGTATCATCACCACCGTTATGTCTGATTCAAGGGTCAATTCCATATTCCCAAAGGCCTGCTAGACATTTTCACCTGGGCAACCCGCCAGCTTCCGAGGTCAGTACTGAACTCAAAGCTGTCTATCTTTCAAAGGTCATCCTTAACTTGTATATTCTAAATCTTTCCTCGATACATTACACGGTGTTTTACAAGTTAAAAGGATCAATTTTAAAAGTTGGTACTTCATTGGTTTTGTAAAGAAAAAGACATTCTTTGCATAGGTATGAATGTTGAATCTGGATCTAATTTACATAATTAGTTACTTAATTAATTCCATAGTTGGTGCTTAGATTATGCTGTGGATGCTGTTTGTGTCTGCCTTGGAGTTAATGAAAAATTTAGATTATCCAATTAAGTGTAACAGAGAAACCAGTTAATAGAGACTCCACTTTCAAATTCTGAATTAACAAATTTTTCTGATCATTCAATTTCTGATTCCTGTTTTTAAAAACCAAAACAAATCTCTAATAAAATAAAATATAATATGATTTTATTGTAATGAATTTTGAAAGTTATGTATGGTCACTGTAGAAAAATCCTAACTGTGAGGCAAGTACAAATAAGCAAAATGAAATCATTCATAATTCCACCAGCCAGAGAAAACCACTGTTATTTTGGTGCTAATCCATATACTTCTAGGCATTTTCCCTTTTTCAAATCTTTTTGCTCATTTTCCTTCGTCATCTGCATATTTTTCTTGACAGCAGAACATGAACATTTTTATGTATGATTTCATTTGGCAACATCATTATTAATGCCTGCATGGGATTCCATTATAAACATACAGCATAATTATTTAACTGATTTCCTATTGTTGAATAGTTAGTTTAATGTCCAATTTGTCAGACTGCCGATCAGTATCATGATGAACTTCTTCATAATTTCTGCCCATTTGTATGATAATTTTTTAGAATAATGCATTAAAAGTGAAGCTGTAGGATCAGACGACTTGAGAACTTTTATGCTTTTGATAAATATGCCTAAAGCCACCCAGAAAAACCTAAACAATTAAATTCTCTTCAAAACAGCTTGAGTGGTGTTCACCCCCACCATTGTCAACCACCAGATCTCTTAGTTTTGGAAAAAAGGAAACTTTCTGGGTGAAAATAATAATTTTTTTTAATTTGTATTTCTTTGGTTAGTAGTGAAGTTAATAATTTTCTTATATGTTTTTTGTGCTTGTATTTCTTTTCTTCCCTTCTTTGTTTTGTTTATTTGCTTGCTCACTTGTTTTAGTTAATGGTACCTTCATATTCTTTGGTCATTTTTCTGTTTTTCTTATGTTCTAGTTATGGAATAAGGATTTAAAGCTTCTAAATGTCACCTGCTTTGTTTGTTGGGGCACCTGGGTGGCTCAGTCGGTTAAACATCTGACTTCGGCTCAGGTCATGATCTCACAGTTTGTGAGTTCAAGCCCCACGTTGGGCTCTGTGCTGACAGCTCAGAGCCTGGAGCCTGCTTCAGACTCTGTCTCCTCCTCTCTCTGCCCCTGTCCTACTCGCACTCTGTCTCAGTCTCTCAAAAAGTGAATAAACGTTAAAAAAAATTTTAATGTCACCTAGTTTGCAAAAATTATTCCTAGTTTGCTTTGTTTTGTTTTGTCCTTACATTTGGTCTTTTAATGTGTGAATTATCTTTTGTGGAAGTATTTTTTTTTTATAATGTTGTCAAGTTTATTTTTACTTTCCTTTTTTAGATTCTGCCTCTTTTAGAAAAATCTACTGTTCCCAACGAATTTAGTACCTTTTTCATATGTTCACTTTTTTTAAAAATAGTAGTTAGGTGGTGTTTATGAACCTTCTGTTCTGTTTTACTGATGTGCCATTTCCATGTCAATAAAATGCTATATTAATTGTTTTATACTATTTTTCAAATTTGATTGGCAAAATTCCCTCTTTGTGTTTCTCAAGTAGTTTTTTCAAAAAAAAAACACATCAGATTGACTTGAGTTATTTTCCAAATTTAAAAATAACTTTCCAATTTTGCATTTGCATTAATTTAATTTGGGAATAATGTGTATCTTCAAACTGTTATTATTCTATTTAGAAATACAGTATATCTATTTATTTAAAACTATATTTTGATTCCCTTGAGAACATTTCAGATTTTTCAGAAAATATGAATTATATATACTTCACCAGGTTTTAAAAATATATAAGTATTTTGTATTTTGGGTTGCTGTCTTGAATGTCATCTTTACAAACTTTTCATTATCAAACCTAAGGAAATGTCTCCCTTCACAAATTTATTTTGGAAATACTCTACTTATTGAACCCTGCATTAGGATTATTACTTATTTTGGAAATATTCTACTTATTGAACCCTTCATTAGGATTTTTTTTTAGTTGATCCCATGTTTTTAAAGTAAGCAACCATGTCATATGTAAATTATAAAATGGCTTCTTTTTTTCTAATATTTATAGTGCTTACCTCATTCTATTGAACACTGTTCACTAATACAAATAACAATGAAAAAATCTTGGCTTTTTCTCAATTTAATAAGAATACCCACAGAATGTTACTATCACGTATGATGAAATCGGTGTCGGCTTGAGATAGTACACTACCATTCTTAATTCCTAAGATATTTTTTTTTAATTTTTTTTTCAATATTTATTTATTTTTGGGACAGAGAGAGACAGAGCATGAACGGGGGAGGGGCAGAGAGAGAGAGGGAGACACAGAATCGGAAACAGTCTCCAGGCTCTGAGCCATCAGCCCAGAGCCCGACGCGGGGCTCGAACTCGCGGACCGCGAGATCGTGACCTGGCTGAAGTCGGACGCTTAACCGACTGCGCCACCCAGGCGCCCCCCTAAGATATTTTAAAAATTACTAGGAATAGATGTTGAATTTTATCATGTCTTTTGTCTCTTTATTAGTATAGCCATGTGGTTTTCCTCCACATGCAGTGGAGTATATATATAAGTTCTCTAATATTTCAATATTCTTACATTTCAGGATCAATTTCTACTTTATTACATTGTATTTTTATTATACTGTTAGATTTTATCTATAGACACTTTCTTTTTTTAATGTTTTTTTTTTCGTTTATTTTGAGAGAGAGAGAGAGTCTGCATGCATGCAAGCAGAGGAGGGGCAGAGAGAGAGGAGAGATGATCCCTAGCAGGTCCCGTGCTGTCAACCACAAGCCCGACACAGGGCTCAATCTCACCAACACTGAGATCCCCTAACCTGAGCCAAAATCAAGATTTGGATGCTTAAATGACTGAGCCACCCAGGTGCCCCTATCTATGTAGATACTTTCAATCTTATTCATTCAGTAAAATAATTCTGTAGCATGGTTTATAAATAGAAAGCATTATATGAATTAACAGGAAATAAGGCATGTAATATTTTCATTTTCTCAAAACTCCATATATATTTCTAAATGTTTGAAACAAAGTCTACAAAATTATCTTAGGTAATACTTTTCAAGAAAGTTGCATACAAAGCCTATATATATTCAGGAATGTCTAATGGGGCGTGGGACTCTCCCTCTCTCTCTGCCCCTCTCCCACTCATGCTGTCTCTGTCTCTCCCAAAATAAATAAATAAACTAAAAAAAAAAAAAGAAAGAAAAGAAAAGAAATGTCTAATAAACGAACCCTTAACTCAAAAAGGAGTTACATCCATTCAGCTGAGCAAAATGGCACTCCATTGCTAGCTTTTAGGGAAAATGACTGACTTAGAAATCACTAACTCATTAGACACACTCACTATGTGATTTTGAAATGCCTAAATGTATATCCTAACAAAAAGTAAAAATTAATTCTAAGCATAATATCATAAACAAAAAGGGTTAAACCAGTCAGCATTATGTTCTGGTTGATACACTAGCATTGTGGTAAATAGAAACAGACGCTCACTCACATTGTCTCTTGAGACACTGGTAATCAGCCAAGAGATCTATTTTTAGTAAAATACTGTTTTTAATCTAGTAATCTTCTACTCCAAAACAAGTTATCAATTGTCGCCAGATTTATAAAGTGGAAGCAAAGACAATTAAGGCCTCCCCCAAAATCTGGATTTTCAAACAAAAAATTTCATGATCCCTAGATCTTCCCATGAAAACAAGTAAGTGTATGTCTTTGAAGAGAAGGAGCATTTTGAAGTATTATATCCGGTTCTAGGAACAGTATTTAATAGGATGTGGAAATTTTACAGTTGACCTTTAAAGTGGGACTGCGTTGAAAAGGAAGAAGTTCAAAAAGGGTAAAGTGTTACATTCCATTAGTGGCTAGAAATTTCAGGCAAGAATAAGCAAGGCGAACCCATGGCAGGGTTTCAAATACATGCACATGGCTAAACCAATAACAAGCAATTTTGACAATCATACACTGCACATTTCTGGAACTCCCTTTCCTGCTGTTTTCTTCTTGTTATCAACATTCTGGATAACTTTCAGTTGCTCCTTACAACTCAGCACGGGGTAAAACAAACTACTTTAGAAAGCTGTTTGGTAGTACCTATTACAGATGGCTATACCCACTGCCTGTAACCAGTAGCGTGCTGAACAGGTTCCCATCAGCTCGTTGAGCTGATTGTACACATCTTTTCTCCCCTCTGCATTCCAGCACGTGACTGCTTATAACTCAGCAATTTCACTGTGAGGTACATGCCCCGCAGACATGCCTTCGCAGGTGCAACATAGATGTGCACTAGAAAATCCATAACAACACCATTAATAATAGCTCCGAACTGGAAACTATCCAAATGCCCATTACAGTACAATGGATAAATACATGTTGGTACATTCACACAATGGAATATTACATAGCAGCAAGAATGACAACTGCATGTGACAATACAAATGAGTCTACAACACTGCAGTAAGAGAAAGAATCCATATGCGAAGAATCCATAAAGCTCAAAAGAGCTAATCTATGCTATTAAAAATGAAGAGATTATTCTTGGGGGTAAGGGAAGTAACACCTGGAAGGGAGCACGAAAGGAGGACAAAGCTAAGGTTGGGGGAGTGAGGACTCTAGGACTCCATTGAAAAAGTCCTGTTTCTTAATCTGAGTATCAGAGGGCTAGTTACATGGATGTGCTCAGGTTGTGAAAAATCACTGAGGTATACACTCAGGAGCTATGTACTTTTCTAACCATATTTTATATTTCAGTAGAAAGTTAAAAAGAAAACAAAGAAAGAAAAAAGTCAGGTATCAATTTCTGGAAGGGTTTCTCCTACTAGAGATACTTGTCCACCTAACCAAATGGTTATGAGACTTTATTATTTTTTTAAGTTTATTTCTTTATTTAGATAGATAGATAGAGAGAGAGAGAGAGAGAGAGAGAAAGTGCAAACGGGGAGGGGCAGAGAAAGAGGGAGGGAAAGAATCTCCAAGCAGCGTCCTGACATGGAGAGCCCAACATAGGGCTCGATCCCACAACTGTGAGATCATGACCTGAGCCAAAGTCTAGGGTCAGACGCCTAGCTGACTGAGCCACCCAGGCACCCGCTGTGAGACATTAAATACAAATGTAAACTATATAAACAAATGACCCATGTGGTGCCTGGCATAAAGTACATCCTTAAAAAAGTATATTTATTCTCATCATCATTCTCTTATCTGAGTTACCATATCACTTTGTATATTCATTCTCTACTGTACTGTAATCATGTTTTTGCTTCACTTCCATTCCCACTAGATGACCAGCAGCTTGGAGCACAGAACAACTTCTTAATTATATCCACAGGGGCTAGAACAGAGTGGGTACTTGGTAAATATTTGATGGAATTGAATAAAAGCCTGTCACAAAGCTCCAAGACTCTGTGATTAGCAGGGTCCCAGGTGACTTGGTGGTCATTCCCTCCCTCCATCTAACTGACCATGTGGTTGAGTCACAAAGGAAGTTAAAAACCGCTGCCCAAGGCCAAGAGTGTGCTAGCACTGAGGCAGGCATCTCCTGGGGTGGGAGAGAGAGCTTATATTTTGTGGTAAAGAAATGTATACATGTTTCCTTCAAATACTGATTGAGATCCTTTAGATCTCAAAGTGAACTTCCATGTTCACGGTAATATTCTTCACAATAACCAAGGAATGGAAACAGCTTAAATGTCCACTAACAGCTGAATGTACAAAGAGAATGTTACATGCATACATGCACACACAATGAAGTATAATTTGGTCTTTAGAAAGAAGTAAATTCTGGGGTGCCTGGATGGCTCAGTCGACTAAGCATCCTACTCCGGCTCAGGTCATGGTCTCGCGGTTTATGAGTTCTAGCCCCGCGTCAGGCTCTGTGCTGACAGCTCAGCCTGTTTCGGATTCTGTGCCTCCTCCTCTCTCTGCCCTTCCCATGCTCATGCTCTGTCTCTCTCTGTCTCTCAATAGTAAATAAATGTAAAAAAAAAAATGTTAAAAATAGTTAAAAAAAAAAAAGAAGGAAATCCTGCCATTTCAACAACATGGATGAAACTGGAAGGCATTATGCTAAGTGAAATAAGTTAGACACAGAAAATCAAATACTGAATGATCTCACTTATATGTAGAATCTTTAAAAAAAAAAAGCCAGCCTCATAAAAACAGGAGAGCAGAATGACAGTTACCAAGGCTGGAGGGTGGGAGAAAAATGGAGAATAGGAAAAAAAAAAAGTAAGTATGATGGTGGTTGCCAGGGGCTGAGTGGAGAGTGTCTTGGGGAGCTATTATTAATGGGTACAGGGTTTCCATTTTGCAAGATGGAAAGAATTCTAGAGGTGGATGGTGGTGATGGCTGCACAACAGTATAAATGTACTTAATACTACTGAACTTATGATAAAGATAGCAAATTTTATGTTATGTGTATACTAGCATACACAAACAAAAAGAAATATATATACACACTTCCATTTACAACAGACCATAGCATCATGGCAGTGTCAGAGAGAGATACCAGCATAAGCTGATGGAAGGTCATCAGACAATACCTGCTGGGATCCAGGTGGATAAGGTTCTAGGTAGGTCAACAGAAAAAGTACTGAACCAAGGCAGGAAGAGGACTTAGCCATGTTACCATCAGTCTAAAAAAGAGATGGACAATATCTTGACAATCAGAGCCTGGCATAAAGACACACATGGGAAACCTCTGGGTAGAAGTGGTTCCAAGCATGAAGGACAAATGTTATAAGGTATAGGTTTTCAGAATGTGGAGAGGGGACTCGGTCATCTGAAAGGATTCCAGAAAGAACAGCAAAGCAGAAAAGCAGACCTAAAAGCCACTGCAGATCTGGCAATAACTTCTGGGTCCTTTCTACTTACTTGGCTGGCGAGTACTCGAGTGCCAAGCTGGGTCACCATTCCATAACATTGCTCTAGTGCCAAGGGGCTTTCTGGTAGGCAGCAGACTACAAAGCATAGGGTTTTCAGACCATGAACGTCACTGTCTTGTAACTCTGCATTTGGTGGCTGTAAATAATGCAGCCTCCAAACTGTACATTCATCTAGGACACTAATAAAGACTGGAGCAGGACCTAATGAGAGTACCCACATGTAGATAAAATGGGGAGGCAGGAATACATAATCTTTTAGGTTTCCTACAAATTCTGAAATCCTGTGCTGATAACTAGTTGAAAACATGGTAGGTTTAGAAACTCTGGCTCTCAGTTAAAATAATAAAACTAAGCATCACAGAGAAACTGTCACCTCAGACTCATTTCCAGCCAGTCTTCAGTTTAGGAGGCTGATTTTGTCGGTCTATCTACCTGTGGATCAGCCAACCAAACCAACTGGCCATAATAGATGCCTCTGACCAAGGATTGTCCTTTTGGTGAGGCCCTCTCTTCTAGAGTGGATTCACTTAGGAAATCAAATTAGATATGAGAACATGTTGCTCACTGTGTATAGAAACAGAATGAAAGAAAGAAGAAAAAACAAATGAAGGAAGCAAGGAATGGAAACATGTGATGATGACATTCACCATTTGTGCCAACACAGTGCCATTTGTGTGCAAAAACTGTTTTAAGTGCTATGGATTCAGTGTTGCATAGACCTTGAGAAACTCCCCTTATGGAGTATGTAGGTCTAAACTGGTGGTTCTCAAGCACTGGGGATTTTGATCCCCATTTGACAATATCTGAGGTCACTTTTTTGATGGTCACAACTGGGGATGTGATTGGCATCCAATGAGTAGAGATCAGGAATGCTGACAAATATCCTACAATGCACACAGCAGCTCCCTCTTTCCCAACAAAGAATTATCTGGCCCCAAATGCCAAGAGTACTCAAGTTGAGAAATGATGATCTCAAGGGAGAGAATAAATCAACATTGACAGAAAGTGCAATGCATGCACATATAGGCTTCTACCTAAGTAATGAAAGGGGACAATCCAAAGTGTGTGTGTGTGTGTGTGTGTGTGTGTGTGTGTGTGTGTGGTATATGAATGGTTTGTCAGAAAGTTTTTTGGAGCAGCTGACCCATGACATGAATTTTGACGCAGATTATTTGAAAAATATGGGGCGATAGAGAGGGAAAAAAGAAGGAAACAATTTGTGTTCAAGACAAAGGAACAGCATATGTGAAGGCACATAGGAACTATGTGTTACCATGCTGGAAAGAGGGCCAACCTGAGTCACCATGGGATCTGAAGTTTGAGAGGCAGGCAGGGGCTAGATGATGGTGAAGATGATGCTGAACCAGAGTCTAGATCAGCACTGTCCAATCAAACTTTTTTCAGTGAAAACAAGTGTTCTAAATCTTCACTTCCCAATATGGTAGCCACTAGTCTCATATGACTACTGAGTACTTGATATGTGGCTAGTGAGACTGAGGAAATAATTTTTCTGTTTTATTTAATTTTAATTAATTTAAATTTAAATAGCTACATGTAGCTAATGGTTACCATTTTGGACAGAGTTAATCCAGACATCTTTGAAATACTAGAAAGGAGGATGATCAGATTTGGACTTTTAAACATTTTTTTTAATGTTTATTTATTTTTGAGACAGAGAAAGACAGAGTGTGAGCAGGAGAGGGGCAGAGAAAGAGGGAGACAGAGAATCTGAAGCAGACTCCAGGCTCTGTGCTGGAGTTCAACACGGGGTTCGAACTCATGAGACATGAGATCATGACCTGAGCCAAGTCAGACTCAATCAACTGACCCACCCAGACGCCCTTCAGATTTGGACTTTATAAGATCTGGAAACATCCTGGAGTATGGCTTCAAAGTTTAAAGCACATATGATTCATCTGGGAATCACTAAACTCACTAAAATGCACGTTCTATTTCAGAAGGTTTGAGCCTCAGATTCTACATTTCCAATGAGTTCCCACGTGAAACCAGTATCGCTGGTCCAGGACCACACTTTGAGCAGCAAGGGCCTTCAGCAACATTGTCAAATAGAACTTTCCACAGTTCTGGCAATCCTCCATATCAGAAATGTCAATGTAGTGACCACTAGCCACAAGTGGCTACTGACCATCTGAAATGTGACTAATGCAACTGAGGAAGTAAATTTTTAACTGATTCAATTGAATTTCAATTAATTTAAATTTTAAAAGTCACGTGGGCTAGTGGTTATAGTGCCAAATTATGCAGATCTAGAGCCCTGCTACCCAAAATATGTCAAGTTGTTTACCCAGTCCACAGGGAAGGGAGTACAGAAGTGAGAGTAAACATATAAAAACTTTCATAACAAATTGTGAGGGTAATTTCAGGTCTATTCAACCTAATAATTTAAAAACTGGATGTATAGTTTGCATGTCTAAGTTTTTTTTTCATTTAATTTTTCTAGTAATTCATTTGTATTACATTTTATAAAAGTATTGATCTATGATGGATTGAGGCAAAAACCGGTCTCGTCCAAGGAGAGTTTGTGAAGCACAGCCTAGAGGACAAACGTGAAGGTAGGGTTGCAAACAGAAAGCATGAGATGTGCTAGGAGACCATTCCAGCAATCCAGGTGGACAGTGGGGGCAGAGAGGAATTAAAAGACATCATCCACAATGTTGGGTTACTGAGTGGACGTGTGTGTGCACGCTCTCATTCGTAATCAACATTGGTCATTAAGCCCAACATTCAGTCACTGGAGCAGAGATACAGGCCAATTGTTATTCACCTTTTCTCTTATTTTTTGTGTTTTCTACGTCTCCAAAAGTTTATCATTAGAGTAACACTTCACTCATAAGGGATGGAGAAGCAGATTTACTTAGATTTGCTCCACTTATTAGAATACATTTAATTGGAATGATCACTTCTCTATAGCACTGTCATAGATCATCAGACATACTTTTCAATAAGATTTGGAGTGGGGCGCCTGGGTGGCGCAGTCGGTTAAGCGTCCGACTTCAGCCAGGTCACGATCTTGCGGTCCGTGAGTTCGAGCCCCGCATCAGGCTCTGGGCTGATGGCTCAGAGCCTGGAGCCTGTTTCCGATTCTGTGTCTCCCTCTCTCTCTGCTCCTCCCCCGTTCATGCTCTGTCTCTCTCTCTCCCAAAAATAAATAAACGTTGAAAAAAAAATTAAAAAAAAAAAAAAGATTTGGAGTAATGCTAGCCTCATTGTTCTATTGGTAAGTCAACTTTTGAACAGGTTGTTCCAGCAAGTTTGCTAATTTCATATATTTTATTTTAATTTTCATGGGTGTTGAAAGTCAAAGTGACCATTTCTGACTCTCATTCCTAAATCTTTGGACCATGCTTCATATGAGCCCTATACTTTCACTTTTTATCTCCCAGCTTCCAGTTTTCTTTTGTAACTTCAAACCCTGCATAATGATATGATGTTCTTAAAGTGTAGGTATATCGACCTTCAACTAAAAAGCAATTTGAAGTTGTATGTGTTGGCGCAGAGGGAAGGTAGTATTGGGGATGTGCTGTCAGATAACTAAAATGTACTCACAAAGAATAAGAGCTAAGTTGAGCAGCCAAAAGTGTGCCATTCTATGAGTTTAGTTTATTTACTATTTTATTTTTCTTTTAAAGTGATCTGGAGGCTTTCCTATATAGGACCTTGGATTGTCTAGACCTGCATCACCCAATATGGCAGCCACCAGTCCTGAAATGTGGCTGGTCCAAACTCAGATGTCTTAAGTGTTAAATACACATACCAGAATTCCAAGAATCTGTACCAAAAAGAAAAAGAAAAAAGTAAAATACCTCAAAAATGTTTGTACTGATTATATGTTGAAATGACAATATTTTGGATATACTGAGTTAAATAAAAATATTTTTAGTGTTTTTTCTTATTTCTTTTTATTTTTCCAGAATGTGGCAGCTAGAGCATTCAACATTACCTATGCAATTAAAAAAATGTTTTTAAGTTTATTTATTTATTTTTGAGAGAAAGAGGGAGAGAGAGCACAAGCAGGGGAGGGACGGGGAGAGAGAGAGAATCCCCAGCAGACTCCACACTGTCAGCACAGAACCCAATGCAGGGCTCAAACTCATGATGTGAGATCGTGACCTGAGCTGAAATCAAGAGTTGGACACTTAACAGACTGAGCCACCCAGGAGTCCCAACATTACCTATGTAAGGCATAGGCACTGAATCGATCCTGAAAGATGGAAAAGCACATTTTTGCAAGAAGCCAAAGAGAAATAGGAGGTTATGAGGCAAAGAAGATAAAGACAAAAGAACTCAAAGAGTCCTGGTAACTCCTCCAGGCAAAAGCCAGAAGATATGGGAAAAGCACTCAACTATAGTTTAAGAATTCCAAAACCAATGCAACTGGTCCCCTACTTCTCTGTGTGTGTGTAATGTAAGCTCAGCCATCACAGCGACAGTGTGCTCAGTATGATCCAGGCACAATACAGCGGCAAAGTTGAGGGAGATGACTGGCCTGATGAAGTCTGGCACAATGTACAGAGTGAAGAGAAAGCAGCCAGAAATGTGCATGTTCCAGGGAAGGCTACAGGATCAATGGACAGATGAAGGTCTGAGGTTGGGGCAAGGAGCTCACAGTGAAAGGTGAGCTTGTAACCAGAGGCACTGGTGGAGGTCATCAACAGGGGGTGCCAGGAGAACTTCCAAATGACACAGAATTCTCAGTGACTGCAGAAGATGTGGCTTGACATCAAACAATACCAGAGCCCACCAGTCACCAACCAGTGACCATTGCAAGGACAAGATGCCTTCCTGTGCACCCAGCTCTCAACTTGTGATGGGAAGGACAAAGAGCAAAACTCTTGCATGGGTCAGGTAAGGCAGCGGAAACTTAAGAAGACCAATGGTGACCTGAAGCTTTAATCTGGAAAAGACTGAGAGTTATTCAAATGAAAACATCAAACATTTTCTGTGGTCAGAATATTAGCAGCTTGGAAGTAAGGTAAAATAGAAAAGAAAAATCATTTGAACAAACACTTGATTAAGTCAGCTTTACTGTTAGCTTCGTAAGGTCACTCTCCAGCCCCACTGGCAGAGGTGAGAATTTGAGGGTGAGAACACTTTGGCTCTCTCTACACAGCACCTTTTAAGGAACATTCTCAGGTCTTAGTGATGAAGTGGTTCACACAAGCTGAGCTAAGATAGCCCATTGTGCTTGTCATTTCAGAGGAAAATCAAATAAGTAAAACAGCAAAAAAGATTAAGCTAAAAGTTCACCTCCAAAGCACAAAAGGGATTTGAAGTATGCCGAGACACAAAATGTCAGGAAATTAAAAGACTACCCCAGTTTTTAGAATTCTAAAGTATTGTAAACCTTATGTTTACATACCAATGACAGATCTAATTTGAAAATCTGCAGAATTTTTCTCTCCGTATATATGTGTCATAAAGAATGGCACTCCCACTCAAAATATTTGGCAAATATAAATAGAACATAGCCCCCAACCTTACGAGTGGTCATTTAAAAGAAAGTTGTACATACTGTATTCAGACTCACTTGTGAAAAATTCAACTGGAAAAAGAAATCGCTTCTGAGACTATGGGGAAATGTTCATTCCTGACAGGATATTGATATTACTTAATTACTTTAATATTTAGTTGTGACAAAAAGAATCCTTTTCTTGTCAAGATACATACTGAAATATTTGTGGGTGAAATGATAGAATGTTTGGGGAAAACCATTCACTGCTTCAGAGGCAGCAGAGAATTAGGTGAGTATTTCCATAAAAGTATTTATGAGTTAGGATGGCTTTACATCATTACACCATTACATCATTTACATCATCACAGTGGTGGACACATTCTATACATTCATTGCACTTTCTCTTTCTTTGCATAGGTTTGAAATTTTCCATAATAAATACATTTTTTAAAATGAATATCACAAATATGCTGAATATCACAAAAATGCTGAGAAGAAGAAACAAGACATAAGAGAGTGCACACTACATGATTCTAGGATTATAAAGCTATAAACAACAGACAAAACTAATCTAATGTATGAGAAGTCAGGAGTGTGACAACATTTGTTAAAGCCAGATAATTAATGGAAGGAACACGTGGGTGTTTTGGACGGGTGCTTGGAATATCCTCTATTTCTTGATCTGCACAATAGTTACCTGGGTTTGTTCAGCTTGGGAAAACTAGTTTGAATTATATACTTTCTATCTGTATATTCTTCTATATGAATAACTCCACAAAAAGATTTTTTAAGGTTTTTTTAAAAGCTGACATATTGAGTGATGGTTACTGTGAAATTCACTAGTTTCTACATGTATGGTTTATGCCTCATATGTATGGTTTATATGTAACAATAAAATGATTTAAAAATGTATCTCAGTTGTCTCAACCCAGCAACACTACCATGAAAATAAGGTAGTCTAGAAATTATTAGTCATAAACAAAATGCTTTCATTTTCTGGTCTTGTCTATTCTTAATAATAACAGCATTTATTGAAGACACACTGGGTGCTGGTTGAATCTCTAACCCCCTAACCCACCCTAGAAGATAGATATTCTCTCATTTATAGAAAACAAATTTGTGGGGCGCCTGGGTGGCGCAGTCAGTTAAGTGTCCGACTTCAGCCAGGTCACGATCTCGCGGTCCGCGAGTTCAAGCCCCGCGTCGGGCTCTGGCCTGATGGCAGAGCCTGTAGCCTGTTTCCGATTCTGTGTCTCCCTCTCTCTCTGCCCCTCCCCTGTTCATGCTCTGTCTCTCTCTGTCCCAAAAATAAATAAACGTTGAAAAAAAATTAAAAAAAAAAAGAAAACAAATTTGTGGCTCAAGGAGTTAAGTGACTTGCCCCAAGCCACAGAGCTGATCAGTCAGGATTCAAATCCACACCTACCCAGCTCAAAAGTCTATGTGACTATTTCCATTTCACCATGACGGTTTGCAAACAAACATCCAACAAATGTGCAAATAAAGTTAATGTTTATTTTACATTAAGCAGGCTGTTTGTTTCCATTTTGGTTTCTGTGATTAACCAAAATAACTCAAAAGGAAAACAATTTGAAATTGTAATCAACCATTTACTTTTTTAAAAATTCCATTAACCTCACACGTGCCAAATCTCTCTAATTCACCTACTGATTCTATTCCTCTTGTGCTTTCTAGAGCTTGCTTTGCCTCTTTTTAAGCAGGGACATTAGGGATGGTATTAATTCTCCCACCTAAACATCAGGCATATTTCATTTTGAAGAATGGGAGTTCTTTGAATCAGTCTGGGAAAAGACATTTTCAAAGCTATTAACATAATATCTTCTTGAAAAGAGGTTTCATCTACATGCATGTGTCTGAATTGAGTCACTGTTAAGAATGTATGATCTTTCTAGATTGTACAAGTATTTGGCTGGATGTTTATATACCCAGAACATAATACTTTCCCATGGAATTTAACCAAGATTTTATGCCCTGGGAAATAAAGAGACCTGGACTTAATTCAACAAAAGCAAATGTGCACAGTAAAACAAGTTTAATGTTCAACTGTTGAATTTCAAATTTAGATACATATTACAATCAATAGTAAGCAGTCATTCTTCCATTTTCTTAAGAAAAAGAAAAAAAGAAAAAGAAAGACTAAAAGGTCAGTGTTGGGACTCTACCAAGCCTTCAGGCTTGACTGTTCAATTTGGTTTCCTCCAAATGGCTGGCTTCCAGGGTATTTGCCAATGTGATGGTAAGAATGAGTCTTTAAGTCTTGCTCAGGACAGAAAAGTCTTACAGCCTGTTCTAAATAGAGCTGTGAGGCAATATAAATGTTCAAAGAAGGCCTGGGTTTGAGCAACTTATTTGAAGAACAAATTCCCTAAAAGGGCAAGACTCCTTAGAACTGCACTATGGTTTCTATAATAGAAATGGAACCAAGTCCTTATACGGGTCATAAACAAGAAAGCATAAACAAGAAAGAAATACTGTTCAGAACCACATTAAGGTTGGAATATTTACCTATGAGTAGAAGTTTGCTCATTGTAACTGGATAAAGTTGTTTGATTTGGAATAGCTAATAAATACTGAAGTATGTACATCGCTCATAAGTAAAGATGATTTAACTAACCAAACACAATAGCCATAGTAGATTTACATAAAAGCCTGTTCACACATACTCGCTGGGTAATTGAACAGTATTTTTTTAAACAAACAAATAATAACTTACATATACAGAATATAATGAAAGGATTGGGTTTCTTTCAGAGAATACTAAAGCAACAAAGGTCGAGAAAGCAAATTTATTTGTATCTGATTACAACATTGAAAATGCACGTGGAAATAAAATTATTAAAAATAATATAAATTGGGGCAGCATTTAAAAACCTAACATACATATAATTGGAGTCCCTAGGGGAGAAGAAAAAGTGGGACAAAAGATATTTAAAGGTTAACAGTCAAATGCTTGCCAAATTTGGTGAAAGGTATGAATTTACAGATTGAAGAAGGTCAGCAGAACCCAAATAGAATAAATACAAAGAAAATCATATCTGGATTCATCCTATAACGATGTTAAAAAAGAGATAAGATAAATAGGGGTGCCTGGGTGGCTCACTTGGGTAAGCATCCAACTTTTGGTTTTGGCTCAGGTCATGATCTCATAGTTTGTGGGTTCAAGCCCAACATTGGGATCTGTTCTGACAGCAAGGAGCCTGCTTGAGATTCTCTCTCTCCCTCTCTCTCTCTCTCTGCCTCTCCCCTGCTCACATGCTCTCTTTCTCTCTCAAAATAAACTTATTAAAAAAAAAACAGAGTAAAGAAAAATCTTGAAAGCTGCTAGAATACAAGATATTTACCTACAGATGAACAGTGATTTGAATGACCACTATGAGAACAAGAAGTAGATAAACATCATTAAGGGGTCAAAAGGAAACAAATATGTCACCCTAGAATTCTATATACAGAAAAAATACCATTCAACAATGATAGTAAAACAGAGTCATTTTCAAAGCCTACGATTAAGAGAATTTTTCTCCAGCAGACTCATACTACAGCAATCCTGAAGAAAAATCTTCAAGCTGAAGGGAAATTACACAAGATGGAAGTTCAAATCTTGAAGAATGAATACCAAGCATTGCAAATAGTAAATATGGGGGGCCATTTTTTGTAAATTTTTTTAATGTTTATTTATTTTTGACAGAGAGAGAGACAGAGACAGAGACAGAGCATGAGTGGGGGAGGGGCAGAGAGAGAGGGAGACACAGAATCCGAAGCAGGCTCCAGGCTCTGAGCTGTCAGCACAGAGCCTGATGCGGGGCTTGAACTCACAGACCACGAGATCATGACCTGAGCTGAAGTCGGATGCTCAACCGACTGAGCCACCCAGGTGCCCCTGGGGGGCCATTTTTTAAAATGGTTTTCCTCTTAATTTCTTTAAAATGCATAATATTGTGGCACGCCTGGGTGGCTCAGTCGGTTAAGCATCTGACTCTTGATCTCAGCTCAGATCGTGATCTCGCAGTTCAAGCCCTGCGTTGGGCTCTGGGCTGACAGTGCAGAGCTTGCTTGGGATTCTCTTTCTCTCCCTCCCTCTGCCCCTCCTCCGCTCTTGCTCCCTCAAAATAAATAAACTTAAAAAATGTTTTTAAATAAATAAAATAAAATGCATAATAGTGTTGAAAGCAAAATAATGACACTATCTTGTACAGTTCAGAATGTATGTAGATATATAATTAACATACCACTACTATGGAGCCAAGATGAGGTAATGGGCCTATATGGTTGCATGCTTTCTGTATGATGGTATAGCAATAATGCTCTTTTGCAAACTTTCATAATAAACTTGGAAAAATAACAGATAGCTAAGCCTAAATTTCCAGGTATTTGATCTTTCTGCTTCAATTCAATCTAACAAAATATACAAGCAGACATTTGGGAAGTAAAAATTAAATCCACAAGCTTATGAAATATGGATTTTTTCAAGTATCTTTAAATATTGAAACTCTGTGAATTTTAACTTTGACCTTAAACTTCTCCAAAAGTTTCTCTTAATACTTATTTTGGTAAGGTATTTGGGTTCCTATTTGAGATTTTAAACCAAATGAAGAACCATTCATTGATCAGGGACAGGAGAGCCCAGCCTGAGCTCACAGGGCAGTGACTGTGTGAGCATTATATGGCCTGCTCATCTCAAACAAATGCACTGGCAAACAGCCAGTCCAGAACCTTCTTATGATAAGTAACATTTACCTTGCCTTTATTTTGAAACATAAGCTGAGTCTATAGCGCAATTGCATGGCTCAAGAACTTTTTTCAAACTGTTCATAACTTTCCATTTCTAAGTTCTTATTAAATAGTGGCAAAATGTTGCAGTTATTTTAAAAAATAGGAAAAGACATCTACAATTGGAATGGAAGTCAGCTAAATGAAGTTAATTGACCAATTATGGTAATCACCTTCATGACAAAGGTGAATTCAGATGCTCTGAGGAAGATGTGATCAAGAATCCTGAATCACATATAGGTGGAAAAGAAAACTATTTAGAATTATACTATGGTTGCCCCAAGTTATGTAGTCTCCATTGCTTATAGTCATAACCAGTAACCTTCAGAAGGCATTATTCCAAGTTACACGTATGCATATATGCCAAGCTACATATATTACCTCATATAATCTTCAAATATATAAACAGGATACAGCTATTATCACCTGGACTTTACAGCTGGGAGGTAGAGTGCGCTCAAGCGCCCAGTGTCGCCAATAGTGGAACAAGGTTACCATCTAGGTCTGTCCCAAAAGCCCATGCTTTTGAACCTTATGCTGCCTACTTCTCTTTCCATAAAGGTCTGTCCAGTAGTAATGATGCCAGGACACCGGGCAAATTTCCTGAAGCATTATTTCACTTCTCATCCTGTCCCTTTCTTCACAAGGGGAAAACACAATTACCTTTTGCAATGGTTTCATAAGGCTGTTATAACAAAGTATATCTACAAAGTAAACACACCCCATGGCTTTAAACAGCAGAAGTTTATTCTCTCACAGTTCTGGAAGCTAGTGATCCAAAACCAAGGTGTCAGAGGGCCATGCTCCTATAAAGACTCTAGGGAAGAATCCTTCCTTGCCCCTTACTAGCTTCTGGCGGACCCTGGCAGTTCTTAGCATTCCTTGGCTTGTGGTTACATAAAGCCACTCTGCCCCCATCTTTACATGGGCTTCTTCTCTGTGTGTCCTCTCCTCTTTACATAAGGACCCCGGTCATTAGATTTAGGGCCCATCCTAATCCAGTATGACCTCATCTTAATTACATCTGCAAAAAAATGTATTTCTAAATTAGGTTACATTCTGAGCTTCTAGGTAGATGTGGATTTTGGTTTGTTTCTTTTTTTAACTTTAATTTTTTTGGGGCTTTTTTTTTTTTTTGAGAGAGAAAGAGAGAGAGAGAGGGAGCGGGGGAGGTGCAGAAAGAGAGGGAGACACAGAATCTGAAGCAGGCTCTAGGCTCTGATCTGTCAGCACAGAACCCAGTGTGGGATTTGAACTCACAAACAGTGAGATTATGACCTGAGCCAAAGTAGGATGCTTAACCAACTGAGCCACCCAGGCTCCTGGTAGATGCAGATTTGGATACTAGTCAACCCACTACATCTTTCATGGATCACTATTCTTCTATGAATAAACTCAAATCTGACTCCACACTCTTTGTGAGAATTAACACTCTTTGTGAGAATTATGAAAACTTCCATTTGGTTAGAGTTTTTTGGTGTTTACATGGTTCTGCCTTCTCTCTTTTGCTCTTAAGAACAACTTTATACCGGGGCACCTTGCTGGCTCAGGCACACAACTCTTGATCTTGGGGTTTTAAGTTCGAGCTCCACGTTGGGTACAGACACTATTTTGAAAAATAAAATCTTTAAAAAAAGAACAACTTTATATATAGTCTGGGCAAGCATTATTAACCTCAGTTTTTGGATGATGATAGCAAGATTTTAAGTCACTTGATCCAAGTTCAAAATTCAGTTCAATGACAAACCTGGAAGTGAAAACCAGAATGCATGACTTGAACTCGGTTGATTTTCCCAAGTCCACCAACCCCCCACACAAGCGTTCACCCACTCATCAAAGATGTATTGCATTCTTGTTCTATGCCAGGCACTATTTTAGTTATCAGGGGCACACAGTTATTCAAAATTGACTCCATGTCTGCAAGCAGTTTGCAAACTAGAAGAAAAAAATCACTCATTAAACTCTCAGGTTGCTTAAACTGGCCATATATACTTATTAGTAGAAACAATAAATTGAACTCGAAAAGAGGAAGTTTTTAGCATATAATTCAATTCAAAATCTCATCTATCCCACCAATCATGGCACATTTGTGTGCAGATGGAAGGGATTGCTTACATTAGCAATCGAGCTTAACTCCAGAAGTGTGTGAGTATTTAAATGGGTTTGGACATATCTGAAGCTAGTTTATGTGCAGTGACTACTTTCCATCAGAAAGACATTAACTTCTACCTTGTTTATAAAGGTTTAAAGGCAAGCTAAAACTACACTAAATCCCTCATGTGACAGTTTGTGCCCATATTAACAAATACCTTCTTCACGGACAGCAGCCACTGTCCAACCCCAATGAACACCCAGGGTCCACATCTCTGACTGACACTTGTCACAGGGCATTTGCTTGCACCAGTGATTCCCACCCATATCAGTCGCAGCTCTGCCACTGTCTAACAAATATTTGTAATAAAATAAAATCCACTAACCATATAACTTCTATACAGTGATATAACGTCTTTAAAAAACAACATAGTGCCATAACTGTAATAAAAAAAAAAAAAAAAAAAAAAAAAAAGGAAAGTAAACTCCTCTAAAAGTACATGTGTTTCATTATATCAGTGCTTGGCCACAGCTTCACTGGGAGACATGGGAAGTCTTGGGATTCTTGTACAAATAAGGAAGAACCACAGTGAGGGCCCCACACTGACGGAGGTGCATTGCATCGGGACTCGTATGCTGGGACTGGTGTTGCATTAGTGGCATTCTGAAACGGTGAATAATTCTTGGTAACGTTCTGAACAAAACAAAGTATAATCATCCCTCAATTTACAAGGCAGCAGCAGTGCTGGAAAATTCAGTGTATAATAAAACCCTGTGAAAATATCTAACCCTTGCAAGTACATGTAAAATGGAGTTATAAGTAGCTTCAAACATTATAAACTGCTTCCCCCCCCCCCCACCGTTATGGATATCTGCTAGCAGATTTGAAACTTGTGCAGGACGTGCTAGCCCATTCCCACCGTATTCCCCAATTAATGGAACAACTATTCCCCCACAAAATTCTAAAACATATTCTATGGAATGGTACTATCCCCCTTGAGGGCCACTGGTTCACGTTCTCTAACTGCCTACTTTTAGTTGTCAATATTTATATAGTATTTACTATGTGCCGAGACATTTTATAAATAGCAACTTATTTAATTTTCAAACCAACTCCACGAAGTAGGTGTTATTAGTTTATTCCCAGTTTACATAGGAGCAAACAGAGATTTAAGACGCTTGGCCCCAGACCACAGAGCTAGTAAGCCTTCATTGGGATCTGAACCCAGGTAGTATGGCTCTACGATGAACATTCTATCCTGCACCAGTGCTTCTCACTCTTAATGTACATAGAGATGCTCATATCTAACATTCTCCGAAGGGGTGCAGACACTGTTCATCTACGCACTGGACTTGGAACAGCAAGGTAACACACTAGATTCCCCATTGATGAAAATAAGGACAACACCTGTGCTACAAGAGCCTTGGGTTTATAATGAAGAGCAATCTAAATATTGTTGAATGGATGGATGAATGCATGCGAATTTAAAATTCACTTCAAGGGGCGCCTGGGTGGCTCAGTCGGTTGGGTGGCCGACTTCGGCTCAGGTCATGATTTCGCGGTCCATGAGTTCGAGCCCTGCATCGGGCTCTGTGCTGACAGCTCGGAGCCTGGAGTCTGTTTCAGATTCTGTGTCTCCCTCTCTCTGACCCTACCCCGTTCATGCTCTGTCTCTCTCTGTCTCAAAAATAAATAAACGTTAAAAAAAATTTTTTTTTAAGTTCATTTCAATAGTTAGCCCAGCCCTTTTCAGTTCTCTTCCGGACCTTCAGCTCTATGCATCATGCTACTGGCAGATGACTTCATTTCTTATTTCGGGAAGAAGTTGAAGGTCATTGATCTCAAATTGCCACAAATTCCTTCTTATCTCTTTCAGGTTGTTGCTCAGGTCCACCTGTCTCTCCACCTGGAAGTTTCTCTGTATTGTCCTTCTATCTGCTCTCCTTCAATCCTCAGAGAGACATGGGGTGCTTATCTCCTGCCATTTTTCTTTCTTTTTGACTCAATCCCTTCATCTCCTTTGAACTTTCTTTCCTGCCAACTAATCCATCAGCTTACTTTTTCTTTAACACTACCATCTTCTAACACGCCAACCAGTCACTTCATCCCCACCTGTTTTGGACATCCTATCTTAACACTAAACCTAGACACCTTAGAGCTAAAGGGATCTTTACTAGGAATTACATGACATACTTTGACTTCTTTGTTAAGGTTCCAGCTGCCTTAAAATGAAGATGTGGATAAGGGATGTTTTCTGGGAATGACAGGGAAACATGTCACCTTCAGTCAAGTGGATTTAAACAAGGTTTGGAATGAAACATTGTATATTAACTATACCCCAATAAAATATGTATCTCACAGCCACATCACAGCCTCATACTGGTATATGATAAACCTGCAATTAATGACTGCTGCATGAATAAATACATGAATGTTAATACAAAAACTAAACTAAACCAAACCAAACTAAACTAAACTAATGTAAAATAAAATAAAATAAAGCAGGGTTTCGGAGAGGTAGATCAAGGCTTCACTGTAGCCATTCACTTTCAAGTAGACTGAAATTATATAGAGAAAGGGAATGAGTCAAAACACCTCAGCAGTGAGTCATATACAGAGGGCACCTTTGGGAAAATGTATCTGAGGAGACAGGAGGACAGGGGACTCTGCTATTAATTGTGTCATGTCAAGGAAACTGGTTGACGTTACCATTTTGGTTTGTTCAGGCCTCTGAATGTTCCATCAGGAAACTTTAGAGCTCTAAGTAGTTTGGTTTCTATACAGCCACAGTAAATGGCAAATATTTTTGTGTTCACATACAGCAAAGGAAATAGTCTGAATTTCTCTTATGCTATATCATTTTTGGGTAGTTCTGTAATTTATGTTTAAATATAGGCATCTGTGAGACCCTTTCTCTGACCTCTGTAAGGGCAAGGATCTTCTGCTTCCCAGGAAAACTGCCTCGAGCTGAGTGGACCCCATGAGTCTTGATCAGATTTCTGTTTCTACTTAAATATACCCACTTTCTATATTTATTCAGAATTTTATTTTTAAGCTCAAATTTATTTCTGAATTCTGTCTCTGTTTTACAAGTTCCTCTCAAACTGTGGAGGCCAAAGCAGAACACAAGAAACTCTGCCTGGTCTCTAAGGAAGAGAACTTGACAATTCCAGCCACAGTCCCTGAATCCCATTTGTCTCAAGGTTTGGAAATGAACCTTGCAGACTGGTGATCCATCTGAGATCCATAATGCCTTTAGCTCTGAATTTTTACTCTGTATTCTTTCTCTAACTTCAAATTCCATATTGCCCAAAAGCTTTGCTAAATTCATTCTGTGACTACAAGTCCATGCACAAAGTATGGTGGGTGCTTTTAATCCCATTATAAAGACTCCCTAAGTAACAAGCATACAGTTTACATAAAACTCTGCCAAGAACTCCCAAATATGGCAGTTTTTCAACTGTGAGAGCCTTCCAGTTTTTCTGAACTTGTGTCCCCATGTCCTATAATCATGTAAAATGTCAAAAATATCTTAAAATATCAGCTAATTTTAACAAACTCCTCAAAATCATATAAATAGCTTTTTAAAATAAAAAGAATAAAAAGAAGTAACGAAAGTTCAGCACTGAATTATTAAGTGGCTAGGGTATCATCAAAAAAATTCTGCATAAAGTAGATATTTCTCTTACGTATGGTGTGTGTACTGCTCCCTTCTGTGGATTATATATATATATATATATATATATATATATATATATATACACACACACACACATATATATACACATATATATGTATATATACATACATATAAAAATTTATATGTGGGAGATTAATATTTTTTCCCATTCAAGTACTTTTCAAATATCTTCAGGCTGCCTTTCAGGGCTGGTCATTTTGTGCAAGTTTTGGATCTGAGCCCAGAGTACTTGGTCTGTAAAACCAAAACAATACTGCTGACAGTCACAGAGCATCCAATGAAGTCAAGTTTGTCAAGAGAGACCAAAAGCTCTCAGTGTTCAGCACCCAACCTTAGCCTCAAACTGGACTGCAGAAGGAGAATTCCAAATGGATTGCATAATCCGTGACTGTAGAACTCCAAAGGGGGATGGTGGGGGGAGAGGAAGCAGTGAACTGTCAGCTATTTGAAGGGGGAAAAAAACTGGCCTTCACCATTTTAAGAAAACAGACTATAGCTCCTGATTGGCTATAATTCAAAGCAATCATGTGTCCTGCTCCGTGACATGATTTTGCCACTTCTAATCTCTCAACAAACAGCAAAGATGCTCTCCAAACATTGTAGCTTCAAAGTCATCCAGGAATTGGTTTTACTTTTTTTTCCCTCTGTTAGCTATTTAAATGTGCAGGTTTTTATGGCCTTCTGAGATTAACAAATTGATTCAGAAATATAAGAAGCGGATATAACCTGGGGGGTGTATGGGTTGGCTTTTATTTATAGTGAAGTGATAGGTGAGAGGAGAAAGGACTCATGGAAGTTTTCAGGACATCAAGAGATCGGAAAAATAAAATAATCTTCTAAGTGGCCTCAAACACACATGGTCAACACAGAGCTTTTGCGTTAGGACTAGCTAACCATGGGGCGCCTGGGTGGCGCAGTCGGTTAAGCGTCCGACTTCAGCCAGGTCACGATCTCACGGTCCGTGAGTTCGAGCCCCGCGTCGGGCTCTGGGCTGATGGCTCAGAGCCTGGAGCCTGTTTCCGATTCTGTGTCTCCCTCTCTCTCTGCCCCTTGCCCGTTCATGCTCTGTCTCTCTCTGTCCCAAAAAATAAATAAACGTTGAAAAAAAATTAAAAAAAAAAAATAAATAAATAAATAAATAAAGGACTAGCTAACCAAATCTACCTCAGTCCTGAAGAAGCTGGGGTGGCTCTGGGAAAGAAAAAGACTTTCTTGAGCCAGTAGTAACACAGAGGAATTAGATGCTGGGAGGATATATTTCAGCAGTAAGTGCACCATTTTCAAGTTAGCTTGGCTTTGTCTATAGACTTAGCGCCACAGACACAATCCTCAAGCAAGAAAGGGCAAACAGCACCCCCACCCCTGCATGTTTAGAAGTGGCTCCTGGGCCCTTTATGTATCTGAGAGGAGAAAAAGAAAGTTAAATAGCACATTACCACCAAAACCAACATCCCAAACCCCAAGATTGCTTAAGGGGCAACTCTTGTCCACATCAGAAGATATTGTCACATTAAGAAAGAATGAGGCTTCATTAGTCCTTGAAACAAAACACATTAGTCCCAAATGGAGGGAAAGCAAGGCTGCAGAAATGCAGTCCCTGGTATGTTTCAGTAGCTTTTTTAATGAATGAAGAAACAGCCACTTTCATCAGCACATACTGAACTAATTTCCACGAAGACGTTATTTGTACATCATTCCCAAAACTGAAACATTGCCTCGAAACCTGCTGCTTACTTCAACTGCCTTTGTTTAACTTTTGCTTTTTTAGCAGCCTTAATAGGAAGGATTTTTAAAACACATCGGCTACTCAACCTTCCTTTGGTTGAGTAGTTAAGGATTAAATCATATGGAAACTGTTAGTTATGGATGCTAAATTGGACTGAGACCCTCTGCCCAATAGGAAAATGACTTTATTGGTATTTCCTTCCTGAACTCTAGGTCATAACTGCACTGTCAAAGAGAACCACCTCCAAAAGAATTATGAACCATTTACAGGGGTGGCTGGTACCAGGTAAGCAAAATCCTAACTTTTAAAAAAACTTATAGGAAGGCAAGCTGGTGCAGCCACTCTGGAAAATAGTATGGAGGGTCCTCAAAAAACTCAAAATAGAACTATCCTACGGCCCAGCAATTTGCACTACTAGGCATTTATCCAAGGGATACAGGTGTGCTGTTTTGAAGGGACACATGCACCCCCACGTTTATAGCAGCACTATCAACAATAGCCAAAGTATGGAAAGAGCCCAAATGTCCATCAATGGATGAATGGATAAAGAAGATGTGGTGTGTGTGTGTGTGTGTGTGTGTGTGTGTGTGTACTCCAGTGTGTGTGGAGTATTACTCAGCAATCAAAAATAATGAAATCTTGCCATTTGCCACTACGTGGATGGAACTGGAGGGTATTATGCTAAGCGAAATTAGTCAGTCAGATAAAGACAAATATCATATGACTTCACTCATATGAGGACTTTAAGAGACAAAACAGATGAACATAAGGGAAGGGAAACAAAAATAATATAAAAACAGGG
Organism: Herpailurus yagouaroundi; assembly: GCF_014898765.1. NCBI lineage: Eukaryota > Metazoa > Chordata > Mammalia > Carnivora > Felidae > Herpailurus > Herpailurus yagouaroundi. The sequence goes on along the minus strand of NW_024412427.1, from coordinate 20,808,574 downwards.
AGGGGGACAAAACAGAAGAGATTCATAAATATGGAGAACAAACTGAGGGTTACAGGAGGGATTGTGGTGGGGGGATGGGCTAAATGGGTAAGGAACACTAAGGAATCTACTCCTGAAATCACTGTTGCACTATAAGCTAACTAACTGGGTGTAAATTTTCAAAAATTAAAACAAGTTAAAAGAAAAAAGAAAAAGAAAAAGAAAAAAACTAACATTTTGGGGGCGGCTGGGTGGCTCAGTCTGTTAAGCGTCCGACTTCAGCTCAAGTCATGATCTCATGGTCCATGGGTTCGAGCCCTGCATCGGGCTCTGTGCTGATAGCTCAGAGCCTGGATCCTGCTTTGGATTCTATGTCTCCCTTTCTCTCTGCCCCTCCCCCACTTGTGCTCTATCTCTGTCTCTGTCTTTCTCTCAAAAATAAATAAACATTTAAAAAAAAAACTAAAAAATGTAAACATTCTTTTCATATTTTCTGACAATTAATGTTAATGCGAAGCTCACCGTATTGCTTGTGGGTGGAGACAAACACACCCCATCACACCTCTAGTCCACCTTTTGCTTAAATTTTTCACCCCCTTCCTATGCCTCGAAGGTGTAATCAGATCTGACCAACAGGGCAGGCTTGATTCTAGCCCATGTTCTGGCTTTACCTTTCACCAAACTTCACCATCTGTTCTGGGCTCAGCCACATGGCCTCTTTTCAGCTCCTCAAATTGGCTTTGCTGCTTCCTGCCACAGGGCCTTTTTGCATGTTCAGTCTCTTCTGATTAAAAAACTCTTCTTCCCCGTGCACTTTCTACCCACGCCACATTGGGCAGTTAGCTCTTCTTTAGCTTCAGAGCTAGGATCACTTCTCTCTCTCCCTGCCACCTAACCACCATCAGACTGCACAGGTCCTCCTGTATTCACAGGTCTGTCTCCTCACATGTGAAATGTACATGCATTCCTGCCATTATCTAAGTTACATCTCCGTTCCTGACCTGAACTGTAACTCCATAAAAGCAACTGCGGAAGACACTGTTTTGTTCACTGTAACTCCATTTTGTTCACTACGGTGGCCTCAGCCTCCAGTACAATCCTGAGCCCAATAAATTCTTGGGAGAGTTAATGAATACACTTGTTATCACCATCAAGCTTTGAGATGATAGAGTCCTTGAGTACCAGCAGGAAACATGGGCACCTAGAGAGGATTTAATGAGTGGAGGAAGAGCCTCAAGAAGGAGAGATCTTGTTTTCCAAATCCCAAATTTGCAAAGAAATATTACAAACCCATAATGTCCATTTTTTTATAGTGTTCATGGTAATACAGGTGGAAATTTGAATTTTCACATACTTTCAGGAAGTATTTTCACAAAAGAACTCTAAAATATATGCAAGAATGTTCCTTGGGAGTCTCTGTATGGGGTGGAGGGTGTGTGACTGAAATTTGAAAGTACTCCAAATGTCCTTTAATAAGTAAATAAATAATGGTATACTCATGCAAGGGCATATCATTCAGCCATCAGCAAACAGCAGCAAACAGTGCCTTTTGCCAAGGCTTCAAATTGAATGAGATATTTTGCCCTTTGTGTCATGTATATTTTTATGAATTCTATTTTATATTACTTTTATAAACCTAAAACACAATGGCAATGGAAATCACTACTCCATGAGGACCTAAAATACAGAGCTTGGAATGAGAATAATCACCATGATTCAATCATTTCATTTCATGAATTAGAATAAAGAGACTCAGAGACAGGTTTATTTAGCAAAGGTCACAGAGTGAAAAGGAAAAGTATGTCACTGACTCTTACTCCAGTGCTCCTTCCACCAATCATACATTTCCTTGATGTGAATTTGATTTAGAATAATGGATATAAAATATTTAGATCTGGTTTTTGAAGAAACTATATAGCAACTAATATAATGAACCAAAAAGTCAGACACTGTTCTGAACTTTTTTAAGTTGACTTCGTATTTATTTATGCTCAAAAGGTTTTTATGTTCTTGAAAATAAAACAGAGTAAAATTCCAGTTTCTCCAAATGTACCGATAACTGAGTGTCCTTGTGACAATTCTTGAAATTTGCTTCCATGATAAATTAGAGAAAAGAAGTAAATCACCAGAAGTAAAATTAAAACATAAATATGATTCAATAAATACAGACTTCATACCTCTGTATACTAGAATAAAGGTTGCTGACATCAGAGCAAAACCACTGAAGATAATTCAAATATCAGTTAATACTCAAAGCAATAGTATTCATATTTCAGCTGCTCACAGTTGCTAATAAAGGAAATTAAGAAGTCTTATAATATGAAAAGGATATTAATAGCTTAATGAAGATTGACCTAGAAAGCAGATTTTTATTTTAACTCAGGATAGAATTATAGATAATGAATTGCTTTGAATAATTTATTTTAGGAAAATTGATACACCAAGAGATTTTGCAATCTTTTCCAATCATAACTCATGGAAGAATGGCAATACGTTTAAATAGAGATTGGAATGAACATGTCTTCAATATAAAATATAAATTTACTTAAAGAATTTTAGCAACAACAATAACAAAAAACAGAATTTTAGCAACCAAAAACACAGTTAATATTTTCTTATTTTACTTCATCATTAATATTCATAGTTCTGATTTTTTTTTTTTTTTTTGGAAGACCTTTATAGACCTATCCACAACCTGGACAATTTCATTCTAATATAATTCTAATATAATACAGAGAATCTAAAAGTTCAAAACCAGTAAAATTTATTAATGCTCATCACTGTTATTTTTCTCATCGTAACCAAGTAATTCTTACACTTCAGTGATCTAGAACGCTATTACTCAAATGGAGATATGAGGGTCCACCAACACTTTCCAAGAGAAATACAGGCATGGAGGGTTTTAAGGGAATGGGATCATGGCAAACTGTCAATGTTTTAAGTCTGATTAGCCTCAGGCACCTTCTCACCTACCCTTTCTTTGGCACCCTCTCATTCCTCACAAAGCAAACAAAGCCATGCCCCTCATCCAACCAGAACCTTACAAAGGGGACATTATTCCAGAGAATAAAATCCTCTGAGGCACCAAAAAAGTGGTATAAAAACCTCCTTCATCCCAGGCATCATAAGAGTGTCTGGCACTCTGGATCTTCCCTGCATCTGTTTTAAGTATGTTCTGAATCCAGATATACTGCAGAGTAAGACAGCGGGAGAGTAAATGATTTTCACTTACACACTAGCCTCTTCCATCCCCTACACTTAAGAAGGAGTGCGTCCATCCTGAGGGAGAGTCCCATAGCGTCAAATGGAAAGAAAGTGGTAAGACATCTTGACAGCAGCAAGAGTATTATTTCGCCAAGACAAAAATGCCTGGCGAGACTTCGTGCGTCTCGTGTCTCACATTCAAAACACCGAAATAAGACGAAGATCATGGCGTGTTATTAACATGTTTATTTGAATTGAAAAACAAAATCAGACCTTTTTTCTCTCAATGAGGGATAGGTCCCAATTAGGTTCTATGATGAATATTCCCCATAAATCGAATGAGTTAAAACTGTAGCTCCAAGGTTCAGCTACACATAAAATTTTGATTAAAGTTTTTCTCAAAAGAAAATGTGACATGGTTAAAGTGTATTGAAGTCACTGATACTCTGATTTCCTAAAACCTTTCTAAGTTACACACACTTCCTCTGTGTGAACTCACTGGTGGAGATAATGGTTTCTTGATGTCTTTCCCAGAAATTGAGAAAGTAAAAGACCTCAATACTGGTAAATGAATCCTTTTACAAGTCAGGCTGTCTCCAATTCTTTAAACTTAATAAAATTGAAGGAACGCCTAATTAACTCGTCAGCTAACAGACTGATGAGATGACTTTTGGTGATGTGTGAATGATGATATTTTTTGGTATCTAACTTAGTATTTCAAAGATGTGAGGAGCACTGCTATAAAAAAATACTTCCATTATCATCCACTTATTGATGTAAGCATATGTCTCAGCATACATGTTAACAAAAGGAATACTATTGACGTCGAAGCTTATTTCATTTTAGAGAAACTGATTTCACACCAGACACATGAACTTTTAAGACACAGCCTTGTTCATCTCATTAAGAGATGTATTTCCAAAAATGTTAGACTTTTTATGTTAAAATTATTATAATATATAAAGTACAGGATGCTTAATAATTATTTATCAAGAAACACTTGTTTCTGCCGATCGGAACTAATAGTAATTGAAATATTCCATCCAGAATAATGTTTTCAACACTAAGAGACTACAGTCACAAAAATTTTTTTCTAATTCCCATATAAACACACACATGCGTGTGCACACACGCACACATACACACACCTTTGTTGCAGAAAAATATGATAAAATAATCAGTACAAGAATTTCAGGCACAAATATGCTAGGTTAAAATTCTATGGTAGAAATACTGTAGCACATTCAAGTTAAAGCAAAATCAATCATAAATCACTTTTTAAAGTGTTTTCTAATTGGATAATGTTGGTATGAAATGGCTATGGCATTTGGATTCCATTGGATATGTTAAGGGTGATGAAATAGTCTTCTTTTTCAAATGTTCGTATTAATACAGCTAGAAGTTACACCTTTTGCAGCTATGTCAACTTCAGATTTAAAGGTGTATTACATTAACTGAAACATTTCCAAAGGGATACATAGATTTTCAAAATTACAGTCGGGGTACAGTTAAAATATTTGGTCACCTTGAATCTAAAAGATCAGGCTAAGGGAGGTTCAAGTCTCTGCTGCCCATACAGTGTGACCTTAGGAGAAGTAGATCCACATTGAGACCACAAAACATCATTAATTGTGGACTTGCTTTCCTGCACAAATTGCCTGTATCATTTTGTGTGTTTGGCATCTATAAGTGAATTGGAAGCTTCCAGTAGGAAAGTATCATATTTGTTCTTTTCTGAAAGCACTTCTGAATGCATAGCATATAACTCAATCATTTCTTTAATAAATGATTATATCACTCTCAGATCCTCCTATTACACAGTGCCCTTTGGTAGGAATGTAAACTGGCAGAGTATCTAAGCAGTATTTTTCACAATTTCTAATCAACATGGTTTTTGATCGAACAATTCTACTTCTAAGAAAATACACTACAGCAATACCTCCATATGAGCAAAATGATGTATATAAAGTAATGTCCACCCCTCTTTGCCTAGGACTAAAAGAGAAATGACCTAAATGCCTTCAGTAAAAGAAAGATCCCTAAAACAAATGATGGTATATACAAACTGTGGAATTATTAAAATCATTAAACTTAGTTAACAATAAGAGCCATATACATAGACATGGAAAGATGGGCTTGATTTATTGTTAAGCAAACTAAAAGAAAAAAAGGAAAATACAGAAGATACACAGAATGGCCCTCATTTTATAAACAAAAATTCTGGAAATACATAGATATTCAGTTTATTTATTTGGGGTTTTGTGTGGTAACTGGGCATTTTGGCTCAGAGATTCCGGTTTGAATCTCAATTCAACCTTTTACTAACTATGTGAGCTTGTACAAATTACTTTTAAGTTCTCCCTGTCACGTTTTCTCAGCTACAATAGGAGGTTGAGAATAGCACCTATAATCTAGAAGGTTGTAAAATTTAAATACCTAATGTGTGCAAATGCGCTTAAATACAGGCAGGCCTAGGATAAACACTCATGAATGTTAGATATGATGACTAGATAGATATAGATATAGATATAGATATAGATATAGATATAGATATAGATATAGATA
>NW_024412427.1:20750875-20802816 GCF_014898765.1 Herpailurus yagouaroundi | reverse complement strand
AGATATAGATATAGATATAGATATAGATATAGATATAGATATAGATACAGATATAGATATAGATATAATGTTTTCCTCTTAAAATAAAATGCATAAAAATGCTATTTTTTGAATAAAATACTATGTATAGCAACACATCAAACTGATTGATCATAATGATGGCCTCTGGGTAGGTCAGGAAATGAAGAGAGAACAAATACTTTTCATGTCACATATTTCACACTTGATCTTAGCCAAAAGGCCGAGAAGCGATCATGTCACATATTTCAAATACAGGTATGTTTGACTTTCTTTTCCAACAGTAATTATGATTTTGGAACTTGAAAATCACCACCTACTACCAATTAGCAAGTACTACTTTTATAATTTAAAAACATAACAAAAACATGCTTTTCCGTTCACAGAAATAAAAGTGTAACACACCAGTAAACTCAACATAAGAATTCACATTCCTTTCTTTTGCTACATTCCATTTACATCTACCCATTGTTTTAAGACAACAACTCACTCCTCTGAGAACAAATGCCATATTTGCCACCCCAAGTTATTTCCTACTTTCACTTGCAATGGAAATGCCATTTGTTTGCTGAACTGAAAACCTGCATACTGCTTTGTTCCTGTAAACTGTTCATTTTATTCTATGACTGTTGACAATTTCCAGGTTAAACACATCGTGTAACCTCATTATTTATTTCAGAAAAAAAAAAGCCCTTTTCTTCTGCCCTCAAGTTTAATTAAAATAGCAATCAGAGTTCCTCTGGTCACGGTGGTCAGCCCTTGAAGACCATCTGTACAGTCACTAGAACCAGTTTTTCTTTAATGTTATCTCTGCCCCTACTAATCATCCTCTCCAAAGATAACTACCAGCCAAGCATTTTTAGAAACAAACACATTAATTCAATCTTGACTACCTGATCATAATCTTCACTAAAAATGCCAAGACCAAAATTGAGAAAAATTTTAATATTATTCAAGACCCAAATTCTCCATTTCACTTAACTAATCTGTGGCTTGGGGTAAACAAATTAAATTCATCAATAAAATGCGTGTTTCACATACTAGTTTATGTGAAACAGTTTTCTCATATTTTATTAAATTATTTTTAATAACCTGTTGAAATAAATGAAAACTAGTGTTTTAGTCCTCACTTCCCATTTGATTTGCAAATTTCCTCATATCTGATAGCTGTACAACATGGGTACCAAAAAGTATATATCAACCCCATGGAACATGGACCATATTTTTATATCCCAAGAGCATTCCACATGACATCTACAAAACAAATTCAGAGATCAATACTTTATTAAGACTTCTGTATGGTTAGTAAGATAATGCTTGTTAAACGCTTTAATTAACTTAAAAAATGCACTACATAAACAAGACACACGGTAACACAGCAACAATATGCCAATGATGGAATGAACCAAGTATGTCTACAGTTTACAAATATATAGAAAAATGACCACTTCTCCCTTCCTCTTCCATTGCCAGTGCTTATCAAAGATTGTGTTCATAATCTCCTTTCAAAAAGTAGCCAGTTTTCCAGTTTCTAATTTTAACTTAATTGTAGAGTAAAAAGGAATTAGCTAACAAAGCACCCCATCCAGTTACATGATTTTGCCTTCTGATCCCACACTCCAAGAACGTCTTTAAGTCTATGAAACAAATCATTAATATCAGTATATCAGAAAAAAAGAGCAAAAGAAAAAAAAGTTACCTACGTTGGTTCAATACCTGTCTTCTCTTTGGGATCCTAACAATGGGAAACAAACATCCAGATGTTCCAGAAACCCCTCCCAATGCAATAACCCCCAAGAAAAAAGCCAACTCCTTCCCAAACCCTCTCCTTCCACCAGCATGCAAATACCCACTCAAGAATATTGGAAAATGTGGGACACCTGCCTGGCTCAGTCGGGGTACCGTGGGACTCTTGTTCTCGGGGTTGTGAGTTTAAGCCCCATATTGGGTGTAGAGATTACTTAAAAATAAAATCTTTAAAATAAAGAATGCAGGAAAATTATGATATAAAGATGTGATATATATATATATATATATATATATATATATATATATACACACACACACACACACACAATGGGATATTACTCAGCCATAGAAACAAATGAAACCTTGCCATTTGCAACAATGTGGATGGAGCTAGAGAGTATAATGCTAAGCGAAATAAGTCAATCAGAGAAAGACAAATACCATATGATCTCACTCATATGGAATGTAAGAAACAAACAGATGAAAAAAATGAAACAAAACAAATAAGCAAAGGAGAAAAAGAGAGAGACAGACAAACCAGAAACAAATTCTTAACTATAGAGAACAAACTGATGGTTACCAGAAGAAAGGGGAGGGATGGGTGAAATAGATGAAGGGGATGGAGAGGACATTTATTGGTATGAGCACAGAGTAATGTATAGAATTGCTGAATGACTATATTGTACACCTGACACTAACATAATGACTTAGTGTCAGCACAAGAAAACATTTATCTACAATTCTAAAGTTGGAGGAGAGAGGCAGTTGTTGAAAAAGGAACTCAAGGGGCGCCTGGGTGGCGCATTCGGTTAAGCGTTCGACTTCAGCCAGGTCACGATCTCGCGGTCCGGGAGTTCGAGCCCCGCGTCAGGCTCTGGGCTGATGGCTCAGAGCCTGGAGCCTGTTTCCGATTCTGTGTCTCCCTCTCTCTCTGCCCCTCCCCCGTTCATGCTCTGTCTCTCTCTGTCCCAAAAATAAATAAACGTTGAAAAAAAAAAAAGAAAAAGGAACTCAATATTAAAGAGAAATAAAGTGTCAGAGAAAATACTGCTTCCGGGAAGTACTGATTAGGAGATAAGGGTACTCAACAGCATCCCTTCAATCATTCCAGTGATGTTTCTTAAGTGCCTACCTGGGGCCAGGCACTGTGCTGGACACCAGGTCATCACTGAGAGGAAACTGGATCAACCTCATCTTTTTAGGATGCAATGATTCATTACAATGCGGGATTTACTGTGCCATTTCTGTCCGCTTAAGAACAGATCCATGAGATGCCCCACGTTGTCTATTATAATACAAATGAGACTTTAAAATATGTGGCAGTTCACTGCAATTTACTCACTGCATTCCTTAGTGTTAACTTAAAATTAAACTTTCATTTTCTTCCTTTTTGAACTGTATTTTCAATACAATTAGAGCCTTCTATGGCAGAAATAAGTTTTCTGCCTTATTTTATATTTTATAAATATCATTATACCAACAGAAGGGAATTTTAAAGAAAAAATAAATCACTCTTAATATCACCATTATAATGCAACATCTGGCTTCATCTTTTAATATCCTCTTTCAATCTTTATCTATAAACTAACGTATTTCACATATTTATTATCAGAGTGAAAGCATAACTTTCTATTCTGCTTGTATTTTCCTAATTTTATAACTAAATATTTCCATATTGCTTCAGTTCTTGAAATTTATTTCCCATGGCAGTTCAATAATTCATCTTGCTGAAATACCATTATTTACTTTTGTTTTACAACTTTCATTATCCAATTCATGTCTAATAATTTTAGTCTTGGAAATAGTCACTACAGTAACTATTGTTGTGCATATTTACTTTTTTTCTTCTTTTGAAATATTTTCTTGGGATATATTTACATGATGTGGCAAAACAATTCTGATAATTCTTAATATTTACCATTCTTAGGAAAGAAAATAATTAAAACCTCAATTGTTAGCTAAGACACAGTACAAGTTATTATTTATTTTGTGGTTCATATTATTTTAGGCAGAAGCAAAAATCTAGCTGTAATACCAAAAGTAAATTTTATTAATTTTACCAAATTATTGTATTATACAAGAGATTGTAATGATTTCCTAGTCAGACTAAGGTTATTTCCTTTAAAAACGTAACAATGGTTATGATACCTTCATCTCCATTATTAAATGACCTATCATCCCAGCCTCGTTTTACTGAATGCTACAGTCCTGAAATTGAGCAAATCTAATAGAGGGGCAGTAATAGACATCATATTCAAGATACTGTCAATATATATTAATGATTAAAATATAAAGAAGGATAACAGGAAAGGGGGTAAATAACACTGGAACAATCTTTAGCTTAAAAAAAAACCCTACTGTACTAACATCTATACAACTCACAGAAGGGAAAGTACTTGGACAAATGTGTTCTTTTCATATTCTCTTCCTCCATAAGCAAAAGTGAAAGCTTCAAAGCTGGATTTGCAATGAAAGTTATTACAGGATGATTTTAATTGATTCTTGAACTTGTTTAACCTTATATCTATTAAATAGATGAATTTAAGAATTCATGGTATTTTATAATAAAAATGTTTAATAGATACATAAACCATGTTCTGTTCATACATTAAATGTATCATTAATTTATATGTTATATCATTTATAATTATATATTATATTACACTATATATTATTAATTTAATGTTCATGCTTTTTACCATGGATAATTTTTAACATACACAAAAGTAAACAGACTAGTATAAAAAACACCCCAGAGCCATTCACCGTCCTTACCAACTATCCACCATGGTCCATCTGCCCTATCCATAGCCCATCCTCTTCTCCCACTCCTCTGTTTTAATTAAGTCACAAATATTATCTAATTGTATCCGTAAATAATTCAGAGTACATCCCTAAAGGCGTGGATTCTTTCCTTTAACATAATAAAAACACATTAAAATTAGCAATGATTCCTAAATATTATCAAATATTCGATGTTCAAAGTAGCTCATAAATGTCACCATTCTTTTTTTTTAACTGCAATCTAAATAAGGGCTATTCACTACAATTGGTTAAAATGATTGGTACTGTATTTTTTTAAGTTTATTTATTTATTTTGAGAGAGAGAGAGAGAGAGAGAGAGAGAAACATGAGCACATGAGCAGAGGAGGGGCAGAGAGAGAGGGAGAGAATCCCAAGCAGGCTCTATGACAGCACAGAGTCAGACACAGGTCTCCATCTCACAAACCTCAAGATCATGACTTGAGCTGAAACCAAGAGTCAGGTGTTTAACTGACTGAGCCACCCAGGTGCCCCAAATGACTGGTACTTTATAGTTTCTCCTTCTGTCTTATTTTTTGTTCTTGAAATTTATTTGTTGACAAAAACAGGTTGATTGTCTTGAAGTTTCCTGTTTCCCATACTGTGTGTTATGCCTATCATATCCCCATGAACTAGTCACATACTTTTAAGTATTTCCAATAAATCAGTAGCTGGACCTAGATGCTTCATAAATGTCAGGTTTTTTCTTTTTCTTTTTCTTTTGGCAAGACTACTTCATAGGTAGTGCATCAACAAGCCTTTTAATTATATAAATGCATTATGTACATGCTAATAAACATGAAGCCAGAAAAGAACCTGATAAGAGAGTCAGACAAGAAAAAAAATCATTTTGCTGTATTTTAGACATTTTAGAACATTAATTAACTTCTATAGCCCTGCTGTATTTCATGGCGAAACTATTAAATTGACTATCCTAAGTAACTTTGTAAAATTTGTCTTTACTGATTATTATAATCAATGGATTTCACCACAAAGAAATTAAGGCAACTTTAAGATGAATATTCTATGTCAAGTTCAAAACATATTTCTAGAATAAAAACTTATTATCATAGATGGCAAAAGCAGAGTAAGATTAACTGAGTTCAATGACGGCAAAGTAGAAACAACCAGCGTTGTCAAATCAGTGACAAGGAAGTAAAAAAAGATGATGAAAGGGAACCCTATCTTCTAAGACAGAAAATTGTAAGTGTGACATATAGTGGAGCATGTGCTTTATAAATATTTTTTAAATGAATAATGACAGTAGACTTAGGATGAATGGACTATCCCAAAGGTGTGCTCAATAAACAACTCTGTCTCCTTCTGTGGGAAATGATAGGATGAATGATCAACAATGAGCACACCTCAAACTTTATTCATTCCAATCTTTTCTCCCCTCGTGTCTCAGAGGATGAAGAGTCCCTCATCGTTGTCAGTTCTAATATTACTTACTCAACTGTTTCTCTTTCCCATCGCAACCAAGTTCTCTCTTTCCAATTTATCTTCCGTTTAACCCATGCCAGGCTTTCATTTTTTAGGAAGAATGAAACAAACTTCCATTTTGTATCAGGTTTGTTTCCTCCCAGAAATAAACCCTGATTCAAGCATGTGATTGCAAGTAGGTCCTCCTGAGCTGATCCCAGGGAGAGGAGCTGAGAAGTGAGGCAGGAAAGGGAAGAAAGGTAATTAGGGATGTTCTTTTTTTTTTTTTTAATATTTTAATGTGTTTATTTACTTTTGACAGAGAGAGAGAGAGAGAGACAGAGCACGAACATGGGAGGGTCAGAGAGAGAGGGAGACACAGAATCCAAAGCAGGCTCCAGGCTCTGAGCTATCAGCATGGAGCCTGACTCGAGGTTCGAACTCATGAACCGTGAGATCATGACCTGAACCGAAGCCGGATGCTTAACCTACTGAGCCACCCAGGCGCCCCAATCAGGGATGTTCTAATGAGCAAGTTACTCACTGTGGAAAACTGGAGCTGAATCCTGCAACGTAATTTTTGAAGTGTGTGTGGAACTTGCATCAAGGTCATACCAATGGAAATGCAACGAAATTAGGGGATTTATTTTTAAAAACTCCCATCTATGATCTTGCTGACTATTCACTTTAGACACACTTGCTCTTTGATCTTCAAGAAAATATTCTCCAACTTTTCTCCCGCTTCTCACTGACTGTTCTTTAGCAAGGGCTGGCTCCTTCCCATCACACCCTTCAGAAGCTTCTATTGATCAGGAACCTGGCTTTTCTGTGCATCTCTCCCTGGACAAGGTGACCCTCTCCTTTGTCTACAACCATTGTCACGTCCTGGTGATACACACTTCTCATTCTTTCCCAAGCTGCAAATACATCTACCCCATTGCAAGCTGACAACTCCACCTAAGTAGTTAGGCAGGCTCCTGAACCCTGTAGGCTCAAAACAAAATTCACAGTCTTTTTATTTTCACTACCACACTGGAAATAATTTTACAAATAAAACAAAACAAAACAATGTCTCCTTCCTAATTCTTCACGCCATTTAGGACTTCACCTTCCTCCTGGTTACTCAAATGAGACCCACCCCATAATCTTTGCTTCTTTTTCCACCTTCTTCTCCAGATTAAACTTGTCATCAAGTTTACCTTTGTCATGTCTCTTCCACATTCCTTATCACTACTACCATTGTTCAGACTCCAAAGTGCATGCTCAACTCTGTAGTGATCTCATTGCAAAGGATACTTCATACAACTGCCAGATTAATCTATATAATAACAGTGGATATGTCCATCCAGGATAACCTTTTCTGCTCCATAACCATCATTCACTGTTTCACACACATCCTACATTATTTACCATTCCTAAAAGAAGCAAAGTGCACCCTTGATTCAGTGCTTTGGCCGCCTTCTACCTGAAATAAACCTCCCTTCAAGAACTAGGCCAAATTCTACTTTCTCTGTGTGTCCCTCATCTCTGCTCCCACATCCCCCTCAAACCTCTGAAAAACAGATTGATTCCTCCCTTTTGAAAAACAGATGGATTCATCCCTTGTGCTTCCTCAACACATTATTCATGATATGGAATATCAATCATTATATTATCTGATGTAATCACTGTAGACTGTCTCTGTTATGAGGATTTCACTGTATTTGAAAACCCAGAATGCAATGTATTGCTTAGTATACAAGGTATTGTCAATATAGTCACTGAATTACACAGAAAATCAAGCAACCTCCCAAGTGTGATATCCAAATTATCTAGACCAACAAATATTTGAATATCTTCTGCATTTGAATGTCTGCATATCTGTTATAAATACCCACAGACATAGATACCATTGTAGTAAGAGACTATGTACTAAATGTAAGCATATGCATGCACATACAATACATACAATGGCTGAACTCCTAAAAGTATAATATTGACATTAACACAATAAAAAAAGTAGGCAAGTGCCAAGAAAACAACAACATCCCAAATTGCTGCCTTCCTGAATATACTGGCTGAGGAAAATAATTAATATTAAGACTAATCATGCTGGAAACTGCCATTCTAACACGGGTCCTAAATATGGGCAAGAATCAACGACTTACAAAACCCAACATAGCTCAAAGCTCCACAGTTCTTCATGCATACTATAGGTAAACTGGATTGTTCATGTCTCTGCTCATTTTTTTAGAAAGTTGTTTTCCTTTAAATTCATTCAACATTAATCTAAAATCATGTCATTGATTGAAAAATCTAAAATTTTGCTACACAGGTGCAGAACATCACATTTTTTTGAGCTCTTCACCTTGCTTTTGTATGCTTGGGAATTCCAACTCCTCGCTGAAGTAAATCCTCAGCTCTGGCTGAGTAACAGTCTATATGAATTGGAAGGATTCTTGAATTAAATTCTCTTCCCTAGTTATATTTTGAGATTAAGGCTTACTTCTGCATTGAGTACAGCATTACATTGTTGAATTAGGTGGAAACTTGGATTTATATGAAGCCTGAAACCTATAGCCATTCTCTTAGGCACCCCAGCTGGTACCATGAAGAATATATTTGAGATTTCTTCTAAAAACAGCTTTGGAAATTTTTCTCTGGTTTTTAAATAAGAATTGCATAACTCCATCTTGGTCATATACATGGAGAAGCAAACCCTAAGTTATCTACTCAAGATTTAAAGGCTAACAGAATACAATATATAATATATTAGAAAGAAAGAGTTGACTATTTTTGTAATGTTGGCAGGGGAGCCTTTTCTTAATAACACACAAGAAAGGGACAAAAGTAAATAACAGAAGATTTGAGAACATAAAAAACATTAAATCCCTAATAAAAACAAATAAGACAACTTCTCCAACTTATTTTATGAAGCTATATTATCTTGATATTGCATACAGAAAATACAAGAAAGAATAAGTCTAGGGCTGCCTCACTTGTGAATATAGAAGCAAAATAAAATACTAGCAAGCAGAGTGCACAACGCACAAGGTAGGGTACATCCTAACATATGAGAAAAGCTCAACTTTAGTATATGCAGAGAAGTCATTTGACAGGATGTAACACCTATTTATGATTGTTCTAAAGCCCCAGGTAAATCAAATACAGAAGAGAACTTCTTTAACTTGTTAAAGGAGTATCTTGTCCATATTTGAAACAGACATCACACTCCAAGAATAGAACATGAGAAGCAGCCCCTTTAAGATCAGGGAAAGTACTCAGATCCAGCTATCTCTGCCTTTGTTTAGCATTGTATGCAAGGCCCTAGGTGATTGAAGAAGAAAACAAATAAATAGTAAAAGTATTTCAAAAGAAAAATGTGATTACGTACATATTACATATTTATTACTTTTCTACATGGAAAATCCAAGAGAATCTTCAGAGAAACTATTAGAATGCAAAAGATAGTTGATGTCACACAGGACATTACCAATAGGGAACGATGAATGAGAAGTATACAAGAACGCTCTGTACTATTTTTGCAACTTTTACATAGCTCTAAGTTATTTCAAAATAAAAGGCTAATAAGTATTCTTTTCCAATCAATTAATGACCAAAATACACATTATCCATCCTATCAGTTTCATTCTCCTAATTTTTTCTCAAATATGCACTTTTATTCCATCTCTTCTGCCACCACCCTAGTTCAACACCACCCCTACCTCCTACCGTTGTTAATTCTCTCTACTAGTTTTCGGCATCCACTCTGTTGTGACCCTCTGGCTCCCATTTTCTGACTCTACAAAATCTTTCAATGGATTCCCATTGACTACAGAATAAAGACATCCTTAAGGGCTTAAATGGCCTTGCCCCACCCCTCTCTCCCCCTTTATCTCACTTCTCACCTGTTTCCTCTTCTTGCGGTCTAAGCTCCACCTACAGTGACCTCACATTGTAAAGCTCTACAGGTGACAGAGAAAAAGTTCCCCCACAAGGCAAAACTCTATGGAACTCTCTCACCCAGAACACGAGGTACACCCCACCTGCAACCCCCCAACATTTTACAGAGACCTCAGCTCCCACTTGCTCAGTGTACTCTGAACCCACAGCTTGAGGCATGTTCCTTTGTCATTCACTCTTGCAGAATGGCCTTCTCTCCCTCCACACCACCTGTCAATTGCTAATCACCAGGGTTTACTGAAGAATTCATTCATTGTAAGACACCTTTACAAAGCTCTACCATATCAGGGACCAACTCTATTATCTCTAGCTCTGATGTCCTGGCAAAAGTAGATGATCAATCAATATTTTCAGAATGATGAGTACAGAAATGAATGAATAAAGACTATATTTAGTATAAAGGGTCTATCACTTCTATCTGTATAAATTATTGTCTTATGATGAGGAAAATGAGCCTTATCTTGAACAACATAAAAGTAAATTATTAGTGTTTCTTCCAAGCTTCTTTCAAAACATTATTTTCTTTTTTGCACAGTTTCTTCTTTCCTTTCCTAAAAGATTTTCTACTTAATAGCATGTGGGAAAGCCCATCTCCATAATGTAGAATAATTATGTAAAATGTGTTTTAGAATATTTTTTTCTACTGAAAGCAGAGAAAGAGGCTGCTAAATTGGGTATGCAAATTAGATTCAGTACAAGGTTCCCTAAAGAAGCCATCCCAGGTCTAAAAGAAATTAGCTATTATGAAACACCAGTTGAAACTGTCTGCTTTTTCTATATATTAAGATTGCTCTGTAGGGGTTCCTTGGTGGCGCAGTTGGTTAAGCATCCAAATTCAACTCAGGTCATGATCTCGTGGTTCATGGGTTTAAGCCCCGCGTTGGGCTCTGTGCTGATAGCTCAGAGCCTGGAGCCTGCTTCGGATTCTGTGTCTCCCTCTCTCTTTGCTCTTCCCCCGCTCATGCTCTGTCTCTCAAAAATAAATAAACATTAAAAAAAATTTTTTTAAAGATTGCTCTTTAGTGTGGTTAGTATATTACTTCAATGAACAAAAGTTGGTTTAGACAGATGGCACCATGTCACCATTGATGGAATTCTCTCATCCGTCTAATATGAAAATGTGTGAGTCTTTTTGCAATGGGATAACAATACCTTTTGGTATCGAATCTTTTTTTTTTTAAATAGGCTAATATTTACATAGTGGATATAGTATACTTATTACAGTCACATTAACAGATGTCTTGGCTGAAAATACATCAGCCTTGGGGCGCCTGGGTGGCGCAGTCGGTTAAGCGTCCGACTTCAGCCAGGTCACGATCTCTCGGTCCGTGAGTTCAAGCCCCGCGTCAGGCTCTGGGCTGATGGCTCAGAGCCTGGAGCCTGTTTCCGATTCTGTGTCTCCCTCTCTCTCTGCCCCTCCCCCGTTCATGCTCTGTCTGTCTCTGTCCCAAAAATAAATAAACGTTGAAAAAAAATTTTTTTTAAAATAAAGCACTGAAGCATGCAACTGCTATGAGATGAGTAATACCATGTAAAAAAAAAAAAAGAAAAAAAGAAAATACATCAGCCTTTCCTACTACACTTCAGCAAATATCCCATGAATCTAAAAAATAAATGTATCCATGTCTCCATGTCTTTTTCTCTTCTCATCATACTTTTGTTGCCTAAATTATAGGTATAGCAATAAAACAGACATACACCTTTCCTAAAATCGATGTATTTCCACATCTGTAAGTCCATGATTGAAAATCTGAACATTTATTTTGACATGGCAAGTATGGTCATTTAAAGTGCTTATTAACTATTAAAAATTCAGCTGTATATCTACATTCAAAAGAAAACTGACAGGGCGCCTGGGTGGCTTAGTCAGTTGAGCGTCCGACTTTGGCTCAGGTCATGATCTTGCAGTTCGTGGGTTTGAGCCCTGCATCGGGCTCTGTGCTGACAGCTCAGAGCCTGGAGCCTGTTTCAGATCCTGTGTCTCCCTGTCCCCTCCTCTCCTCTGCTCATGCTTTCTCTCTCTCTCTCTCTCTCTCTCTCTCTCTCTCTCTCTCTCAAAAATAAAAAATAAATAAAAAGAAAATGAAAAACAAAACTGACATGATGCACATACGGAAATCTTTCCAACATTGACACTTAGGACTGTAAAACACAGTGACAGGTAACAGTCATATCTCATAATTCTTCAGAAACATGTATAACAAGCCACATTGTATCAACCCAAAGAAGGACTAGATTTCAAATAAGGTCAGAGGCTTAGAAGGCCCTAGCAAAGGGAAGCCAGTATATCCACTCCATAACATTCAGGGATTCATGTTTCTATCTTTCTGCCCTGCTGTCTTAGTAAAGGATTTTCAATACCAAGGTCATTTCATTATCTGAGATGTCTGCTGAGGCTCTGTACATCGAATCCATATTTAGGAAGAAGAAAGCAAGGTAGAAAGGCCCGCATGCCTGAATAGACTCATGTATAAAGTAGCAAGATATCTCACACAACACTTCTCACACTATCTCATTGATCTCAGAGCCACATCTAGCTGCAAGAGAAGCTGGAAATTTTTATTTTAAGCCTATAGGACAGTGTTTCAGTTTAAAATCAAAACAATTTGGAGGGCAGATGTTGGGGTGAAAAATTAGCAATCTCTGTATACATGAATGCAATAGTCCTCTTTTTAATTTCTTGCACTAACTAGTACATGAGCACAGAACAAAACATTTTAAATATAAAAAGGTTTACATGGTGAAGACTTTTACACCCACCCCTGTCTCCATCTGCCAGTTTCCACCCACCATACAACATTTTTATTCTTTTTTATATATCTCCTTCTAGTTTCTTTATGCAAATACATGCAAATGAGATTATTCTTATTTTCCTTCCGGGACTTAGTTCCAAATCAGTGCATACAGCAGTTCTTTATTCTTCTTCTCCTTTTTTTATTTTTTTATATACAGCTGCATAGTATTCCATAGCTGGATCTACCAGGGTTTATTTGATTGGGTCACATTTTCAAACATTTTTTTGAGTTTCAATCTTTTTCTGTTACAAACAATGCACGTAAGTTCTTCTGCATTATGCATTAGTGAAATTGTAAGAAAAAAATACAGAAGCTGGACTGTCAGGGCAAAGGGCAAATTTGTAATTTTGATAGATATTGCCAAGTTGCTCTCCATGGGTGTTGTAATCATTTACACCCCCACCAGTGGCATATGAACATGTCTGCTTTCCCAAAATCTCTCAAGTAAAATGTGTGTCAAGATAATAGTCCTTTTCATTCTGGATGTTCTTTGTCAACTTCTCATTGTGTCCTATTATTTAAGCCATCAATTCTATATGCAAAGGCAGAAGTTCCCAGACTGGATTTCATTTTTGTAAGAGGTACATGATCAAATATCTTACTCAGCTGTAGATGTAACTGAATATTTGAAAGACATCCATCTATAAGGGACAGCTTGTTCTCCTAACTGGATGTTAGAGACCATTTCCTTAGCATGTATCCAATTTTTGTGAGAACAGGGAACAACACATATTAGCCCCCAGGCCCCAGTGCATTTGGCTGTTACCTGTTTCTTTGTAGTCATAAAATTTATTTACACCACTCCTTGGAGTGTACTATTCCCACCTTTGTGCATATCCAATTTTTCTTCAGTCTTCTGCATTTGTCTAAAAGATACTCTCCTCATCCCCTGAATCCACAGGCACTTACACACTGATGCCACTCATCAGCAGCATTTGCTGCCATAAATGACATGAGTACAGTCCTGCCTTCATATTTGGCTTAGGGCTTAGGACACCATAACATACTTGATGATGGTGCAAGTGATATTACATTTATTTTTTTAAAACTTCCATGCCATCCAAGAGGCTTAGATGTTAAGGTACTCGGGATGTATAGCTGAAGAAGGGGTCTCCTGTATATCTAATCTACTGAGTGATTCTACTCTGATCCTATTCTTCAGTGTTCATCTTAACCCCACAATTTAGCAATCTACAGTTCAGCCTTATACTTGTTGATTTGGCTTCTAAGGCAATAGAAGTCCATCTGGCTTAATATAATTTCTTGAAATAAAGGCTGTAAAAATGAACATGAGGTATTCAAGTGTGAATAAATGAATTTAATAGACAGGCATCTCTAGAAAGTCTTCAGGAAGAAGGCTTTAACCTTCTTAACTATTGCTACAATAGTGCTACATTAGAAAGTCTAAATAAATTGGTGACATTTAAAAAAATCTGACATCCAATAGCATGCCTGTTAGTATTACTTATATTGTTACAATGCCTCTCCTGCACGGTGTGTTGTTAAATGAACAGTTCTCTTTCTTTTAGATGGATTTTATCAGCCTTCTATTGTATCTTAATTATATTTGTACTAAATTCTACACTTACAACCAGAAACCCAATAAGATGGTGATCAAGTTCAAGGAGGCCAGCAATGAAGTTCACCTGAATATTCATATCAAAAAGTGTAGTTATGGCTGAATATTAAGGTCAAAGCCAACCTTCCTGGCATTTTTAATTGAAACTTGCTTTACAAATGCAATGTGAAAGCTTGAATAAGTGCCAATAATCATCTCCTTGGTAAGTCACTGGGGAAAAAAAGAAACCTTCAAAGTGACTAAAATATGCACAGGAGTTATTGAATAAGTGACCCTTATCTAATTGGCATTTGGATCATCTAGCAACTTTATAAGTGAAATTTAGCCTAACGTGACCATTAAGTAATTGAGCTTCACTTTACAGTGATGTAGCCTAACAATCTGCCCCAGAGAAACTAATGTGATGGTATTTTGGAATTGAAGTCATTCATTTCCACTTTCTTGTTGCTCTCCAAATAATTTCTCAAAAAAAAAAAAACAGAGAAAGACAGAAAGAGAGAGAAAGAAAGAAAAAAGAAAATACCCATAGTCGTGTAATAGTATGTATATATCATTATTATAGTAATCATTATTAAATTTCCTGATTTCAATAATTATGCACTGTGTTTATGTTTTTAAAAGCCCTTGTTCTTTGAATATATACACTGAATTATTTAGGGGTCAAGGGGCATTATGAATGCAACCTACCCCCAAATGGTTCGGGAAAAAACATTTTATGTGAATCAGTAGCTTGGTAGATAGAAAGAACAATGAAACAAGTGGGAAAATGATAAATAATCAGTGAATATGTATAAGGATGTAAAGCTGTACCTTGTTTTAATCTTGAAAATTTTCTGTATGTTTAAAATATATCGAAATTAAAAGTTACCAAAGAAATATCCACAAACGTATTTAAATAAAACTCCTTATGCATATATACACTCTCGTCTAATGAGGTTGCTTTGATCATATATCAGATTTATTTTAACCTCTCTGAACCCCTATTGTATCTGTTGATCAGCTTTTCCTTGCCAGAGTATAATAATTATGAACTTGATTTGCTTACTATGGACTGGCTGGCTACAAATAACGAATCGGCCCCTTGTCTACCAGACCCGGGTCACTCACTTGGGAAAGGACATTAAATATTTGAAAGTGTGGAGTGACCTTCAATGAACTGCACCAGTAACAAAACCAGGGCATTTAGAGAAATACATGAGCATCTCCAGGCCTTTAGTTACTTATTAAATGGTTCCCTGGTGACCCACGAGAGTTAATGCTCACTCTTAAATACCCAACTTACACCAGCAAGTGACTTGGGTGCTGAGAATAGAAAGCAATCGGAGCATTATGTTCTTCACAGTTTGCTCATAGCCCAGCGTCCAGCTTGCTTTGCCTATAAACACAGCAGCCAGCAGACCTGGAGGCCTGACTGTCAAGATAATTGTTTGAATCTTCCCTTTGTTGTATCACCATAAACACAGAGCTGCCTGCGGGTGTTGAGCTCACTGACTACAAAATATAACTTGTCCATGATGGGGAAGTTTAAGGCATTTCAAACTTCAAAATCACCATATTGGTGCTCAAAAACAATTTGTTTAAAAAGAAGGTGTAAAAGTGAACAATTTCACATAATCAAGCAAAAACAATGCTAACAGCAAATAACAAAAAGAAATATTAAAAAACTATTTACCCGAGAATTTCAGGCAGTGTGTACACTCTGACCTGTTTAATGATTAATCGGGTTTCACAAAAGGGGGATTAAGAATGTGTGCGAGAACAAAACGGGGAACACAGACCACATTGAATAACACACTGGTGTTGGTGCCACCTGCCATTTAGAAATCAGTTTTTCAAAGACTGGACGTTACATAAGAACTCTGACTTGAGTGCTTGATATGGAATCCATATCTCTCATATAGTTATATATCAGTATATGGGAAAAAGAAAATCAGTGAAGCCACATGTTCTCTATTAATTCAAGATAAGCTCAGAACATACTATACAGTTTTCACATCATGACCTTTTCTTGGATATTCTATAAAAATTCTATTTTTTCTTCTCCTCCACACTTGTGCAAAATTTGTTTTCCTCGTGAAGCATTCCCTTAAAGCATGGTAAATGGTTGAGTATTGAGGTTTCTAAGGGAATCTGAGGGTGACAAATATCAAAGAGGTGGGAAGCTGTCAGTTCCTAAATCCTTCCAAGTTGAAACAGAAATTTGTTGAATGAATTTCACCATGAATAATACAACTGTAGAAAATGAGTGACTGAAAATTAAATTCATTATCATATCCATGTTTCTTAAAAAGATATTGATGATAATGTATTGCAGTTTTGACAAATTTTACAATTTGATAAAAATTTCTAGCAAATTCAACCACAAATTCATTGTATTTCCTATGATTGGATAAAAGTATGCCTGCCAACGTTTCTAGTATAAAAGTAAGAGACCCATTGTCTTTGTCCCCTCCCCTCTTTTATCTTTGTTTTTCTTTATCTTTCTTTATCTTTGCTTCTATATAAAATTAAAATAGAAATGTCTTGCATCTACATAGGCAATTACAATTCTCTTAACACTAATAAAAGAAAACTTACATCATGTTCATTTAGGTAACATTATTTTTAAATATTACAACTACTCACCTATTGAGACACTTCTCATTTTAATTTCTAAATCATTTGCTTTACACAATTCTCCTCTGAAACATTTATAAGATATTTTAATTACCAATCCAATCACAATAACACATTCATATACTAATTTTAGCAGTCAACTACACAATACTTTAAGAATTACAAATTCACCTCTGGGAATCCATTTCCTGATATACTCAATGTTTATGGGTTAATGTTTGACCAGCTCATTTTATAAGATCCTAACAGGGTTAAGACTAGTGTTAGAAATAAAAAACAATACACTATACTTCACTCTTTGAATATGTCAGAGATAACAAATATGAATGAAAATGGACAATTCCCAGGAAATTTCCAAAAGAACTGTGAAAGTTGTTTACAAGTGGCGTGGTTACTCTTATCAGAGGATTAGCATGCAATAATGCCATAAATCTTCTGCTTAGAAATCTACATTACCCTTCTGTTAGTTTCCAATTTAATATTAGCAGGAATATATGCATCTACCTCCCCTCCTAATGAGATTAAACATACAGTATGAAAAGTATTCATACACAAGAGGGCTCAGGTATTTTTATATTTGTTTTCTTTTTATGGAAAGCAATCATTACAATTGTGTTAGATTGCATTATTGTTCCCAGTACTTGCCCCTCCCTGTGTCTACTTCCTTTGTGGTTCCTCCCACTAGACTCTTTGATGTTGGGCTTGGCCATGTAACTTGCTTTAGCCAGAGGAATGTTAAAGCAAAGACTTTAAATGTCCTTATGCAGTTGGTCTTGCTTTCTAGCACCTCTGCCATCACCATAAGAAGAGCCTCTTCTATCTAGATGGCTTTTGGCTCCTAAGCCTGGAACACACAATGCATACATGTTGGGAAGGCCAGAGCCTAATCCACAGCCAGAGCCTGGAGCAAGCAAAGCCTAGAACATAAATCGAAGTCAAACCCGAATGAGCCAAGCCTATAATCAGCCAAACCGCAGCCAACACACAGGCAAGAAAGCTGGAAATATTGATCACTGTTGTCTGCCACAGAGATTCTGTGGTTGTTTCTTACAAAAGTAACTTACTGAGGCAGTAATCAATTATGCCTTTATTATGTCTATGTATTTATACACAAGTACACCACCACCACCCTAAAATGTGTAACAGTCCTATATATTTACTGATTTAGTTACCTACTTTAGATACTTTTTGGGCATTACTACTAGTTACCTACTTAGATACTATGTGGGCATTAGGCATTGCTGGCTCTGGTACTGGAACTTCCCCATCATAAAAATGTGACTAGAAGAGGTGAGAAAATGGCCACTAATTTGCCAGCATCCATCACTACAGATTTTGACCATTTCTACAAGCATAAGTGCTGAAGAACTATGGCAAAGGACAATACCAGCAAGGGAAATTCTAAGAAGAGAAGAGATGCTTACCAGTCACTACTGTTAGAAAATAGAGTGGCAGACCCCATCCATCCCACTCTATTCATACATGTAGCAACTTAGGAAATGGAACACTTATGAACCCTCCTTTAAAATTAGCTGGATGACAAAATCCAGCTAGCCAAAAAGTGAATCAAATTAAGCTAACTAATTTAATTAAATCTATTAATTATAAAAAGGAACCTGTGGACCTAATTAGGAAGAAGGGACCAAAGTCTAGAATTTTAGATACATGCAAAGGACATGGTGGCAGGCTGGATGTTTGAGGTGAAGGGGAGGAAAAGGGACAGATGACTCCGAAATTTTTAACATGGGAAGAGGAAGGAAAATGGTGTGGTAAACTAAGACAGGGATAGACAGTCATGAATCATGAAGGAAGGATAGATCACGAAGGATCACGAGTTAATTGTGGTGTGTTGAGTTTGGAGAGTCTGCAGGGCAGCAAAGTGGAGACGTACAGAAGGCAACTGGGAAATAGGTTTGGCATGATCGGGACTATAGCTGGAGATTAGGTGACGGTCCACATGCTAGCAGCAGACAAAGTCATCCAAGAACAAATACACAAATACCAATGTAAGCCTTGGGAAGATGCAGGCTGAGCCTGCTCATCTCTGAAAGCCATCACCACACTTATGGCAAGGGCACAGCCTCTACTGGTGCTCCCAGCCAATGACTAATCCCAACAGAGATGAAGGCAGGCCCATTCTTGGCACAAATGGGACTCCTCTAGTAGTTGACTTTGACTCAAGGATTTTCCTTTAAGTTTACTGTACCTTCCTTAAAATGTGTGCTAGTCTGGGACACTTCCAACCAATGTCAAACTTACATCACAATGAGAAGGCTATCTCAGCCTCTCCCACCCCCGCCTATTCTTACAGAAGAGCTTCCCTAATAAAATCTTTGTACCATTGATGCTATCTTGACATGAGCCCCTCAGAGAATCTGGACTACCAGTTACACAGAGGTAACTGGATGACTTTCCTCCCCTATTGTTTCAGATTGATTTACTATCATGGAGGTAAAGTCACAGAACTTTGCAAGGCATTTTGTACCTTCTGCACATAGAAAAAATTTATATACACAGCTTATATCACAGTCAATAAAGAATAAAGCTATCAGGTAGCCTGCTTCCCCTTTAAAGAGCATTCATCCAATTCAAAATCTAAACAGCAAAGAGTTAGGAAAATTAATATCATTTGCATGATACATGCAATGAAAACATGTACAAAACTTCAGATTATTCCTACACTTCACTCACATATTCATGGAGAACATATGAATAAGTTCACATACACACAAAAAAAAGTGAGTTAAATCTCTCAAGAGCTAAAATTCCTCCCTGAATATATGCCACAATACAAAGTTAGAGATAAAGTTAACATCAACAAAATAATAAAACATTAAGAGATAATCTAAAAAGAAACCCAAACTTCTGGGTAAGATTAAGGAGTGTAAGCCATTTTTAGTGAACTCCTTCCACTTTAAAAAAAATCACTAAAACAACAACAACAATAACAACAACAACAACAAAAGTAAAGGGTAAAAAAAATCTCCGCTTTGATGCAAATGCCATAATCCTAGTGTTAGGGCAGAAAGAAGTGAGACCAAAAGATTTTTAAAGGTTTTCAAGTAAGGATTCACAGACAAAATTGTGATAGACAGATAACTTCATTCGTGCAGAAATTTAAGACACAGAATACTCATGAATCCCCCTTTTAAATTAGCTGGATGACAAAATCCAGCTAACCAACTAACCAAAAAGTAAATCAAATTGAAGAAGTCACAAATGGAGAGTCCAAGACAAAAAAAAAAAGTGCTGTTGAGAGTGGAATCCATTTAATTAATGCTTTAATTATCTTTTTGTAAGTAATCATCACTGATTACTAAAATAATTCAAATAGCTAGAGTCTACCAATGCCCCTTTCTCTCCCAGCCCCTACTATACTAAGTAAACACTTTCTTTAATGTCATATATATTTGTCTATATGCAAATACAAACAAGTATATTCATTAATTCCTTTTATTACACATTTTCTGGACATGAATATTTTACTGATCAGTAGATCTTAGAGATCTTTCTACATCAATACAAAGATGTATTTTACCTTCCCTTCCTTCTCCCCCTGCTTCTGCTTTGCTACAAAATACTTCCCTGTAGCACTGCTTCGAAATTTATTCAACTGGTCCCCCATTGATGGACACTCCAGTTGTTGATAAGATTGGCTTTTATAAGCAACTCTGAAATGAATTACCTTGTAAATATGTCACTTTGTACATGTGCAGATACACATAAAAAGATAAACACCCAGAAGAGAAACTGTTGAGTCAAAAGATAAAATGCATCTATATTTCTGGTAGATATTACTAAATTACCCTCCATAAAAGTAGTGCTTAATTGCCCTTTTTCCAGCAATGCATGAGAAGGCCTATTTCCCCACAGCCGTACCTTTAGAAGACGTTGCCAGACTTTTAGATGGCTGACAATCTGATAGGTAAAAAATGGAAATTCAGTGTGGTTATAATCTGCATTTTGACTACGATAAGTGGGTTCGGGTTTCCTTTCTCATATCTAAGCACATTGTGTTTGCCATTTTAATTGGATTGCTGGTTTTCTTATAGAATTAGTTTTAAACAATTTCAAGAATTACTACAACAGAGTGTCATGGCATGGTAGAAGCCTTAAAAAGTAAAAGTAATATTATAACAAATGCATTTAGGGGATGAGAGAGTAAAGTGGAAAAAAAAAGCATACATACTCTAATTTCCTCATCTTTCATAGCAACAATTAAATATGGTTAAAAGGTAAAATTTTAGTTACATAAGTAACATCTTGAACTTCAAGTTTTTTACAATCATTACTTTTTTCTTAAGAGAGATCCTTTAGCAACAACATACCCTGGTAGTGACACTGGGATTCAGCCTTTTAGAATATATTCAGTTTTGCTTTTTATGCCTAATTCCAAGTGAAATTAAATCTAAAATGTTAATTGAATTAGTATGCATGATATGTTCCAGTTGTTCCAAAAGTATTTCTATTTATGCATTATCTTTCTATATGTATAGATGCATAGACTGGTATCTGAAATTATAGTCTTTGAAAGTTAACAGTGTGTTTTCTGGGTGAAGGTATCCAGAGAATGTTGTAGTTGTTGTTTTTTTTTTTTAATGTTTATTCATTTTTGAGAGAGAGAGACAGAGTGTGAGCAGGGGAGGAGGAGAAAGAAAGGAAAACATGGAATATGAAGCAGGCTCCAGGCTCTGAGTACAGAGCCAGAAGCACGCCTTGAACCCACGAACCAGGAGATCACGACCTGAACCGAAGTTGGATGCTTAACCGACTGAGCCACCCAGGGGCTCCTGGAGAATGTTGTATTTTATTTTATTCATTTATAATCTCTTTATTACTTCAAATTCTATAATGATTATATATCATTATTATAAAAATAGACATTATTTTAAAATTAGAAATATTCAGAATTTTCAAGATAATATATGCAAAGAATGTAATCTACAGGCAAACCAAGAAAACCATTTTCCTTTCTTGGAAAGATAAAGACAAAAGAGTAGTACTTTTGGTTATTCTAATAATAAACTAGTTAAAGATACCAAGAGTCAACTTTTATCTCTGTGACTGCAAATGAAACAACTCTGAATGTTGATGAGATTTAATTTGAGAAATTCTTTCTCATATTTTAAAGTCATACAGTGATCTGTAGGCTGCAAAACAAAAAGTGCAAATGTATTTAAATAGAGCCAATTTGTAATTAATTACCTCTTTGCACATGCCATTACCCGATTAGAGCATGCAAATTTTACTTCCAGGGTGCATCAGGTTCACACCTTGATGTGCCTGGAGACTCACAGTCATATCTGACATTCTGCACTAAAAAGTTGTTTTGAATAAGTCAAAGCTTGTTTTGCTTCATTTAATTTAAATACCCCTTCTGTAAGTCATATTTACAAAAACCAAAAAGCTTTGTTCTCTACTTAATTTCAAATTGAATATTGGACTATAGAAATATGCCTGGATTAATTTCACACTGATTGTCATGGCCTTAAAAATGTTCTTTATGTTTGTTTTATGTAAACTAAAAGATCAATTGCATTGGAAAGAACTTAAACATGGTATGTTGTTGTAAGAGAACAGAGTTCTAAATAAACTGAATTTGAATTGTACTTCACAGCTACTAAATACTTTCACAAATATTTCATTTCCATCTAGCAATTTTGAGTTAGGCAGAAAGTCACTTTTTTCCCCCATTTTACATACACCGCTCAGGTGTGTATATAAACCCTAAAGGCTATATAGTTCATATCTTTCTGTACAATGGATGAAGTCAGATGTATCTGTTATCTGTCACCACAAAAATGCTGTGTAACAAACAACTACAAAACTTCAGTGACATGTAATAACTATTTAGCTTTGCTGATGAGTGTAGTTTAGATCAATGCATCTCCTGATTTGGACCTGCCTCAGCTGAACTCAGATTGTCTCTTCATGCACATCTGATCAACTAGTGAGTCAAGGGCAAGTGGGATGGCCTAGCATGACTCATCTCTGCTCCATGTGGTCTTTCATCTTCTATCAGGCTATAGAGCTTATTCTCTCAACAGAGGATGAAGCAGAAGCACAAAAGACCTCTTCAGGTCTAGGCTCAGATAAGATACATCATCACTTATAACACTGTTTTGGACAAAGTCACAATGCCAGCCCAAATCCAAGGGGTGGGAAATAGTCTCCGCCTTCCCATGGGAGGATCTATAGGGTGAAATGACAAAGAGATGCAGATACAGGGAAGGGGAAAACTGGGGCCACTAGTCCTCCACACCAGACACTGTATGGCTTACTGCACACCTGGTTCACATGGTTTATTTCTCCTAGAATGGCTAGTACTGTACAGCTTTTGACCTGTGGTTCCGATGAATGATATGAGACAAACTCTGTGAATACCATTGCTTCTGTGTCTTACAGAGATATCAATGCAGCCATCACTCACTAAAAGAAGAGATAGCATGATCTTCTCTATAGGGACACTAGGAACACACTGGAGAAATGTCTTAGGTGTCAGTATCAATAGTAGCTGTATTAGTAGATACGGTAACCATGAGACTTCTGAACACCTGGTCTGTGTTCTCTAATCAACATTGAGATTCTTTGTATGTGCAGCCAGAAAACCCAGAGCCAACCTGGAAATCTCTGAGTAATTATGCAAGCCCTTTCCATGTGCCAGCTCTACCTCTGACTTCATCTTTTTTCTCAAATCTTCATTTTCCCTTTGCTCTAACTTATTTCTTCTTTAAAAATAACACTTACTGTTTTCTGACTTCAAAAATAATATAAAGTCATGACAGGGGCGCCTGGGTAGCTTGGTCGGTTGAGCGTCCAACTTCGGCTCAGGTCATGATCTCATGGTCCGTGGGTTCGAGCCCTGCGTTGGGCTCTGTGCTGACCGCTCAGAGCCTGGAGCCTGTTTCGGATTCTGTGTCTCCCTCTCTCTCTGCCCCTCCCCTGTTCATTCTCTGTCTCTCTCTGTCTCAAAAATAAATAAACGTTAAAAAAAAAAAGTCATGACAAGAAAATCTGAATATACAAAACAGTATAAGAAAGAAAATAAATTCCACCCATATTTCTATCAGCACTCAGAGAAAAGCAGGGCTAACATTCTGGCATATTGCTATGGACTGATTGTTTGTGTCCCCCTCGAATTCCCATGTGGAGACCTTTTTTTAAAGTTTTATTTAAGTAATCTCTACAGCCAACGTAGGGCTCCACCTCACAACCCCCAGATCAAGAATCACATGCTCTTCCAACTGAGCCAGCCAGGTGCATATGTGCAAACCTTAATCACTTATATGATGGTATTTGGAGATGCGGCCTTTGGAGGGTAATTGTGTCATGAGGGTAGAGACTTATAAGAAGAGACAGGAGGGAGTTTGCCTCTTCTCCATTTCTTCCTCTGCCATATGATGACACAAGTAGACACCCATAAACCGAGGAAGAGAGCTTAACAAGAAAGATAGATAATCATAATCATAATAAAGATAATAGTAATACATGGGCACTGCATGGTACTCTTCATAAGCAGTGGTTGGAGGTGCTAATTTCTGCCCCAGTGTTTTATAGAAGAGTGTAGCAGCCCAGAATAGGAATACAAACCATAAAGCCATATTTTCCAGAATCATCTCTCATAGCAGTTATATTTATCTGGATTAATGTCATTCTTTCTCTAAAATGTAAACATCCCCCCTAAAAATTAAATATGCCTGTCATTTGCACATTCATGTGAAATTATTTTAATTTGATTATAACTAACACTTAGTGATACACCATGAGTTATTTTTCTATGAACATCATACTGATTATTGAGAAAGGAGTAGTGATAATATCACATTATGAAAAACTCCTATTAAAGGGACACTCAATCATTTTTGTTTAGAGATGTTCTGGGATCAGGGATATTACCAAGAATCCTCAGGTGCTAATTTGAGTGGTCCTTTTTATTTCATTGAAATTTTTATTGAGATCATTATAGAAATAATACAGAGAGATGTACTTGCCTAGTTTCCTCTAATGGTAGTAACTTGCAAAACATAGTACAAATATCACAACCAGGATATTGACATTGATACCATCAACTGATGTCATTCAGATTTCCCCAGTTTTACTTGTATTCATATTTATATGCGCACGTGCATGCACGCACGTCGTGTGTGTGTGCATTTAATTCTATACAATTTTATCATGGGTAGGTTCATGTACCTACCACCAGTCAAGATACAGAACAATATGTTCTCCACAAGGATTTCTTATGTTACCTTTTTATAACCACACCAAATTCCCACCCTCCCTATACCCACAATTAATATCTACAAACCACAAATATTTTACCCATTTCTATAATTTTATCATTTCAAAACACTTAAATAAATGTAATTATACAGTACATAATCTTTTAGGATTGGATTTTTTCACTTGGCATACTGGAGATTGTCTAGGTTGTTGAGTGTACAAATACTTCATTCTTTTTTATTGCAGGGTATCATTCTATGATATGGATGGACCACCATTTATTTAATCCTTCACCCATAGGACATTTGGGCTGTTTTCAGGTTTTTGGCTGTTGTGGATAAAGGTTCTATGGACATTTGTGTGCAGGCTTTTTGTGTGAAAATACATTTTAATTTTTCTGGAATAAATGCTCTAGACATTGACTTGTCATATGACAGTTACATCGTATATAAGAAACTGCCAAACTTTGTTCCAGAGTTCTGTGCCAGTTTACATTCCCAGTGATCCAGGAGTGATCCAAACTCCACACTCTTGCTAGCATTTGGTAATGTCACTATTTTCATTTTAGCCATTCTGATAGGTATGTAGTGATATCTTACTGAGATTTTAACTTGCATTTCCCTAATGGCCAATGATGTTGAACATCTTTTCATATGTTTATGTGCCTTCTGTATATCCTCTTGGGTGGATTGTCTACTTATGTCTTTTGTCCATTTTCTAATTGGATTGCTTGGTTTTGTTGAATTTCAACTATTGAGTTTAAGGTTCTTTGTGTATTCTAAATACAATTCCTTTATCACATATGTGGGATGCAAATACTTTCTCCCAATCTGTAGCTTGTCTTTTCACCCTCTTCTCAGAGTCTTTCACAGAATACAACATTTTAATTCTAAGGAGAGTCAACTTTTCTTTTTATGTATTATGTTCTTGGGGTCAAGTGGAAAAACTCTTTGCCTGGTCCTATATCCAAAGATTTTCTTGATTCTTTTTTTCTAAAAGTTGTATAGTTTTATGTTTTACATTTACGTTCATAATCCATTTATGTTCATTTTGTATAAAGTGTGAGGTGTAGGTAGAGTTTCATTTTATTTATTTACTTATTGCTTACGGAATTCCAATTTCTCCAGCATCACTTGTTAAAAGATTATCTCTTCCCCCATTAAACTGGTTTTGCTCCTTTGTCAAAAATCAGTTGGGCATAATTCTATGGGTCTGTTTCTGGGTTTCCAATGCTATTATCTTTAAGGTAATTATTCCTATGTTAGAGCTGGATTCTGCCATATTATTATTTGTTTTCTATTTGTTTATTCTGGTCCTCACTACTCTATTTTCCTTTCTTCCCTTCTTGGAGGTTACTTTACACTTTAGGATTCCATCTTTATTTTAAGTGGGTGTCTACAGTTTTCAGAGTGGTTGCTCTGGCTATTACAATACATATATGTGACTATTATCAAAATGTGCATTTTTCAGTTTCATCGTTCCTATGAACGATCGTTTTTTTTTTTTTAAACTTCTATTTCTTTGCTGAGGTTTTCTACTTTTGCACTTGTTTCAAAAGATTCTTCACTTATTGAAGTATTTATATGATGGTTACTTTAAAATCCTTGTCAGGTAATTCCAACGTCTAATTTCTCTCAATGATGGCATCAGTAGATTGTCTTTTCTCATGCAAATTGTGACTTTGCTGGTTCTTGGTATGATGGGCAATTTTCAATTGTATCCTGGACATTTTGTCTATTACATTAGACATTCAGAGAAGACTCTGAATCCTATTTAAATCTTTTATTTTAGCAGGCAACCACCCTGCTTAGTTTATCATGTGGGCCGTGGTATACTTTTACAGGCTGTGGTTCCAGTGACAGTTCAATTTCCAGAGACTTTGCTGTTATTTTGGTCCAGTTGGTTTATCTGATCCCACTGGGGCTCCCACAGGTCCTTGTGTCTGAGGGGGCAGAAGAGGTTTCTTCAGTCCAGATCCCCAGCATCTCTGGGCAGGGGAAGAAAGTCTCAGCCTCATGGGAACAAACGGTTCCCCAGACCAGGTTGCTTGTGGGGGGCTCCCTTTTGCCAGAGCCAGCCAGCCACGCCCACATTGTGTCTCTTAGTAGCGAGGTTTGAGGCCTGATGAGGAAGGACAGCACTGTTTCCTGGCCACTTATTGATAGCTGAGATCTGAATTGATCCCCCTTGCCAATGGAGCTGGGCTCTCCTGGTGACAGCGGAAGGGCTCCCATTAGATCCATGAAAGGAAGGCCACCTTCTATTTCTAGGTAAGGAGTCATGAAACGCTGGGCCTGGGTTGTTTGTTGTTTGGGGGGAACAGAAGACGCCCCTGCCTCCGTGCTGTTCCTCTAGACCTGAAAACAAATTCGTTTGCCTGCCTCTTAGGGACTTTCAGAGTTCTCTGCTGTTTGCCGCTTGCATTACTTCCAGGATTTATAGTGGTACTTAGTGTAGAAGAGCAGAGAGAAACAAATCTATGCCCTCTTGTCAAGATCATAAGTTTGAATGATCCTTTTTTGAAACACAAGTTACTTACATCATTCCTTTGTTTAAAACCTTGTAACGGCTTCAGATTTCATTCAGAGAAAAGCCGAAGTCCTTAAAATGATCTTAAAAAACCAACATAATTTGCCCTTGCCTTACAGTGACCTCTCTGACCTGGTCTCCTGTTTTTGCCCCAGCACCCCATTTACTTTCCCCAGCCAAATGGCCACTTTCCTGCTCATCAAACTCTCCAGAAATCACACAACTTCACACTTATTAATTCTTTTGCCTAGGGGCGCCTGGGTGGTGCAGTCGGTTAAGCGTCCGACTTCGGCCAGGTCACGATCTCGCGGTCCGGGAGTTCGAGCCCCGCATCAGGCTCTGGGCTGATGGCTCAGAGCCTGGAGCCTGTTTCCGATTCTGTGTCTCCCTCTCTCTCTGCCCCTCCCCCGTTCATTCTCTGTCTCTCTCTGTCCCAAAAATAAATTAAAAAAAACGTTGAAAAAAAAATTTAAAAAAAAATTCTTTTGCCTAGAATAATCTTCCTCCCCATACTCACATGGCTGGTTGCCCAGTTCCTTTAAATCTCTGCTCAAAATACCAGCTTTTCCGAGATGCCTTCCTGGAGTACCTTCACCATCACTCCCACCTTTTTACTTACTTACTATGCATCGAGGCAGCTTTGTGTTGTCTAGAAAAATGCCTGACACTTAGTAGGTGCTCAGTAACATGGCACTGAACAAATAACAGGATGCATATTCATGTGCAGTGACCCAACTGTCACTTACCGTGGTTCAGAATGCTTCTGTTGTGGGAAAGAAATCACCCGGAAAGAAAGTGTACTTGAACCACTAGAATTTACAAAAGGCAACAGCCGGTGGGCTAGCTCCTGGCCAAGTGAACACTGAGAAGCACTTTATGCCCAGCGAGCAATCCTCAGTAAATGTAAATCCACTAAGGAAGCCCCACCCTACAGTCACCTGGCTTGTGTGGACTCTATGTTGACACAGTGGTACTCCCCATGGGTGAAGTTCTGGCACAATAGAAGAATTAGTATAGCTTCTCGCTTTGAAAGATAGTAGTCATTCTTCATAGACCATGGACACAAATGACATAAAGAAGATAATAATGAATAATAATAATAATAATAAACATAGAGTGCTTCCAACATGATAAGCACTGGTCAAAACATATTCTATTAATTTATGTACTTTTCACAACAACCTTTCAAGGAAATGCAATTATCATGGTCTTTTTATATATGTGCAAACTGAGGTACAGAGAGGTTAAGTCACTTGCTCACAGTGACACAGCTCACAAGCTATAAGGCGAGGATTTGAACCTGGCAGATGGGTTTCAGAGTCTGTACTTTTAACTACCACCCTACATTGTAAAAGAAACAACCTAAATTTGTTTGTCTCCTACACATGAAGAAGAAAGAACTTAACTCACGAGCAAATAAAATGATAAATATATGGGAACTTCATTCCAAATTCATTTTCTCCAAACTTGAAGTTGAAGCTGACCTCTTAAGTAAAAGTTATACTTGCACTCAACTAAATGCATACAATTCAGAAGAGGAGCCTATAAAGATTTTTAAAGGTAGCATATTGTCTGTTATTTATGAAATGTCTACGTATACCAATGCAGTAGAAGAAAATCATATCCATTAACAATAGAGGAAGTTAACTCCCATTTGCCACATCGTTGTCAGGTTCCACATTGTCATTGTGAGAAGGCCAATTTAGCAAAAGCAACACTTGCTCTCTATGTCTTGTTGAAGCTATGTGAAACTGCCCTGCTTGATCATTTTTTTGACCTACAATTATGGCAATTTCACATGGTTCAGCCTAATAGATACAGGCCTCTTTTCCTTTTCCTTCTTGAACTAAGTCTTTTTTATTCATGTTTTTATGTGTATATAGTCAGAGATGAAAGGTCACCTTGATTCTATGTACCTGGCATACCCTTTTAATATAATATGCTTCTTCCAGATCAGAAAGCAGAAACCAGAATAATGCCCACTGCATAGGCTATTTTCTCCTGGTGTATTGATTTGTTTTCCTAAGAAGTTCAAAGCAATTATACTCTTTTTTCCACCCAGACTTTGCATGACTTAAAACTTAAATAGGATTTAAAATAAATCTGCAAATGGCATTATTACCTATTCCAATTTTCCCACTTACATTTGAATGAAACTGTGATTTACTCTGAAGTTATACTTTCACATGCTTCCCCCTTCTTACCTCTGTTTTTAGACAGAGTTCATTACATGTGTTCTGTAAATACCTAAGTGTAACTACTTTAGGCTTTGAGATACTCTCTGGAAAAAAAAAAATTCATGCCATTTTTTCCAGGGTAAGATTTTCTATCTGTCGTTAGGCAGATAGAATCATTTATTAATGTGAGCAGGCCTCTCCAGCTAGAGTTCTCAGATAGAGTAAGGAAGAACACATGGTAGGCACCCCAAAGGATGGGTGCATAGGGATCCCGGGAAGCCTGGGTGGAACACTGACACTGAGTAGTAGAGTGACAAAATCAGAGTCCCTCTGACTGTTCAGGCCATCTTCATGGCCATTCTTTTTTTGAAATTAAAAAAATAAATGTTTATGTATTTATTTAGAGAGAGAGAGAGAGAGAGAGAGAGCATGTGAGGGGCAGAGAGAAAGGGAAAGAGAGAGAATCCCAAGCAGGCTCCACACTGCCAGCACAGAGCCCAATGTGGGGCTCAAACTCACGAACTGTGAGATCATGACCTGAGCTGAAATCAAGAGTCGGACACTCAAGTGACTGAGCCACCCAGGCGCCCCTGCCATTCTTTTAATAAAAGAAGCCTTATTGAAAGCTACCAGAGACATGAAGAAAATCAGACATGGCTCCTGTTTTCAAAAAGGTACAGAACTTAATCTCATTTTCCAGAGCCAACCCGGCAAGTGGGCCCATCAAGATTGTCCAGAACCCTGGTTTGGGTCACCAACTGTTTTTCCCCCCTCAGCCTTCCATTCCTAAGGTTCACTGACACAGGTCACAGGCTCCATGTCCTTGCTGGGTTCAGGCATCTAGATCTGAATGCCAGAGCTCTGGGAGTCTAGTGGATATACTAGACTGTTATAGCCACCTGATCTTCACTTACTCAGGAATACATCTGCAATCTGAGGCACTGGCGTTCCTTGGGCACCCCAACTTTTCAATCAAATTAGGTACAAAAAGATTTAAAACATGAACCAGAAGTACCTGAACACCTGTCATAGCTCAATAACGCACACAATATATATGCATTTGAATTTTACTAAATTTGATTAAAAATAGCAAGCAGACATGGAGCATTTATAGTCTATGCTGTGCCAAATGTTTCACATGCATTATCTCATTTCATGCCCACAAGATTCTTATGAAGTAGATGTATTATTCCCACTTGCAGAAGAAGAAACAAAAGCTCAGAGAGGTTAAAGGCTTCCTCAGGGACACATACAGTGTTTGAGCCAGGTTTTAGACCCAGGGAGTTGGATTTCAGTGTCCGTGATCGTACACAGGGTATCTCACAAAAGAACAATTACGGAGGTTATGCACTGATTCTACAAAGTAAGTAAAGAGATGGTAATGAACTGAACGCTTTAACCTCAGTGACTCCCCACCCAATATACATTCACCAGATAATGGCCTTCCTTCCCTTTCACTGCATGCTCTGTTGGCTCAGTGGGATATAAATACGCTGATGCCTGCATCTTCCCAGAGCACACTCAGCTTAAAAAAAGATGAGCTCAGAGTAAGGACTGATCCCTTCCCGTGCTTCATTGACAAAACCTACCGAACTCTCCCTCAGTCAAACTCATGTGTTTCTCATCCCAGAAAAATGCACGTTGCGGCCCAGGCTAGGAGAAGAGATCTGGAATGATTTCCACCTCTCTACTATGGAAAATTCCCCATGATCATTTTCCTACAGTGAAGAATTCTGAGGTTTAATTTCCACTTTCCCAGTGTTCCTACAGATTTTGAATTGTTTCCATGTTCCCAACACAGGGATACTTTTAAAAAAGAAAACAGACTATATCAGGTACAGAAAAATCGCTTAGAAAATTATTTAGGAAGAGAAAAACTAAAAAACATAAAAAGTGAGAGTGACATGAGCAAATTCTAGCCTTGAACATGGAAGAGTTCCCTCTTGTATCGCAATGGTCCTCAGCCAGACTCATCCTCAACACCTGTGAAAACACTTTTTGGTTTGAAGAGCCATTGCTAGGAGGGTGCTGCCCAAGAGCATCCTGGGTTGGAATGTGACTCTACCTCCCCAACACCTCACAAGGATCTTTTCCTCTCTGAACATCAATTGAGGACCCCAAAGTCTAGGGTATGTTAGAAGACCCCCTTACTCACAGCTGTATTACACAAATAACACAAACGCTTGGCTAACATATTTAGCATTGCCTCGATACTTCAGGAAGGTGAGGAACACATTGGTTAGTTCTGCCCCATTGAGACACTCCACTCTTACAGAGAGAACCTTCCCTAGTTTGAGGAAACAATTCCTTTTCTGTATTTAATTGCAAAAGCAACCGCAAATCATTCCCTTATGCATATCCATGCCTCTTTGCAATGTGACTTTGCAGACCTTGTTATCAAGAATTAGCATCTGTTTCCCCACCCTATGAATGATTTGATTTGGCATGCACAATATGGCAGAAGTGCCGATATGGCCATTTTGAGTCTACGGATGGGCAACTTACGTCCATTCTCAGAACTCTACCAATCCACCAAGCTGGACTACTCTGCTGGAGAATGAGGGACCACATGGGCCAGATTCATGTCAGCCTAGCCATCCCAGCAGCAGCCTCAGTCGTGAGAGGGCAGCCCTGATCAGCAGAGCCACACAGCCATTCCACAGCTAACTGTAGATGCCAGAGGTGCCCAGCAGAACCAGGAAAACAACCTACCTGAGCCCACACCAATTTATCAACCCATACCGGAGTGATCTAAATAAATAGTTGTTGTTTTAAGGCACTAAGTTTTGGGGCTGTTTACTACACAGCAAAACGTTGGCTAATGTACGTATTCTATAAATAACTACAGCAGATAAGGAAGGTGGAAACAGGACATGGGGAAAATCCCGCTCAGCACACAACTTAAAATTTATTAAGGAATGAGCAAACATTGCTCTTTCTTTTGTAAAGTAGATTTAGTTATGATATGTTCAACTACACCACTATATAACAACACAACTTGAATTTAATCACAAGTATTAAAAAAAATTACTTCCCTTTAGAAATGGCAATGTGCTATAAGGGAATGAATGTTGGTTAGTAATGAAGAGATGTGCATTTTAACTTGGGTTCTTCTACTAGAAGCTGTGTGACCATGCCAGATCCCACTCCCTGACCCTCAATTACTGGAGACAAAAATGAAGGGATTGGACGTAATAACATTCAAGGCCTGTTCCGATTCTAAAATGAAGGGGTTTATGGCATTTTTTTTGTCTGAAACATGAGCATATTTTTTATCACTACATTTCTATGATGGAATAAGAACACTTCATTTAACTCTCCAAATAAGCCATTATCTTCAACATGCTCAGCACTGCTCCCAGTCATGAGGATATGGCAGTGAAGAGGACGGACATGCTTTAGTGGTATGCTGGAGCTTTCTTTTAAGCTCACAAGAACCAATTGTGTCCTTCTGTTCCCAAATCTGTGTTCAGTGATGATGCATTGGTAGCTTGAAATCAGACACTGGGGGGTGAGAGGGAGAGGATATTTAAACCACGGAAATCAGCAAATGCTACAAATCGGTTTTCCCACCAGGACAGCCAGCCAGTTGTTAAACATTTACCAGGACAACAGTGGACTCTTCTCTCATTGAGTCAACATCCTACTAGGGGAGCTAGACATTACATTACGAAATATTTTATTACACTCGAGAAGTATGGTGAAGCAGCAGAGAGAGGAATGCATAAGGCGACCACACATACTCTCAGCAGAGGGAGGATACTGTAAAGACTTCATACAGAAAGGAACATACCACGTGGGAGGAAACGGAGGAAGGCCAGTGTGGTTAGCGTGGCTGGAGCACAAGAGCTTGAAGGGAAGGTGGAAGGAGGTGTTAAGAAAGACTTCCAGGATTCAGACTGTGCAACTCTGTGAAGGGGGTGCCTTTCATAAGGCAGCAGGACCAAGGGGTAAGGGAGGGGTAAGGGAGGAAGAAAATGAAGCCAATCTTAGCACTGGGTTTCAGGTATCTCAGGGACCGGGTGTGGGGTGGTGAGGTAAAATGTGGGCTGCTGCGTGCAGGTGGTAAATGCAGCTGGAAGTACAGATGAGATTCTGGTGAGTGGAGGGACTGCAAATTCGAGCCAGCCAAGCAAACTGAGTGGTCATGGAAGTGGGAAAAAGCACGTGAGCAAAGAAGTCAAGAAAATGGGGCAAACAATGTAAAATTCTAATAAAAGATCAAGCCCAAAGAGAGCTAATATGGCCGATAGGTTTTACCATATGAAGGTCATCGGTGGCTTTAGAAAAAGGTTTGGAGCAGTGATGGGGACAGAATGCATACTGATACGGGCTGAGGAGCCGGTGAAAGGTGAGAACAGAGAACAGAGGCAGAGCGTATAGGTAAAGTCTTTAAAGATGTTCTCTCTGAATGAAAAGGAGAAAGAAAGGAAAGCAGCCAGCTAGGGTCAAGAGAGGGTATAAGGTTTTCTTTGAAGAGAGGAGAGGCCTGTCGTGTTTAATATTGATTGTACAGATCTGGTTGAAGGGAAATAGTGACAACACAAGAAAGGGAAGGGATTAATGTTAGTGTCAAATCAAGTCAGGGTCCAGGGCCAAAGAGGTAGGGATGGTCTGGGAGAGCAGGAGGGAAACAGGAGGAGAGAACAGCTGAAGACCAAGGTGGGCTGCCTGGGTTGATGTCAGGAAGGAGGTAGAGATGTCCTCCAGGACTTTCTCTCTCTTATAAGAGGTAGGAAGCCACATAAACTACTAGGAGTGAGGCAGCCAGAGACTTGAACAAGGAGAAGGTTTTAGTGAATGAGTAACAGTAGGACAAGTCATTATCTTTCAATCCTGA
Source organism: Herpailurus yagouaroundi (assembly GCF_014898765.1). Classification (NCBI taxonomy): domain Eukaryota; kingdom Metazoa; phylum Chordata; class Mammalia; order Carnivora; family Felidae; genus Herpailurus; species Herpailurus yagouaroundi. Next base: position 20,768,124 of record NW_024412427.1, on the reverse strand, counting down.
CAGACCTGGGTTCCACCACTTGGTAGCCTGTAACCTTAGACAAGTGATACGACCTTACTAAGTCTTACCCGTTTGGCCACCAATGGTTGAACAAGTACTATATACTAGCAGTGTACTAGAAATGCCAACAAAAATCTGATAAAGTCCTTGAATTCAAAGACTCCATCATCAATTGGGTGAGTAAAATAAGTCAGACAAAATTAACACAGCATTAAAAGGGCTAAGGTGAAGGGAAGCATGAGGTATTCAGGAGCACAGAAGTAGGGGAGCATTCTAGACTGGCAGGGTTAGAGACGACCTTCTAAGGAAAGAACCACTCTAGCTATAGCCTCAATTTCCCAAAGCAAAACGGAGAAAACAATCAATTGATTAATTAATGAGATAGTCAACATAAGGCACGTTGGCATGATGTCTACAACACAATTACCAATAAGTTCTACTTTCTTTCTCTAGAAATCCTTCCGGTACGATTGAGACTATTAGACTAATCTACAGAGTTGTTACAGACTTCCACTTTTTGCACATTTTCAATTTTCCCCATGTTTCTCGAAACGTATTCTTCCCTAAAGATGGTTAGAAGCCATTAAATTATTCCTCATAGCGAAACTCCAACTTAGAAAAACATACAAAACAACTAACAATAATGTCTTACACAGGGAATTGTAGACACTGGGCATATAAAAATTTCACAAGTTCTATCTCTTCTTTTATTTCTCTTTCATGTTTATGAGCCAGATGCAGCTAGATTCTCGATACCTGAGTCCTTGCCTTCCTTTAAATAAATGAATGCTCAATGTATCAGTTAGCAATCTTGACCGTAAAAAGACAATATGCCATCTTAAACTGACTTAGATAATGAAGGAATTGATTAGCTCATGAAATAGAAATGGCATCTGATCTGGCATCTCAGATGACTTCAGAAGGATTTGGTTCTTCCCTGGCTTCTCCCCTGCAGGGTTAGTTTACCATTTAAGATCCCAAGGTGACAATGGAATTATCCCAATATCTGTATTCATGAGAAGAAAATAACAAATTTGGGTCCATGTAACATCCTTGCAGCACACGATCCAACAAAAGAGAAAAGTTCTTTCCCTAAAAGTCCAAGGAAACTTTCCCTTACTTTGGACTGGTTCTAAACAGACTATTCTGGAGCCAATCTCTATGCAGTGACCTCCATAGAACCTTCTGTAATGATGGAAACGTTCTCTAACTGCACCTGTTCATAGGTAGCCACTGAGCACTCCAAAATATGGGTAATGTGATTGAGAAACTGCTTTTTTATTCTATTTTAATTAATTCAAATTGAAATGTAAAAAGCAACATGTGTCTAGAGGCTCCTGTGTTAGCACAGTTCTACAGTGAGGAAAGGGTGGGTTACACTGACTGGCTAAACTAGTCAGTGCCCACTGCCTTAAATTGGGGGTGAAGTTAATCCCATTCATTCCACAAAGGTAAGTCATTCTGCCTGGTGTCCCAGAGCCCACCATTTTTATTTCCCAGAGATTAATGGCCCAATTCAACATGAAATCCTTTGCCGAGGAGTCATCTTTATAAATCTTACCTAGGACAATGCCACGTGAAAGTCACTTTGGAATAATAGCCTTTTAAAGCTGAGAGTGACCTCAGGGCTTACACACTTTAGATCCATATTTCACAGAGAAGAAATGGGCTTGAAGCATCAATTGCTTTGATTATGGCGGTTATGAGAGGGCCTGAATGTGCTGACCTTCAGCCATTTTTTTCACTGTAAAATCCAGTCCTTATGCTACAGCACTCCAAAAGGCCCACTGTGACAGAATTAACTTCATTCTACTGAAGCTTCATAATCATTGGTGTATTGAAGCTTCCAGGAAAGATTGTTACCACATAGGTCTTATATTTTACACTCAAAAGTCTGAAGAAGCCTAAGAGGTAATATAAATAAGGTGGGCCAGCCAGTTGTGGACTGTGGCTGAGTGGACACCACCACACGCTGTGTCTAAAGCAGGCAGCCACCACCCACTCCAGCCAAATGTGGCCATCGGGGTGGGTCGGCCAGTATTGCCATGCCTTCAGATGAGAAATCCAGATTTGTGTATGCACTCCCCAGATTTTTTTAAATGCTGGACTCTCACAGGGCTCCTGGGTGGCTCAGTTGGTTAAGCGTCTGACTTCAGCTCAGGACACAATCTTGCGATTCATGAGTTCAAGCCCCACATCAGGCTCTGTGCTGACAGCTTGGAGCCTGGAGCCTGCTTAAGATTCTGTGCCTCCCTCTCTCTCCAGCCTTCCCCCGCGTTCTCTCTCTCTCTCTCTCTCTCTAAAAAATAAATAAACATTAAAAAAAATAAAATAAATTGGGGTGCCTGGGTGGCTCAGTCGGGTGAGCGTCCTACTTTGGCTCAGGTCATAATCTCGCGGTCCGTGAGTTCGAGCCCTGCGTCGGGCTCTGGGCTGACAGCTCAGAGCCTGGAGCCTGCTTCGGATTCTGTGTCTCCCTCTCTCTCTACCCCTCCCCTGCTCATGCTCTCTCTCTCTCTCTCTGTGTCAAAAATAAATACACATTAAAAATTTTTTTAAATAAATAAAATAAAACAAAATAAAATAAAATATGCTGGCCTCTCATGTTTTACATTTTTAATGATTTATGCAGGCTAAACAAGATCTGTGAATGGGTTTAACTTCCAGTGTGTAACCTGTGATAGAAATTTATGAAGTCTGACCTGCTGAAAATGCAAGCCTTCAGAGTAGTTGCTGCTGGAGTTGTCCATGTGCTCCCATGAATGCCAGCTGACAGCTTCCAACTACAGCTATGTCTGAGGGCTTTCTTGAAGCCTGGGGCCCACTGCTGTAAAGCCCCCGTGGCCATGGAGAAGGGCTGGTGGAAACTTTAAGGCCCTAACAGCCCAGGGGAGAGCTGCCTTCAGTCACTGACAGTTGAGAATTGGTGGGTAAATCCCACAGCTCCCAGGCCCCTCAACTGGGACAATTCCGAGGTGTACTCTGTGCTGTCTCCCAGAATTCCTCAGTGGTATGAAGCTTCAGATGCCCAGAGTGTAAAGTGGCATCTACTCTGGTATTCAGATAATTCAATATTCACAATATGGTGCCGAAACTGCTGCCCTCTTGCATAATGATGCCATGCTATAGGAACAAATGTTCGTCTAAAAATAGAATCCATTATGTATACCAGCAGAGTCGTTAGTTTCTTAGCATAGCAACTAGTTCTGCCCCATAAAACTTTTCATGGAGGCATTCTCTTCAAACAGGTGCAGTTGGCCGTGCCGCAATTCAATTTCCAGACTGCGGAGCCTACGTCAGCGGTGGTGGGGGCGGGGGGCGGTTTTGCACGCACCAAAGAGAAATCTCATGCGAAATCATTCTCATCCCAATCCATGTTCCTCATAGAAGACAGAACTGAAAGCCAAAAATTCTATTGGGAGACACATGAATTTTACCACTCTCAAATGTATTATGTAGGGGTGATTAAATCACAAGCTTCCTGTCACACCTGCATGGGATCTGGTTCTCTGGTTTCCCTGGTGGGCTTATGTGTCAATAAAGGAAGAGCCCTCCAAATTAATAAGAAATGACACGATGTTATAATTTAACAAGATGATATCTGTTTTTGTATTGGTAATACAAATTTAAGTTATAAAATGACATAATTACATAAAATAATTTTTACAACCACATTTGCTTATTCAAGAGGGCAGAGAATTTAATTAAATATTGAATTCCAACAGCCACTTGGTCTAACAGAGGATCTAGAAAAACAAAAACATAAAGGTTAATAAACAGGGCTTCATTGCTGAGGACAGGTTTGGTAAGGATAAGACAAATAGCTCATACCTGGAACATTCAGAGAATGTAAAATGAAATGAATTTTAATCAACTGAATATAAAAAAAAATATCTATTTTGATTCAATCTTGGATACTGAGATTCTAAAAAATGCTAGTAATTTCCTGGCTTCCTAAGTACAGTATAGGGAATATTGTTCAATCATAGACAAATAATTCAAAATCTTGTAGGGCCTCTGGGTGCTCAGCTAAATATTACTTCTGACAAAAATTAGGCCATGGACAGGAAAGGTAGAGTGAACGCAGCTTCTCAGGAAGTTTACTGACTTAATTTGTGATGTCAGCTTGCTTTCTATCAGTGTTCACCTTGGCTGCACATTAGAATCAGATGACCACACCCCAGAGCAATTAAATCAGAGTCTCTGGGGAGGGGCCCAGGAACCAGCATTTTTGAAGCTCTCTGCATGATTTCAATGTGCAGTCCAAGTTGAGAGTCACTTCATACAGGCTGCCTCTTCTCACGAATGTAAGAGGCCTACTGAGGTTTCTTTTTAAGCACATTTTCCCAGAAAAATTAACCTTATACATTAAACAGATTCTTTAAAAAGCCAAGACATACAGCCCAACTACCTGGGTTCTAATCCTGCCTCTGCTAGTAACCAACTGCATGACCAGGGGTCATCATTGAAACTTTGTGTGTGCATGTCAAGGTCAATACCTATAAATGGGGCTAATAATAGCACTATCCTCAGAGGCTTTTGGAAAAGATTAAATGAGTGCATTTGCATGCATGTGCGTGTGTGTGTGTGTGTGTGTGTGTGTGTGTGTTAGCACAGTGGCATGTGGAAGACATTCCTTATGTGTTTGCTGTTATTGGTGATGATGGTAGCCATGATAATAACAACAAGAATTCAAAGGTGTGTGCAAATTGAATTAGTGCATATTTTAAAAAATGTATTTATACAGAGAACAAACTGAGGGTGTATGGGGGTATGGGGGAGAAGGGAAAATGGATGATGGGCATTGAGGAGGGAACTTGGGATGAGCACTGGGTGTTCCATGTAAATGATGAACCATGGGAATCTATCCCAAAAACCAAGAGCACACTTTACACACTGTATGTTAGCCAATTTGACAATAAATTATATTTAAAAATTAATTAATTAATTAATTAATTAAAAATTTAAAAATGTATTTATAATATTTTAACACCAACTTCGTAATAAATTGATTGTTCAATGTTGGTTTGTGTTTTCGTCTTTTTAAATAAGTTAAATAAAATAAACGATGATAAAATGGGAAAAAAATGGGAAATAACTAATCATATTCTTTAGTCTATTTTAAGTGCTTAAGTGATTCAAACTACCCATCTAAATTTATTTTACCAAAAGGGAGAGAGAAAAAAATTGTCTTTCTGATTAAATATCGAAAAGGCTTGATGAGGACCCCATCTATAGGATCAAACCAACTTGGATTGACAAGCAAATAAACCAGAAAACAACCAAAAACGCTCATTCTATCTAAAACACCCATGAAGCGCCTGGGTGGCTCAGTCGGTTGAAAAGCCGACTTCAGCTCAGGTCATGATCTCGCAGTCTGTGAGCTCGAGCCCTGCATCAGGCTCTGTGCTGACCACTCAGAGCCTGGAGTCTGCTTCCGATTCTGTGTCTCCCTCTCATTCTGCCCTTCCCCTGCCTGCTTGCTCTCTGTCTGTGTCTCTCTCTCAAAAACAATAAACATTAAAAAAAAATTTTTTTAATAAAAATGAAACGAAAATGCTGGTAATTCAAGCAAAGGAGCAAGACAAGGATCTGGGAATTCTATCCATAACAAAAGCAAATGGGGTTTTTTATATAACAGAAAATAAAATTATGAACAATGTACCAAATGTATTTCCTCCACCCAATCCTCCAATCCAGTGTCTCAAACTAATTTTGGTATCATACAATACAAATATCCCATTTTATAATAGCTTCATAGCATGGAAAGCATCCAATTTAATTTTTCCTTACAAGACTGGGAAGAGCTAAATATAAGCAACTCATAAAACTGTGGCAAAATTTTTAATTAAATTATATTAAGAGTAAAGTGTTTTGAATTAAGGCCAGAGTGTTTCATATTTCTAAACTCCGATCACAGTGTAGTCAAAAGAGCATCGCTGTCGTTATTGGTATGATGAAGTGGAGTGAAGGTGACTTGAAAATCATGTCAATGCACTTACACCCAACAAATAATCCCAAAGAAACTGCAATGATGCTGTTTCATAACCAGCCTGATTTTAAAAGACATCTTGAAGAGGTTACATTTCAGTTAGAAATCTTACTGAAAATCCATGAATCACAACCTCCAAGAAGAATTTGTGAAAGATTCCATCATAATAACATTTCTTCTTACGTTGCATCTACATAGCCTAGGCAATCATAGTATTTGGTTATTCTACACTAGCTGGAGTTACTGAGGAAAAACCTTTGGGCTCAAGGCAGTAGCAAGAAGGTAGTGTTGAGAATACATGGAGCTTAATCTGAAAGTGGATTTGATGAGGGAAGATTCGTTCCTCAGCAATCAGACAGACCAATGAGTAAATTACACTTGAAAACACTACAAGTTTAATCTCTAAGGATCTGATCAGTATGGAGGAGGAGAAGCTGCTTGATGTCAATATAGCTGTGATAATCCAAAAGTGATTTATATTAGGAAAAAAGACACAGACAGCCATGGTGGAGTCCAATTCTTCTTGTGAATAATACCTTTTTCTCTTATCCAAGACTTTAAATCATCTTAAAGCTTATTCCATGAGATGCTTTAGATTCCCGCGGGCCCAAGAAACTTTCATCTATGATGGAGTATTTATTAATGAATTATCCTCAGAGGAAAATTATTCTAAACAATAAATCCCTTCTTTTGCCTTCCATGGCTCTGTTCCCAAAACATTATGAAATACATAAATAAACATCTTGTGTGCCCAAACAGACCTAAGCTTCAGTGCTTCAGATCAAAAGACCACGGCTGAGTCTAAACAGAAAACAAGTCACTAACACCTTGAAGACGAAAAAAATATATATTTAAAAATATACATAAATAGATGGTCAACTGGCTTTTGAAACAGCACATTTATGGTCCTTAATTAGTTAGAGACTAATTGCTTAGTCAGAGACTAGTTGTTTATTATATACCAATAATAAAAAGCCACCACAAATGACCTTGAGGGTGTTATGCTAAGTGAAATAAGCCATGGAAAGACAAATACTGCATGGTATCATTTATACACAATACCTTAAAAAAAAAAAAGTCAAACTCTAAACTCCTAAAAACACTACAAAAGTGGATGCCGGGGCTGGGCGTGGTGGGGCGCGGAATAGGAAGAGGTTGGTGAAAGGGTACAAGCTTTCAGCTAGAAGATCAATAAGGTCTCAGGATATAACATAAAACATGTGACTATAGTTGAAGACGCTGTAGTATATAACTGAAACTTGCCAAGAGAGTAGAACTTAAACATTTTCACACAAACAGAAAATAAAATAAATCTGTGAGGTGACGGATGTGTTAATTAACTCCATGGGGGTTCTTTTCACAATGTCTACAGATACCAAATCCCCAAGATGTACACTTCAAATATCTTACAATTTTGTCAGTAAATTATTGACTAATAACTCTACCTCAATAAAGCCGAAATATTTAAAACTAAAATGAAATTTTAAAAATTAAATTAAAAAAAAGACCCACAAAGGATCTAAAGTTTACAACATGCTACGCATTGTGTTAGGCACTTCACATACCAAGTTTAACAACAGTCCTAAGGAAGTTATACCTCATCTTACAGCTGAAGAAATCGAGGCTTAGCTTGAGAAGAAATTCACCTGAGGTCACTCTTAATACAAGGTAAAGCAAGAGCTCGAACCCACATCTATCTGACTTTACAGATGGTTTTCTTAACTGGCTTCCAGCCTCCCAAATTAGGGTTGTTTTAAGAAAACTGCTTGGCTTAAAACAAAAGTATTCTTCTAATAGTTTCAGTGCCTCTTATGAAGAAATCTTTTTAATGCCCTTAATTAGGGGGCATCTATATTAAGATATCAAGCATTAAGCATCTATATTAAGCAGTTCCTAGAGACGGATTCTAGTAAAATTAGCTTATTTTAGAGGTGGTTCCAGGACAAATCAGGAATGAGGAATTGAGAGAGGAAGGGAAGGAAGGCCATAAATGATGTATTTGCATGCCAGTTACTGCTGTGGATGGTGGCTTAATCCCACCAAAGAATTCTGGGGAAAAAAAACATAAAGCTTGCACCTTTGCCTTATCCCACCCAAGAGCTGAAGGAACCGTGGTATTTGTCTATCAAACTCCTTTGCTTGGGGTTGTTGTTAATTCTCAGGAACTTCCAAGCAGCATCATGGGTAAAAAAGTGAGCACTAGTGATCAGAAAAAGCAAAAGAATACAAGCGCTGGCCCCTAAGGTCCAATATGTGGCTTCTGGAGTCATAAGGATGTGGGTATAGACTTCATGCCACATCTACTCTATGAATCTCTTCAATAATGGGAATCGAATTCAGAAAAGTGAAGGAAAAGATTCAGTCCCTAGATGCTGATGGTTAGTCGTCAGTTGGCGATGAGTGGTGTACTGCTCCAGGCCAAAGAATGTTGCCAGCCCTCAGAAAGCAATCCTCACATGCATTGTGCTGTTTTCTAAGGTAATTTCAGTTATTGTTTCAGGCTTAGGGGAAAATTACCAAATAAAAATGAATGGAACTCATCTTTTTTAATTTATAACCACATCATTATGCTCAATAGATTGCTGAGTATCCTACCTCATTTACCATACACGAGAAAGGTCAACATTGATGCTTCTGGAACACACTAGAGAAGTATGTCCCAAAGAAGAAGCACCATTGCTAAATGATTAATGAAACAAGTGGTGCCTGGGGATCTTTTGTGGAAGCCAGACTAAGTTTTTAATAGGATATTCCTAGAGTTTCCTATGGAGGTCTATGGTTCATCATTTATAATATTTGTGAACTCTGGACTCTCATGCTGAAAAAAATGTCATTGAGGCTTGTGTAAATATTTAATTTCTGAACTTTGCTTTTGAACTCTGTATAGCAATTTAAGATTACCGTCAGAGAATGAAGTCTATACTTGCCATTAAAAGAAACTTAATTATTGCTCTGTACAAGGATTCCAAATGGCGTCTCATGCAAAATCACAGATCAGAAGAAAATGGGAGATGGAACAGATGGTAGAGCCAATCGCTCCTGTCTCAGGTCCCTCAAAATGACTCAACACGCAGATGTTAATTTACATCTGTGAACTAGGGTCATGGGTAAACAAACAGGGTAGCACTTATTAAATAAGAAAGTACGAAAGGCAGAAGATAAATGGAACAAAAATGAAGTGGGAAATAACATCTCAGAAGCCCACAGGCATTAAAACATAGGAACAGATCTATGGGCCATTTAACCAGGTGGTGGAGGTGTCCGTCAGTAGCAGGAGCACAATGGGAACATCATCTCAGGTCAACCTGACACCTCAGCTCCCTCTTCCCGCAGCCTCCACACCCTGAACTACAAAAATCCCACAGAAGAAAGGGTGCCATCATAGCTGGCGCCAACCAGAAAGAACAGGGAACCACCAACACGTAAGGCACCCATTGAAAGAAATTAAATTTAGGGGCACCCCAGTGGCTCAGTCTGTTAAGCATCTGACTTCAGCTCAGATCATGATCTCACGGTTTGTGAGTTTGAGCCCCGTGTTGAGCTCTGTGCTGACAGCTCAGAGCCTGGAGCCTGCTTTGATTCTGTGTCTCCCTTTCTCTCTGCCCCTCCCCTCTTCACGCTCTCTCCCTCTCTCTCTCTCTCAAAAATAAATATTTTTAAAAAATAAAGAAATTAAATTTAGAGCCCTACCTCACACTAGTCCTCAAAACACATGACATGACTACTATGGTCTGAAAGTTTGCGTCCTCCCCACCCCCTCCCCCAAATCTATACTTGGAACACCTATTGTCCAAAGACAAGATTAGGAGGTGAGGTCTTTTGGAGGTGCTTAAGTCTTGAGAGCATAGTCCTTGTGGATGTGATTAGTGTATAAAAGAGGCTCCAGAGACCTCCCCAGCCCCTTCCTCTCATGAGGATACAAAGAAAAGGCTCCAACCCGGAAGAGGGCTCTAACCTTGGACTCCAGCCTCCAGAACTGTAAGAAATAAATATCTGTTGTTCATAAGATACCAAGTCTACGGTATTTTGTTATAGCAGCTTGAAGAGACTAAGATCTGCAACTTAAATTAATAATAATGATGGCCAGTGCTCGCTTCGGCAGCACATATAATAATAATGATGGCCATAACGATGAGGAATAAGAAAGTCCTTAAGTAAAGCAAAAAGAAAAGAAAAAGGAATGAAATGTGAACACATCAAAATTGAAAATGGGAAAGTCATCTTTTGCCATGCATAAGTTAGAAATTAAGAAATTCAAAGACAAACCACAAACAGGAAGAAAGTATTTGCAACATCTTTAACAGCTAAAGATTACCATCTAGAGTACATAGAGCACCCTCAACAAGGAATATAAGCAAGGGACACAAGATTCATGTAAGAGAAAACAGGAACAGCCCATAAAGGCATAAAAATAGACACATCTTACCATCAAGGCAGACACTGGCAAATCAAAACAGAGATGAAACAGCTGCATCAATACATGCAAATATACATGAATGCAAAAATAAAAGGTTTCTTAATAATGTTGGTGAGGCCTGAAGAAACAGTTCCTCTCACACACCACTGATAGGGCTATAAAATGATGCAACTATTAACTAAAATTTAGGATATGTATAGCCTTCAATCAGCAATTGTAGTTCTGAAAATTTACCTCAGGGAACCCCAAACCCATCTACCCAGAGAGGGCTATGCAGGCTGACTATTACCCTGTATTACAGGATTGTTCCCTGTAGGCCCAAATTAGAAACAAACACCCACAGTCCACCAGTGAGAAATTATTATTAAATAAAATTTGGTAATCCATTCCATGGGATATGACAGAGAAATTTAAAAGTAAGAGGTAGATCTACATGTACTTACATGAAAAGTTCTCTAAGACAAACTAATAAAGTAAAACACAAGTTGGTGAAACAGTAAAAACGATATGATGGTATTTAGGATACAAACAGATATAAACAAAACAAAATGAACTATTTCCATAGATATGCATGTAAAATTCCTTCAGAGGAGACAGGGAACGCTACCATGGAACTGTTACCAGTGGTTGACCCTGGAGGGTACACTAAGATTGGGTCAAAGAAGGAGGGGCTAAGGGCATTTATACTACTTTATTCTCTTATGCAAAGAACACATTTGTGTGTTATTCACAAAATTAAAAATAAATAAAATCTGTAACAACAAAAAAGAGAAAGTAGTAGGAGTCCTACATTTAAAATGTGTCTTTTTCCTCCTATTCCTTTTTGATGTAATGTAATTATGTGCTCCTCTCCTCTCTCCCTCCAAGCTCCTGCTTTAGGGATACAAGGAGGAGTCTGCTGGGCTGGACTTCTTGGATCTGAACTAGTAGTAACTAGTTTTATTTTTACACCAACCTTGGCACAGAAGCAGGGCATCGAATTGCAAGGCAAAGGTCTACTTTGTTTCATCTTCTAGCAGAATAGGTTTGTATTAGCTCTTTAACATTGACTTCTTTTTTCTTCTTTAGCTTTTCCTCCAAAATTGTGATGCAGATACTTCCTGTAGTTACATGGTTTTCATGGCTGATACTTCCTGTGTTGGTTCCTCGTCCCAATCTGGCATAGCTCCAAAGAAAAGTCATAGACTAATGCCAGCAACCCCTTACATACTCCAGCCGTGCAAGAGCCCCTCTCACCCACAATTACAGATAAGCTCATCCTCTTGACCTAACAGACACTGACATAAGAAAAACCACCGTGCTTAGAACAGTCTTATTCAGAAACATGCTGTTGCTACTTGCAGTCAATAAGATGTACAGAGCCAACAGTAAAGAAGAAAGTGATTAAAATAAGTCCAGAGCTGGTACGAAGAATGAACATATATCCCTTAAGATCATGGTCATGTTTATCTGCTTCCCCCAACCTCAAATATTTTTTCAATGTTTCACTAAAGCACATGTTTGCTACCTAAAAATCACTTGCTACTAGCTCCAGTTTTTTAATTCCTAAATCTATCATCTGTGCTGTCTGTCTTCTTTGCCACCCGTCATTTCTATGATGAAAAATCAAAGGGGGAGTTAGAGGGAGGGAGCATGTCACTGTCTATGGAGGATGAATTCAGTGGCGCAAAATCAGTGGCTGTGGTCTACAGTAGAATGGATAGTAAGGTACAATGTATAATTTGGGGTGGTATCATGTAGCCGCTATAGGAGAGATGACATGGGTAAGACATTGAGTAAAATGTGAGAATTTTCCTCCAGTGCTATAAAAAGAAAGATCTTGTAACAAGAGCTTCTTTCCCAAGAGCTTCTTAAAGCCACTCAGCTCGCCTCTGAGCAGACCAGGCGTCGTTTTGGCACAGGCTCCGTGGACAAAGGAGAATTTAGGTAGGAAGAAGCCCAAAGGGAGAAGAGAGGTACATTATAATAAATACCAATGCACACTTCCAAACCAATGGAAAACAGTGTGTAAAATCAATGAATAAACTTAAAGTATTTTTTTCCTCTGAGACATCTCTGTAATATATGTTATAGATTCACATCACTAAGAGTCACTGTTTGAAAAAAATATTTTGAAGACAGTGGGCCTCTAAGTAACATCATGATTGCACCTCTCAGCCAGGTACCATCAAATGATCCTATGCAAAAACAGCGACTAAAAGCTTGGCTTCCCACCCCTCATTTGAGAGCACCATCTTCTAGCATACATTTCCTCTAATATATCACTTACACCCGTCCATCTCCTAGAAGTGGATGTATCACTCCTTCTGGCTCCAAGACCGGGCGTAAAGCCAGAAGAAAATGACAAACTTGGAAGCAATGAAAGTTTAATTTTTTTTTCTTAAATCCTCTCATCTTTTGTATACTGATATATGATCATTGACTAAAAAATAAACCTCGTAACTCTGATCTATGAAAATGGGATGACTTCGGTATTTAAAAAGTGAAAAATGAAATTTACTATCTTCTTAGGTAGAACTGTAAGATTAATATCCATGAGAGGAAAAGTAATAAAGAGATAAAAGGAATTGCTAACATATTATCTGTTTCAATTGGTCATAAACAGCACTACAAGCAAGAGAAAACGGTTGTGGTAAAAATCTGAAATAAATTTTCCCACATCTGAAAATAGGCATAAGTCAAAATCCTGGGTTCTCAGAACAATAGACATGCATCAAAGAACCTTCGGTCCTAAACCCTTTCTCTTTCTTAAGCAAAGAAATATTTATGATTGGTCTTAGAAGGGAGTTTAACTGAGTTGCCATGAATTATTAAAAAACCCCAAAATACCTTCTGTTGCTTTTATAGAAGCTTGATTTACAAGCTGAAAAATCAAACTGACAGTTAAGTCCCTTGTACAAATACCCAACCTTTAAAAATGCCCTGGGCATTATAAATATATCTTTCATGAATATAGCTGCAACAGTTCTAAAAATAGCTTTTAGGAGGAAAAAAAAAATTCTTTCAAGCCATTGTTTTATACATAACAGCAGGAAACCAAACAGAATGTCAAACCCAAAGTGATTAACACACCCAGTAATAAACATGAACATTAAGTAGCAAGTCTTACAAATGAAATACATTTTTTTGACATTAGCTTAGAGTCTATGGTTTAGCCCTAGATCTATGGCCAGAGATGATTCCAGGGCACCCATATTCAAAAAGCGATTCGAGGGCTACAGGGCTAAAATTCACCTTTTAGATGAGTGTAAACAGGCACGTTCAGGACTGGCCCTGGGAGGGAGGTATTAGCATCCAGCACCCTGAGAGTTTCCTCCAGGCTCCACCCTGACCCCAAATATGCCATTTCACACAGCCAGTTCCAGACCACTGCTCACAGGTGAAGTCCAGGTTGCCCCAAAGGCAGAAGAAAAGGCCAACAAATTCCAGTAACTTTGGCAATAGTGACCTAACTCAAGGATGTGAAAAGACTAAGAGCCCTTCACAATGTGGTACCTGGTATTTTATTGGTTTAAATATGTATTTAGCACTCTCAATAAAGCTTACCCATCTCTCCAAATAACAGAGCTTATAGGGTCACAACATTCTGTGTTCTGTGACCTCACAGGTTCAAATCCAACACCACTGTTTCTTGAAATAATAACTACTTTCTATGAATATTTTTCTGCCCATTAAACCCCAAATAAATCTTGTGATTTGCAGACATTCTATTTAATAATTCAATATGGAATTATCTCAATTGGCTTCATAATAAATGAGATCCTAAGCTCATGAAATGGTAGACAGAAAGCTAAATATGAAAAGAAAATCTTGAAACACTGAAGGTATAAGCTAAAGGAATCTTATTCTTAATTTTCTAATGTGAATAAATGATCAAGACCAAATTCCTGTGCCAAGGCCAGGCGAACCCTTAATAAGCAGCAAAGGGGAGAAGGAAGAGAAAAAGAAAGCCAAACTTATAATGTGGGTCACAAGTGATTTTCTCATCATTTTTCTTTATTCTTTATGAGTAGAACTGGAGGGGGGATTTAAGTCACTAATACTGGCTAATTTTCTTCTACAACAAATGTAATTCACATTTCCATGTTCTTGTCCTGAAAAAATGGCAATTGTTCTAGGATTCAGCATATCTAATACTTTGGGCTAGAATCCTTGGAAACTCCTAAGACATTTATTTCTAAGTAGAATCTTTAAATAAATTACAAAGGGTCATTCATGAAATGGATATACTTATGGAGGTAAGTTAAATACTTTGCAAATCAGCAACAAACTAGAAAATGTAAGAAAGACATATCTCACTTTTTACCTTATTTTGATCTGTCCAGTAAAAGAAAAATCCCTGAGGGTCAGTCCTCAAAATAATTGGAGTGACAATAGTGGAGTCCTAGAAATATAAGAAAAAACACAAATATCAACATATATCATTGTAGGAAGTCCTACCCAGGAGTTACTTAGCAAGTAATAGTTGTTATGAGTTTCTCAAGGGTCAGCAATTATTAGTAAAAGTTTCAAAAAACTAGACATGGCATCCTCACTTCACAGCATTATTAATTACATAACTAAGCTTCTTTACTAATAATTAGAATATCTGTGCATTACTTATAAAAGAAAAGCCCAGGTATGCACATATTTATGAAGACAAATTGACATGTATTCTATTCAAAGCTCTAATTTTCCAAATAATTTTAATATTAAACATCATTACATATTTTATATGATTAAAATTAATTAAAATCCATGCTTGAAGGTAATATTTTAAATTACATTTGTTGTATAAAATTATTTTTTATTGTACTAAAGAGAGTAAACATATTATTTGGGCATTGCTGTTTCCAAGGTAACAATAAATAAGGCCATAGTCTACATTTTCGGAAAGATATACACAAAATTGTTGCAAATTTAAATTTCACAAGATGAAATAAAACATCATAGACAAATAGTCTTCGGGAGTTTAAAGCATGTACATTATAAAGCAAAAACAGCATGCACTGTAATTATAATATTAAACATTTCTAAAATATGTGTTCTTTTCTTTTGGCAATTTTCAGAAAGGCATACCATCTGCACAAGAAAACACATGTCACTGGATATGGATTTTTATACTGAAATACTTGGTTGGGCCTTTGCAGGAATTACATTTTTTAAAGGAGACATAAATTACCTGTTTATTTCAACTATTCCATACACATTATAACTAAAGTATGGCATATCGTCTATCTGATCAAAGATACTTATAATGAAGATTAGAACTTGCAGAAATAATTTTGGAATTGGGGACTGTTTTCCTGACGGGAAGAGTAGATCAATGTTTTTAGTCCACATGGTAAGTCTTATTACAAAGCTCGGTTCTGAAGGCCATCCCCTTGGGGATGCCTGTCCCCCCTAGGTACCTCATCTTACACAGCTACAACTGAAAAAAAAAAAAACCATAATAATACCTACCTTAGAAGGTGTCTGTGTGAATTAAATAGGAGAATTTGGGTAAAGTACTTGAACCAAATGCTTGTCTCATAAAAACATTTATTGTTATTAACGGATTATGCTTAAAAACTGACTTATTAAAATAGCAAATGAAAGTTTATCATGGCATTCTTTTTTTATTATGGTTTTGTTATACCGCTAACATAAAAATTCCTTTTTTTAAGCATAAAGTTCAGTGGCATTAAGTACATTCACACAGCTGCGCAGCCATTACCACCATCCATTTCCAGAACTTTTTCATCTTCCCACATGAAACTCCACAGTCATTAATCACTAACTCTCCATTCCCTCTTCCCCAAGCCCCTGACAATCACTACCTACTTTCTGTCTCTATGAATTTGACCACTCTTGATGCCTCACATAAGCAGAATCATACAATATTTATCATTTTGTGACCGGTTTATTTTGTGACTGGCCTAATGTGTTTAAAGGTTCATCCATGTTGTAGCAGGTGTCAGAATTCCCTTCCTTTGTAAGGCTGACTAATATTCCTTTGTATGTATACATCACATTTTATTCATTCATCCGTATGTCACTGGACACTTGAGTTATTTCCATCTTTCCACTATTGCAAAAAATGCTGCTATGCACAGATTAACAAATATCTGAGTCCCTGCTTTCAACTGTTTCATACCCAGAATGATCATACAATAGTTCTCTGTTTAAGTTTTTGAGGTCCTGCCCTTCTGTTTTATCCTGATAATTTTAAGATTTATTCTTTTTTTAAAAATTTTTTGATGTTTATTTATTTTTCAGAGAGAGAGAGAGAGAGAGAGAGAGAGATGGAGCGTGAGCGAGGAAGGGGCAGAGAGAGAGGGAGACACAGAATCTGAGCTGTCAGCACAGAGCCTGACACAGGGCTCAAACTCACGAACCCCAAGATGATGACCTGAGCCAAGTTGGACACAACCGACTGAGCCACCCAGGTGCCCCTTTTAAGATTTATTCTTAACATGCAGTTTGAAAAATATCTTTTACAAGGATGGTGCTGTGGCACAGAACTTCGGCTGGAACTTCAAATTTTAAAATTACTCCTGAATGTTAAAAAAAAAAATGAAAACCAATTTAATAAGATAATAAAAGAACAATTTTTAAAATAGTTTAAGTTTCACCTATGAGATTATATGCATAAATGTTCAGAGCAATATTTGCAATAAATCACAGCAGTATTTTCAGTTCTGTTTCATTACCCATCATCCTCTAGAGTCGGGCAAAATGAAACTTTCTGACAGGCTGCACACAGCACACATCCCCACTTCCGGTGAATCTGGAATTAGCCTGTAGTTTTAATATATCATCCTCAAATCAGTTCCTTTTCTTTCTTTTTTTTTTTTTTAATTTTTTTTTTCAACGTTTATT
>NW_024412427.1:20748072-20750775 GCF_014898765.1 Herpailurus yagouaroundi | reverse complement strand
ACGCGGGGCTCGAACTCACGGACCGCGAGATCGTGACCTGGCTGAAGTCAGACGCTTAACCGACTGCGCCACCCAGGCGCCCCTAATCAGTTCCTTTTCTTATCAGGGTGTCTGACAAGAGCATCTGACAAGATTCTAATCGAAACCTTGGTGACAATTCACTGCAAGGGTCGCAGACAATCAAATATTTAAAGTCATCAGGGCAAACCTCAAATTTATATTTTAGAACACTGTACTAGGCTGCCTCATTTGCTTCTGATACTGCTATTTCTAGCTTATTCCTTCTCCTCCTTCAAAATTAAAGCTGCCTTGTTAAATATTTTCTTGACCTCACTCTTCCGGCCATGGTTCCTCTGTTAAATGATCTTTTATCTCGTCTACCTGCTTACTTCCTCCATAATCACCCCTAACATTCCAAGATCAGCTGGAACTTGGCATTCTTGCCATCGAAGGCAGGATTTGACCCAGAAATACATGAATATCCATTTTCAATTCCACCTGCTTTTTTCCCACCTCCCACATAGCTGCAATGTCTATATTCTCCCGTACCAAAGTAGCCACTCAACCCATATCACAATTATTCTTAATTGTCAGAACATAAGCTCTTGTTTGAAGTTTGAAATGCATGGTCATCCTTCATTTTCAAGGGAACCGCTGATGGACTGTAACTCTTTAAGCATTTTACTGCCAAAAAATGGAGACAACTCTCGGACAGTCTGTTTCTCTCCATCAGCATCCATAAGATATGTATTCCATATAAGATGGTGGTTTTCAAACTTTTGGGTACATCAGATTTACTAAAAGGACTTGTTAAAACACAGACTGCTGGGACCCTTCCCTAGAGTTTCTCACTTGATAGATCTGGGCTGGAGTCTGTAAATATGCATTTCTATTTTTTTTTTTGTTTAATTTTTTTATGTTTATTTATTTTTGAAGGAGAGAGAGACAGAGTGTGAGTGGGGGAGGGGCAGAGAGGGAGGGAGACACAGAACCTGAAGCAGGCTCCAGGCTCTGAGCTGTCAGCACAGAGCCCGACGCGGGGCTTGAACTCACAGACCTCGAGATCATGACCTGAGCCGAAGTCAGACGCTTAACTGACTGACCCACCCAGGCACCCCTAAATGTGCATTTCTTACAGGACCTTAGTGCTGCTGCTGCTGCTGCTGCTGCTGCTGCTGCTGCTGGTCTGGGGACCATACTTTGAGACCCACTGACATAGGCCTACAAAGGGTGAGGTTTTGGGTCAGGAACACAATGATGTAAAGGCACCAGTGAGCTTAAAAGGTAGACAAACTTGTGTCTTGTAAGTATATTGTTTCTAACTAAGAATTCAACTTTAACTTGTTTATTTCAAGTTGTAAGTTTCTTTTTTCCCAATAAACATCTGCCTTGAGAAAGAGAGCACTGATAAACATACCTGTCTTAAGTTAGTAATAGTGGATAATGCACAGTTAAGTTTCCATTTACTTCTCTTCGTTTGACAGAAACTTACTCACATCCCTATCTCATCAATATATCAATAGTGAGACTAATATGATATAAGAAGCTACTGCTTTGCAATTTACTTTTTTCATTATTGCCCCATGAAGGAGCCCTTTTAGACATTTATTTTCCTAATTATCCACAATGAAATTTTAATATCACAGATGTCCTATCTATTTATATGCTCTACGTGTATCTGTGTTCTATACAAAAATTAAAAAAAGAATAAGATATTTTTGTCCCTCGAGACCATTTTTCATTTTTTGGAGGTGATTTGGCCCCAACTGAGAATGTATGTTCTGTGCCTGCATGTCCAAGATGGACTCATGAGCCACCTGTGGCTACTGAAAACTTAGAATGTGGCTAGTTCAATGGAGATGTGCTGTATAATTTCAAAGGAATGAAAACAAGAATATAAAATAGTTCATTAATAATTTTTAATATTGATTATATAATGAAAACAATATATTGGGTTAAATAAACTATAATGTTAGAATTAATTCTACCTGTTTCTTTTTACTTGTTTTACTACGGCTATTAGAAAACTATAAATTTCCTAAGTGGCTTAAATTATATTTCTACTGGGTAGTGCAGCTCTAAACTTTAAAACTCTAAAAAGGTTTCTTCTTAATAGGGAAACGTTTTTCACAAAGCAAAGCACATTTGGTCAGATAATTCCATTTAGCAAGTTTTGGGTTTTTTCCATGCATGCATCTACCATCCAGTTTTAACATCTAAGTAGTACAAAATAAATCTAGTTGCTTCTCTAAGTGTCAATTCTTCGAATATCTGAATAAAGCCATTATGTTGCTGCCCTCTGAGGCCATATATTTTGCTAGGTTGAGGCATACTGTGGGCTGAATTGTGCCACCCACAAAAAATGTATATATTGAAGTCCCAACCCCCGTACCTGAAAATAACTGTCACTTTATTTGGAGACAGTCTGTACAGAGGCGATTACGTTAACAGGAAGTCACAAGGGTGGGCCCTAATCCAATAAGGCTGGTATCCTTATAGAAAGAGGAAATTTGGACACAGACACGTACAGAGAGAAGATGATGTAGAGACCCTGGGAGAAGACAGCCATCCACCATCCAGAACAGAGGACTGAACAGATACTTCCCACATGGCCCTCAAGGAAGGAACCAGTTCTGCACCCTGATCTCAGATTTGTAGCCTCCAAAATTGTGAAAATATACATTTCTGTTGTTTAAGCCCCCC
>NW_024412427.1:20686377-20747972 GCF_014898765.1 Herpailurus yagouaroundi | reverse complement strand
CCCCCCCCCCCCCCCAGTCTGTTGTACTTTGTTACAGGAGCCCAAGCAAACTAGTGCAAAGAGTAACCCTAAACCTTAAGACGAATGTCACGGACCAGTCCACAGACCCACAGCTTATTCCTTAGTACCATTAGCAGAAAGTCTATTGGCCAGTGTTGACCACAATCCTCACTCCACGGTGATTCTATGTTTTTATGCTGTTACGAGAGAACACATAGGAATAAAGACCTGGATTTCTAAATTAATCAATATTACAGAGTCAACAAGGAGAAATGACAAGCAATGTTCCACAGGGAGTGCCCGAGACCTGCATTAGGAAAAAGTAGCGCGGAAGATGGCAAATATATACATTGTAGGGGAAACAGTTGTGTAAGGAAAAAGAGTCCTATGGGTCATAGAAAAGCAGATGTGATCCCATCAAACATCAGCAACGCAGCCCTAACTATGAAAACAACAAATAAAAATAAAACAATAGAAATGCTAAGGTGCTGGCTTAGGATCAGTGAGGTTAAACTTCTACATGCATCTGCACTGATGAGAATTTTCTTCCGGGGGTCTATGCAGTGTGAAATTTCCCCCAAATAAATGAAAGCAAAGGAAGTAACGGGGTCCAGAAAAGAAGACACAGAACAGTAGAGAGAAGCACCATTTTAGTATTTGCATTTCACCGATAGGTATGAAAATCTCTCTTAGTACAATACAGGGAAAAGTTGGAAGCATATTTCTTCAAATATCACACAAGGGAACTTAAGACACTATACTACAGATTCAAACAAGAGCCCAGATTCCCAATTATCCAAGGTGCTCATTGCTTAGTGGGGACATCAGATGAGGAAACTGACCATTTTAGCAAGATACAGCTCTGGTGGGTGTAAACTGGCATCTCACTGTGGTTTGAATTTGCATTTCCCTATGACTAATGACTAATGATGTTGAACATCTTCTCATGTGCTTACTGGCCACGTATGCGTGTGGCTCGTGTACGCACACGTGTGTGTGCCTTTGCACATGTGGTAACCCGGTCCTTTTTAAAATCAGCTAAGATTTAAATCAGTAGTTTGAATGTGAATCAGTGGTTCTGAACTGGGGCAATTTTGCAATGTCCTGAGATAATTTTGTCACCCTGGGGTCTTTGCTACTGATATCTAGTGGGTAGAGACCAGGGGTGGCACAAAACATCCTACAACACACAGGACAGTCCCCTACAGCTGGCGCAAAACATCCTACAATGCACAGGACAAGTCCCCTACAGCAAAGAATTACCTAGCCTCAAATGTCAATAGCACTGAGGTTGAAAAACACAGCTTAATGGCTTCCCATTGACTTTATGATAAAACCTTGCCATGGCCTAAGCAGGCCACTTGCCATTTTGCCAGCATCACCTGAGCAACAAACTCCCAACCTGCTTATTCTGCTATGTCCTTCAAATGACATCCTTTGATCCTTGGAATGTCCCCATGTGCTGTTCCCTTGGCCTGACACACACCCCCCTCCTCTTGTTGACCTAAGTCCTACTTATAACCCAGGTCTTTCCATAAATAGAATGCCTCCTGGGGAGCCTTCCACATTTCTTATGCTCACATGTACTTCTGTACCTTTTTCTATAGCACTTACCACCATTATAATGAAATAAGTATACTTCTATTCCATTAGCATCTCTCTCCTACAATAGAATACAAACGCCATGAGGGCAGGAGCCAAACCATTTATCATCATAACTCTGCAACACTGACAAGATGTCTAGCTTGTAAGAAGCATCAATGCTTGTGTTCATTATGAATACTGAATGGGTGGATGGAAAAGAAGCTAGGTACATTCTGAAAAGTATCAGTTGAAGTTGACATCTCACACGTTGCCAGTAGCCTTGGCAAGAGAAATTTCAAAGCAGTGGTAAAGGCAGAACAAGACTTTGGAGGATTTTGTTGCGGCGAGAGAAGTCAGAGGAGACAATAACTATGTGTGGAAGTCTGGAGAACATTGTGCTGGAGTCTTTGTTGGCATTTCTGTGGCTAAAAGGCATATATTGATATGTTTTTAGAGGAGCTTTGGCAGAGGGAAAATGTTCACAGATATTATCAAAAGCGAGCTAATAATAAAGTCAGCATCCAGAGAAACTGGGCAACATGGACTCCAGAACACAGAGAAGATGTGCTTTCCCAGGGACCAGAGGGAAGGTGGGAGAGTGTAGGTGGCCCCAGTAATTAAATGAAGAGTGGGGAAGGGAGGAAGTCTTTGTGAATCATTACCATAATAAAGAGAATGTTTTCACAACTATCCGTCTTTCATCTGTCACTTCCAACACATCTGAATTTCTTTAAGGAAAATTTTCACAACAATACCTGGGTACTCATGTGAGCATCTTTTTTAGAAAACGGAAGCCACAGGTAACATTCAGAAGATGGGATGTAAATACATTAAGTATCACAATTTTCAACCAATATTGAATTGCAATTTAGTACACACTCAACTTTAATTGGTCCCGCAACAGCATCAGATCTGTACTGACAACAAACATTTTGCTTCTCCAACTCACACTGAGAGAAACTAAGGCCACAGAGTCCCTTTGGACTCTGGGAGATTTCTGAGAGAATGGAAGGATATAGAGCAGGGCTTTCCAACCAACACCACAGACAGTGTGTCAGGAAGGTCTCTTCAGAACATGACCACCTTCCAGGTCTGCCTCAAGATGACATGCTGCCCTGTGTGAACCCACTGTAACCAGACACACACCAGACCACTTCCTTCATTCCACAAACATTCCCTCAGTACCTACTGAGTGCCAAGCCTATGCTCTGCCCTAGGGAAAGAAGATAAATAACATAAAGCTATAGTCCTCCAAGTGCCCTGGTCCAGTTGTAACACAGACAAGGGATATCCACCTGCCTGTACACATGTTCCTGCACCGGAAATCTAGATCTGGCCTCTCGACTGATACTACCTTGAATTCAAGCCATTCTGTATCTTGCTTCGGGTCAGGTCACACATCATCTACACTCCCATCATGCCTACCAAATTTTCCAAGATCAATGATTTCTGTAAGAAGCCACAGGACCAGTCTTAACGGGAATCCAACAAAAGACAACATTTTGCAAGTATGTTGGGAAAGAAAAAGGTGGAGAAGCACATGTAATGAGTCTTGCTAGATACAAAAATGTCACTTATCAGGCAATGGAAAAAATGACCTTTGTTTTAACGCCACTCCTGAATACCTAAATATACCATGTCTCCCTACTGAATGACTGATAGAGAACATTTGTAGACTATAATATACACTGGCCTCTGTGCCTCAAAGTAGCAATGAGGCTTTCCTATGTTCCCATGTAACACAATGTAGACAAAAATGAACTCTGTATATACACCATACCTGTTTTTGAAAACAGTAGCCAAAAGGGATAAGTTTGTAGGGACATAAACCCCATTTGTATGAATCCTAAAATCAGGGAGATTTTGTAGAGAAGTCAAGGAATCTTTTTTAACTTGTATTGATCTGGATGGTTAAGTCTTTTATTACCAGGATGCCTGGGTGGTTCAGTCAATTAAGTGCTGGCTCTTGATTTCAGCTCAGGTCATGATCCCTGCATCATGGGATCAAGCCCCTGCATCAGGCTCTGCACTGAGCATGGAGTCTGCTTGAGAATCTCTCTCTGTCTCTGTCTCTCTCTCTCTCTCTCTCTCTCCTTCCCTCCCTCTGCCTCTCTCTCTCCCACTTGTGCACTCTCTCTCTCTCTCAAAATAAATAAAATGAAAATAAAAAGTCTTTTGTTACCTAAAGGATCCTGTTTGGGGATACCATGGTAGACTGTAAAGAGAATATAACATAACCAGAAGACTTAGTTTTAAATTTAACCAACTAGTTGTATGTCCTTGGGCAAGTCACAACTGACTAGCCTCTGTTTCCTTCTACATAAAATGGGAATAACACTTGCCCTTTTCCTACTACTAAAGGTGGTGTTGATGACTAAACAGGGGTGAACATAAATAAATAATAACAGTGCTTTACAAGTATAACTGCCTGTGATTAGGATTCACTCTCGATATTGAGCTCCAAAGGCAACATTATAGCAAAACTCCATTTTACTCAAATGTAATATTGAAGGAGCAAACTCCATGGGATACAGATATTTGTTGCATATAAGGACTGAAAATCATGAAATCTTAGAACAATAAAAGACAGATGGGGCAGGGGTTAGTGAGGGAAACAGAAACCTCTCTGGAAATTTTGAACATAAAAGGACTTAATTACAGGCAATTGGACAGAATCTCAAGGATTGGTGAAGTGGGCTTCAGGTTAGGCCTCCATGAATGACCCCAGAACACCACAGCACTGACCCTTGAGGAAACCTATTGCTTTCACCACATTCAGAAAGGTAAGAATCAGGAAGGAACTCCTGGAGTCAAAAACCCAACAGCTTAGCCCAAGGGCAAAGGAAGAGTAATCTGAGAACAGTGAGCACCCCCTCTTGCCTTTGCCTCATTAGACCCATGGCCCTGGACATAAGCCACTTATGAACAATTACAGAAAGTAATGCTTCTGCTTTCAACACCTCACATTTCTACGGAAACAACCCCAGGAATATAGAAAGGTGGTCTCTTTCACATCTCTGCCCTCTAAATCTCATATGACTGCTTCTCATGCTGGTGGAACTTAATTTACAGCCAGAATATTAGATGCTTCCAGAGAGTCAATGTAGCTTTGGATTTCCAGATTCTGCATTTTAAAAAATTCCACTAAGAGGATGTGAAAATTGATGCTAAGTGAGCCTCAACAATATCTGAGACAGAACACCTGAGAATGCATCATGGTTAGCACTTTTTTTTTTAGTCTATTAGCCCACTCACTGACTTGTTCTGTGGTCTTCTGTCTCTTTTTAAGTCCATGTGGCCTCTTCTATAAAATGAATCACATTAACTTTCTCTTACCTAATTTATAAACAAGTTCCAAAGAAAATTAGATTCTTTAACAGCAAAATAATCTCCTAATTTTTTAAGTATCAATGTTATAGACTGATATCCACTAGGATTAGTTCAGGTAAAAGTTTCTCTTTGCAAACTGATCCATTTTCCCTGAACTTGCTCATAAAACTTTAACTCAATAAAAGAAACAAAACATGGAAGTGAAAGAGTCCCTGAAATTAAAAAAAAAAAAAAAAAACAGATATGGGATGCTTTTATTCTATTTTAATACTAAATGTTTTCTTATTTTATATAATAGTCTGTTTCTCCATTTACAATAATTTAGTTTCTTGACAAATACACAGATTTAGTGAACATCAATGAAGACATATGCCTAAGCATTTGTTCAGAATAGAAATTAAAGTTAAAATTTCCAAAAAAATTGAAATTAACATGTGAAGAAGATAATAAAAAAAATCAAATATCAGATCAGAGGGGAATCAGAAGAACTCTTAAAGAATCTAGTGTTCTTTATGTGATATTTGTCAGTTTTTTACAGAAATTGATGGCTTCCTTAGGAGCTCGTGTGTAACTGATCTCAGAAACGAGTCTCCAGAGGCGCCTGGGTGGCTCAGTAGGCCAAGCATCTGACTCTTGATTTCAGCTCAGGTCATGATCCCAGGGTCCTGGGATTGAGCCAGCATCGGGCCTCCGCACTGAGCATGGAGCCTGCTTAGGATTCTCTCTCACCTTCTGCCCTTCTTCCCGGCTCTTTTTCTTTCTCTCTAAAATTAGAAAAATTTTAAGAAAGAAGTATGTCTCCAGTTGCTTTCCCTGCTGATGCACAGGGAGGGGCACATGGCTTAGATTGGGGCATCGGACATGGCACAAACAGGGAAAGAGAAGCATTATGAAATTTGAGCAGGTGGAACTTATGATCTGAAAAGGCTGCATGAACCTAATATTAGCATGGGTAACAGGAAAAGTAACATTTTCAGTCACCAAGGATGTGTTATTTAGGTGAGACCCATAGCATTAGTCAACAATTCACAATCAATCTTATTTCATTTTCTGCCGGCACTCCTTGTTCATGATAACATGAAACAATCCTGATAAAGAAACGTTTAACCACAGGTCACCAAGTTCAACATAAAAAAGGAAAATGTTCCTGTCCCATTTAAACATCATTGCAGGTAAATATAATTTGAAGCTATTTATTGATAGACTGAACTTTCAAGGGAAGTATTCAAGATATGCTAATAGCCAGAGCAAATTATCCTAATACACCACAGGTAGGAATATCAAAGTCAGGCAAGATAAGAGAGAAAATCTAGAAGAGAAAAATGGATTCCACAAACAGCACTCTGCTGGTCTCCTTTCCTATGCCAATAACAGCCTGTAGGCATTACATTTCCTTGTTAAACTACCAGAGTTTTGTTCAACTATTTCCTCCTTCGGGGCATTTACACCTGCTCCACTTCCCAGACTTCACCTTAGGACAGATAAGGACCTAATCAAGTGCCATCTAAACAGAAGGTAAGTCACTTCTGTTGTTATTATTCAAGAGGGTTTATTCAGCAGTAATAAAAAAAATGATTTAGGCTGAAGAGGGTTTGTTTTGTTTTCACTGAAAATTAAAAAATCATTTTTTTTTTAGATCAAAAACAGGCAAAACCAACCTATAAAGTTATAACTCAGGCTGATTGTTACCCCTGGGAGGCGGTGTAGGGACTGGAAGGTACCACCTAGAGAGTGCAGTGCTGTTCTTGATCCAGTGCTGCATACTGGGTAGTGTTTATTTTGTGAAAATAGATCCAACCAGACAGAAGATTTTTGTGTTTTACTGTATGCATGTTACGCTCTGATAAAAAGCTTAAAGTAGCTTTATTGGACTAGATTTTGGAAACGTTAATACTTTTATGTTTAAAGTAATTACTGTCGATGAGAAATTCACAAACGCTCTTTGGGCATTAAAAATGGACATATCTGGGGCGCCTGGGTGGCGCAGTCGGTTAAGCGTCCGACTTCAGCCAGGTCACGATCTCACGGTCCGTGAGTTCGAGCCCCGCATCAGGCTCTGGGCTGATGGCTCAGAGCCTGGAGCCTGTTTCCGATTCTGTGTCTCCCTCTCTCTCTGCCCCTCCCCCGTTCATGCTCTGTCTCTCTCTGTCCCAAAAATAAATAAACGTTGAAAAAAAAATTATTAAAAATGGACATATCTGGGCATACGTACATGGCTCTTTAGAGAGCACCTGCCAGCTTTGCAGTCTAAAATCTGCCTCTCCCTCTGTGGGGGCCCCATCCGGATCCACCACCTACTAGCCGGAGCCTTTTCTTTTCTATTTCCCATAACCTTTCCAGAGTGAGTGCTGCTGAATGCCCATCTCATAAGCCATTCCCCTCAGCTCCCTCATTAATCTGGTCAGTGCCCTCCATCATTCTCCTGCCATCATTTTGGAAACTATAACTGCATATTCTACATAATGCAAATACTCTACCCAAGCTTCTGTGTAGGATGCTGGGAAATGTGCAATATACAAGCATGTTTATTCTATTATTATTAGTGATAATGATTACCTGTTTTAACTGCGGAGGTTTTGTTTGAAGGGGAGAGAATGGTGGAGAGGGGGGAGAGTGCTACTTGGTTCAAAGCCATGGGGCATTAATCCAAATCCAAACCTTTGAGCTTCCACAGGCTTCTTCTCAAACAACTTAGGCAGTTGCAATTGCAACTTTTGGCTCGATTATGCTTGTGAGACAGAATGTACAAAGATTAGTTTTATACATATTTATTTTAAATATATATTCTTGCTACATTACAAGAGTTCTGTTTAAGAGTTTCCTTCTTCTAGGTGGAATATACGTGTGTGTGTGTGTATATATATATATATATATATATATATATATATATATATATATATAATTTCTTTTTTTAATTTAAGTAGAAATAAAACTTCTGGATACTTTGTAAACTGATTTGCTTTACAGAGAAGGTGTCCTGCTTTTTATGTGGATTCACTTTCCCTGAAACACCTGAATTTTTTTTGAAACAAGTAAAACACTGATTTTTTTTCTTTTTCCAATTATAAAATATTAAAATCAAGCACATAGTAAAGGGAATGAAAGGAAGGTCTGGATGTTCCCATTTGTAGAATAAAGGAGGCATCTAACATATACTGGCCACTGTGGAAAAATTCATCACCCTCTAACTACTGAGAGAAAAATATTTTTAAAAACCGTGTTTTATTAAGGGTTCCTGGGTGTCAGGCACTATACAAAACAATGCATATGCCTTTGCTCACTTAATGTTAACAGCTGTTCTGTGCAGCAGGAAATATTACAATCCTCACATTACAGATGAGGAAACTGAGGTGGAGATGTATTAAGTAACTTACGGTGACACTGGAACTTGGAGGGGGAGAGTAGAGAAAAAGAAAGAACAAACAAATGTGACACCTTTCATGTCCTAGAGGTTGTAGAACAAAGAGACAAGGTCCTGGGAGCTTAAACAGGGACACATCAGGGGCTGGGAAGAGGGGTGGGGGAGCCAATTGTATGGTTTTTATCCTTCCTCTTTTCCTCCACATACTTTCCAATACAAAGCAAGGCCAAACACTAGGAGAGAGAGGGCCCAGACTCATAGTCTCCTAAGCTCTCTACCTCAGATGCAGAAAGTAACCCCCCTCCACTGTCCATCTCACCAGAACTCTCCCACAATGTCCACAGTCCTTTACACCCACCTCCACCACAGGGGCTGATAATATACAAATGCAAAATAAAAGCAAGGATAAAGTTGCATCCTTTGGTATCACTGGTAAAACAGATAACCACGATAGGTCAGTCCTATATCTGCTGACCAAGTTCTGGAGGACAAGGTTTGGCCTTGATCTTCTAACTGTACACGCTACCACTAGTCGTTCAAACACTGAAGTAATTCTATATGCTCCACAGACCCTGGGGACTCACAGCCCTCCTCATGATCAGGCAAAAGAAAGGCCAACGCCCTGGTGCAACAAGGTGTTCTCCAGGACCCTGCTCCACTTCCATTGCCCGCTACTGTCTATTGTGATTGGTTAGTGCCTATGTCAAAGCTTTTGACTACCACTCTTAAAGCATCCACAGCCATGATGCTGGCATGTAGCCAACAGATTATGCAGGGCACTGCACCCTCTAGGTGACATCTTCCATTCCATAGAGTGGCCAGAAAAACAGAGTAAGTGATTGTGGTGTTTTAACCACTCACAACAAGAGATAATCTCTCCGCAATTCTAAGTAGCCCCATACTCATCATTTCAAATGTATTATTATGCTTTCTAATGGGCTACTCAGAATCTATTTTATGAGTTTGCCCATCCCTCTTCTTAAAGACCAGAGGGCAGGGTTCTACAGTTTTTAAGTGAGATCCAGTATTTGAGAGATTTTAAAACTATTTCCAGCATTTAATTGTCCTCTAAACAAGCTGATGGGGATGCCCCCCTGGTGCAGGGGGCAGAGGATATTTCCCAAAGTCAAAGCCAAAAGGGAAAACCCAACAGTCTCCCCTCCTCAAAGACAGATGAGACAGCCTCTCAAAAATTTTCTCTTCCCTTTCCCTTTCTACTAACCCACTAGAAACAGGTGACAGTGCTGAAAATTGTTCACTGCATATAAGAAATTCAAAAGGCACATATGAATGCAAGTTAAGCTAGCCTAGGCACCAAAGACACTTGGTAAAATACGCCATTAAGATCTAAAGATTGTCCATGATTTTGTCATTGAGGTCCTTCTACTTCTTAGAAAAGTAACAGCTGGATGAATTTCTCAACATGCAAAGAGATCAAATTAAAATCACAAACTTGCAATAATGTACATGGGCTGACAAGACCATGGTAGCTATCTGCCGTACTTTTTAAGTTACTTCACACACCTTATCTCAGTGATTTCAAAGTGTGGTTCCCCAGACCAGTGGACTCAGCAAGACTCTATGAGAAATGCATTCTCAGGCCAATCCTCAGACCTTCTGAATCAGAAACCGAGGGTGAGACCAAGCAAACTACGTGTTGCCAATCACCCAGATGTTTCTGACACTCAAGTGTGAGAAGGGCTACTTTATCCTATTGGCTACTTCCAACTATTACAGGTGAAACAGGTAAAAACAAACAAACAAACAAACAAAAAGTGGCATTCTCATAGTCTTGCACAAGAGGACGCAAAGAATCAGAAAGGTTAAGTGATTAACCTAAAGTTACACAGCTGACTGACAAGAGAACCAGCAGGTAAACTCAAGCCTTTAGATTCAACATGTAGTTCTCTTTGTCTTCGGCACACAGTATCACTAGGATGCAGTATAATTAGCCCGGTCACCTAAACTGGCTTGATTTTGGAAGGACAGATATGGGGCGGCAAGAGTAGAGGGGTGACTCCTGAGGAGGATATGGGTGACCTAAGAAAGTCTGCTCCTTCTCAATCCACCGATCACCATGGAGACAGAGAGCCAAGGAACCTGCAAGAGAGTTCACCATATTCCAGGTAACCTGACTCCTGGATGCAGTCTGGGTTTCTCCCTACAGAAGATCTGAGATTCCACAGGCCCTCCCTTTAGCGTGTGCACTAAAGTAAGGCTTCCCAAGAAACTCACTGCTGCAGTGCTCAGGGAGAGTGCTTCCCACCTTCTTCAAGTAGTGTCTGACTGGTGACCTCTCCAATACTCGCCTTGCATCACTTCTAATCTCTATGTCACTGGTGTTCTTGATAATTTTCTGTCTCCTCCACCTACCATGTAAGGCCTATAACAGCGGAGATTCTGTCCACATTCATCACCACCCCAGAATCTAGTGTATGGTCTGGCATTAGCAGGTAAGGAAGAAATACACATGCCATAAATGCACAAAATAAAAACCATCTCCTTGGATGTTCAAAACTTGTTCCACAGAAGATCTCCATTTTCAAAGTGATGCCGGCTATTTTCTTCCAAATAAGATATTCTGGAGCACTGTTTAAAAGTATCACTGTGAATAAATGCAGAGCTTATGCTGGAATACCCTTCTTTATTCTGTAAAATCTTTCTCCCTTTGGCCCTTTATTTTCTCATCACCTCAGTTCTCTCTTTGAGACTTCAAGATGGACAAAACTGTTTTATTTGTTGCTGAACTGCATTATCTTTTGTTGTTATTGTTGTAAGAAAGCAGTTCATCTGTGTCCAAATTTATTGTTTAGATTCTATTCCATTTACAAAAACATCTGGTCCTTACACTGGGATGGAAGAAGAAAAGTGTAAAGTCCTCTGTAAAAGGACGTATGTTTCTATCCTTGCCTACAACATTTAATAATTGCCATTAGCTTTCAAGGAAGCTGTGGCTCATACTCCCGAGTCCCGTTTGCACTTCCAAACTGGACAAAATATAGACACAGACTCACTCAGCTAAGTAATTGGATTCGGTACCTGGAATATTTAAATTGTTTTTCAGATACTGGAAAATGGCTTAAGAAGATTAAAGAAAAATACCCTGGAGGATAACAGGCTATAATTTACCAGGTGGAAAATCTTTTCAGGAGGATGAACACCTTATTCGCCTATCATTCTTCCTGTCTGAGAGATGTCTTCGTCATTTGGACCTAAATTTCCTTAGATCCTGGCAGCTCAGGTTTATCCCGGTGGGTTGTTCTTAACAAACCTTTTGAATTACACCCAGGACATATAAATTGATACGATAATGCCCTCCATCTGAAGAGTCCCATGTTTTCAGCAAGATTATTAATTTAAG
The DNA here is from genome assembly GCF_014898765.1 of Herpailurus yagouaroundi. Taxonomy (NCBI): domain Eukaryota; kingdom Metazoa; phylum Chordata; class Mammalia; order Carnivora; family Felidae; genus Herpailurus; species Herpailurus yagouaroundi. The sequence continues at coordinate 20,736,336 of NW_024412427.1, read as the reverse complement.
TGTTTGAAGACAACGGGTTGGGGAGCGGGTGTCACTTGGAGTCCTAGGTCCAGGGCTCTTGCGAAACCCTGGAGATCCGGGTTTGGGCAAAGCTCTGCCCCACTTGGCAAAAGATGTAATAAATAAATTGTGGGGAATGCCTTGTCGGTTCTGCTTCAAGCTGCAGACTCCAGCCAGCTCAGTTCTCAAAAACTAGCTCTCCCCATTTGCCCGCACGTCCGCTGAGCACTCCTAGACCCCCCGATGCCCCCGACTTCTGCCTTCTAGCCCTTCACAGGAGTGTCCTCCCGGGCCCTTCTCAAGCCCCTCACTCCGGAGCCAGGCGCTGAAGTTTGGCATCAGCGACCACCTGTCGGCTGGACCGCTGTGTCCTCTGCCGCGTGGGCTCCCATAAAAGTGCCATGAGGGTTAGCAATTACTGAACAGGCTCGTTCTTTGGGGCTATCCTGTTCCTTCTGGAAAGGGAGCAATAGAGGTAATAGGGGGTGCGTCTGCGGGCGGAGAGGGGTGCGCCTGGGTCACACCCCAGCGCTCTCCAGATGGTCCCAACTTCACACTTTCCAAAAACTCTCAGGACCGTTCCCTGGCAAAAACTGCCCCTCAGGCCCCCAAGCCTGAAGAGCCTCAGGGGGCGCCTGCCAGACCCGGCAAGGATGGCAATTCCCTGACCCGGAGAGACAGGAGCGCGCGCGAAGCCGCTGCTCCCGGCCAGCCGCCTCGGCAGTGGCCACCCTGCGCGCCCCGAGGCGGCCCCAGCCGGCTCCCGAGCGCCCATTGCATAACGCGCCCCTCGCCCCACCCCCACGCCGCCCGCCCCGCGCCCTGCCGGGTGCCCCGCGCCCTCAGCCCGCCGCCTCCGACTTACATCATCCCACTTGACGAATTTGGTGCCCTTCTTGAGGCTGTCGGACACGCACACCGGCTTGAGTTGCAAAGCGTGCACTCCGGGCTGAGCCCCGGCCATCTGGGCTCATCGGGGCTCGGGGCGGCCCGGGCGAGCGCGGCAGGGACGGGGCGCGGGGCGCGGGGCTCCCTTCTCGGCTCGCGAGGCGCTTGACTGTGCTCCCCCGCCGGCCTCCCCCGGCCTCCCGGCCTCCGCACCTCCTCCGGCGCGGCTCAGCAGGCGGGGCGCACAGGGGCCAGGCGCCCGGCCATGCCCCGGGCGGGACGCGGGGTCGGGCGCCCGCGGTGGCTGCGGAGCCTCGGAGGGCACAGGGAAGCCGAGCCGGGCGGCCGAGGCTGCCAGCCGCCGCCGGGTACTGCTCCTCCTCCGCCGCCGCCTCGAAGCGCACCATTCAGCACATCCTCTATACACAGAGGGAGAGCGCGAGTGACACACGCTCCGCGGCCCCCCCCCCCCCCCGCTCCTTCCCCTCCTCCTTCCTCCTCCCGCCCAGCTTCCCCGCCACCCTCGCTGGCTCGGTCCCTCCTTCCCCCGGCGGCTTCCAGCCCAACTTTGCGCGCTGGGTCAGGCGCCGGGAAGCGGGGACGCAGCGGCACCTCCCGGCTCCTGGGCCCCACTGCAGCCAACGCCTGCGCCGCCCGCGCGCCCTCTGAGCATGCCCCATGCCGGGGTTGCAGGGGTGCCCGGGGTGCCCGCGAACCGCGCGTTCCCTGGGGCTTTCCGCGGAACTTGGGCGGGAGCGTGGAGTGCCTTCCGATCCAAATTGGGTGGGGAAAGGGAGCGGTTGGGAGGGATCGGAGAGGCAGCCCCTAGCGGGAGCTCTCTAGCGACGGCCACAACCCAGCTCTTTGCAAAGACATTATTTATTAGTAGATAAGAGAGCAGTAGAGAGGCTCGGCATGAGTGATCTTTGGGGAAACCTTGCGGCGCCTGAAGGTTTGCAGCGCGCTGGTCTTGGAAGGGGGTGGGGGCTACGGTTAAGTTGTGCTTCTGAAAAAGAAAGCCCACCCTGAGAGAAACAATGGGTTTTTGTCCCCCCCCCCCCACAGAGACAGAAGGCCCCCTCTCCTCTCCACGTGTTGTGTGTGTGTGTGTGTGTGTGTGTGTGTGTGTGACACAGAGACACAGGGAGAGAGAGGAGAGACCATAGAAAAAGAGGTATCTTATGGATAGTAGACTCCTAACTTGCTCATTTAGTGACATAGGTCTAATAATGTTTGCCCTCGCTCATTCAACAAACATTTCTCATTTATTAAAAGAGAGAGAGAGAGAGACCCACCAGAATGGGTAAAAATTAAGATTGATAATACCATTGTTTGATATAGAGCAACTGGAACGCTTATCCATTGCTGGAGAGAGTATAAAATGGTAAAGCCATTTTGGAGCAGTTTCCTATAAAAAGTTAAACGTTAACTTATCATAAAACTCAGGACTTTCCCAAGAGAAATGAAAATAAGTTCACATAGACTTGTGTGAACAATGTGCATGGCTTTCTTCATAATAGCCCATACTGGAAACTGCATATGTCAATCAACAGGTTAATAGGTAAATTAATGATGGTATGCCCAAATGATGGAATACTATTCAGAAAATAAAAGGGAATGAGAATGCACCACAAGGATGAATGATACAAGCTTTAAAACCTACTGACAGAAACTAGATGTTATGCTGCAGGATTCTGTTTGAGGAATTCTGGAATAGGCAAACTAGCCTATATTGATAGAAAACAGGTCATCAGTTGCTTGGGGTCAGGAATAAGCAGGGATTGACAGGGAAGGGGACCTTTGGAGGTGTTGGAAATCTTCTATATTATGCAGGTACACACTTGTCAAAACTCACAGAACTAAAATGAGTATATTTTATAGTACATAAATTTTATCTCAATGAAATTGATTTCTTAAAAGAAGAAACAGAATATGAACAAAAAAGAATGAGAAGAACCTTCTTTTCTCTTAAGCATTTGTCCTTGACTCCTAGGGCTTTCCCAGGCCCAGTGTTTATAAACTAAATCAAAACATTACCAAAAATGCAGTGGGGAAATTTGCTTCTTAAATACTTCAGTGCATTCAAAAAATTATGTATTGATCACCAGCTATATATTAGGCACTATAATAATCACCATGGATAACCTGGTGAACATGACACCTGACTCCTGCTCTCTGTGGGGGGAGTGGGGGGAAGGTTTACTTTGTCCTTGGAAGCCACTCTATAAACACTGATTTGTTTCATCTGGTCACATGTCCCTAAACTAAAACCTGAGCATCCTTTTCATAGACCTTCTAATCCAGAAGCCCTGCTTGCCAGTCACATTGCAGAAGGCACCAATCGCATTCTCACAGGATTGCAACAAGACTCTGCTTCCAGGGTTCCTGGCCTTCTCAATTGTCCTTACAATGGATCCCATCAGAGTGGTTCTTTTCTCTTTCCTATTCTGTCTTTACTTTTTCTTTTCTTTCTTTTCTTTCCCCTTGCAATCTCTCCATTATCTACTGGAAGAATTATTGGCCAAATAGGTTTTACCCACCAGAGTGGCTTAGGAGGGCAAGACAGATGAGACGAGACATGTGCCCCCCACCCATGAAGAGGAATTTGGAAGATTAGAGGTGGGTTCTAGTCAAATGAGAAGGTAGATTGAACTTCTTTGTGGTGCCTTCATCCTTCTCTTTCCCTTGCCCCTTTGTGTTTCCACACATTTTGCCATGTGACCTTGCTATTTTCAACTAGATGCCTGTGATTTGTCCACCCCACTGATGTTAGACTGTAAGACTTGCTTTGGCCAGTGGGATGTTAGGAGAGGTGATATGAGCAAAGGCTTGAAATATGCTTGTGAGCTTGGGTTTGCCCTGTTGGGTCTCTTGTCATTGCCACGAGATTAACAACTCAGGGAGCCATAAAGGGCAGACCAAGGCCTAATCTCCAGCTTGGAGGAAGATCCAATAGAACCCATCCTATTTGCCAGAATCCAGCCAACCTGAAGACTTATGACCATGATAATAGATGCTCATTGTTGAATGTTACTGAGCCAGAGAGTCATTCTTTACATACCATTATGGTAGCAATAGATGGTGGAGTCATTCATCTGGTATTCTTGTTCCTTCCCAGCTGTTGATGTGAATATGACTATAAGAAGGAGAATAAAGCCGTAGAATTCTGAACAGCGTTTGTCTTCAAGACAGACATAGGCTCCCAGAGCTTCCTCTGCCATCAAGAGGATGCCATTTGATCCGGGAGGGCTATGGGATAAATCCTTTCAACAGATAGAATGAGGCTTGAGGCAGGTTAGTTCAACCTCCTCATTTTCCACACCCCTGGGTAAGGATACAAGGCAGAAATACTTTTAAAGTGTGGGAATTTTTACCATGCAAAGGGACCTGTAAGGACATCCAACATCGTGTGAGCCAGGCCTATGATCCATCAAGTTCAGTGTTCTGTTCTACTTTTAAAACAATAGAAAGTTCTGTTTTTTGTGAGAACACAGAATTGCCCTTCAAAATATCAGCCTCAGGGAGTTGGCAAAACTAACCTTTTCTGAGTACTCAGTATAGGCCAGAGCGCTAAGCTAAACACTTCCCAGACACTCAATAACATACACTTACTGTTCAACAGCACCCTCCCACCCGCTTTTTCTTGTAAGCAAACCTTGATTTGGTTCAGATGCTTAGGGAAGGTAGCTCCTCCCTCTTCCCAGGGAATGAACTATTACTGGTCTATTGATCGACACCAGTTATAGAATCCTATTCTCCTTTGTCCTTGGTTGATTTAGGAGGTGGTTGAGAGACCCAAATCTTCCCGATGGATTAAAAATGTAGGGGTGCCTGGGTGGCTCAGTTGGTTGAGCATCTGCCTTCAGCTCAGGTCATGATCTCGCAGTCCACGAGTTTGAACCCTGCGTCAGGCTCTGTGCTGACAGCTCAGAGCCTGGATCCTGTTTCAGATTCTGTGTCTCCTTCTCTCTCTGACCCTCCCCCATTCATGCTCTGTCTCTCTCTGTCTCAAAAATAAATGTTAATGTTAATGTTAAATGTTAAAAAATGTTAAATGTTAAAAAAATTGTTTTTTAATGTAGGGCGTTAGGGAAACATTTCTCTCCCCTAACCCTTTCTCTTGCAGTATATTACTGCGTAAAGAGGATGGCCAAGTAGAAATATGAAAAGATCCTTGGTCCTTCATGAGACTGTTGTTAACCTTTTGAACCATTTCTAGACTTCCTGATAAGTGAGGTAATAAGTATCTTTATTATTACTTAAGCCATATTGTTACTCTGAACTGATCTAATGGAAAATAATATTATCCCCCATTTTACTAATTATAAAGTTGAGACTTGGAGGGTTGAATTAACCTGCTCAAGGTCACACAACTTAGAACTGATACTGAAACCAAAGAATACTGACTTTAGAACCTGACTCTAAATTACCATGCTAGTCACTTCTAAAACCTACAACTCAGACCTGAGTTGCTTTTAACCACAATATGATATAAGTATACCCAATTCCCCTAGGAAACTGTGGTTTCAGTCTCTTATAAGTTCATAATTCACTCACAGCCTGCCATAGTGGGAAGAGCAGGTGTTTTAATTTGAATACACATACTTTCTGTCAGTCAGTTCTACCAATTGCTAGCTGTGTGACATTAGGAAAGTCTCTTACCCATCTGACATCCAACAGCCTAATATGTTAATGCGCCTCTGCTGATAATAATGAAAACTTATTATGTGCAAGGCACTGTTCTAAGGGCTTTACACTTTCAATGCATTAATCTTCACAGGAACCCCATGAACAGGGCTACTGTTATTGTCTCCATTTTATAGTGGAGAGAACTGAGTCAGACAAGGGTTAAATGGTTATCCAAGATTTTTCAGCCAGTAAGTTGGAAGAACCAGAATTCAAATCCAGACAATTTGGCCCTAGAGCCAGTGTATGCTGTCATGAAGGCTTATTGTGAAAATCAAATGAAATCATGTATGTAAGCCTTTGTCACATAGTGTTAATCAGTGGTAGTTAATGCATTTATAATTATTCCATAATTGTACTCTCCTGCCTTTATGTGCCTTCGAGTAACTTTTTATGTACAGTATTCAAAGACAGCATCCTAATTCTGTGTTCTGTGATCTAGTCAACCTCTTTTTGCCTGCATTGATTCTATAAACTTTAATCGTACCCATTTTTATCTCTAACTTTCTAGCATTCAACAGCTCTTTTCCATTATGAACAAATGAGTTCTAATTGCATGTAAGCGTCAGATTCCTCTAACTCTACCTTTTTTGAAATAACAGAGAGATACGAAGAAAAACTTCCCAGAACGAGGTCTATAATAACTACATCTGGGTTACATTAGATAGTCTTTGGCACACAAAACCCTCCATGTCTGCTGCTCCATACCCTTTCCCTGCCTGGCTGCCTGGGATGAAGATGACCTCCATGGTGACCTTGGGAGTCACGCGTTAAAGAAGGCAGAGCCTCTGTTAGCCTGGTCTTTGGATGACTGCAAGATGAAGGTCACCCTGATCACCTGCCCAGTACAGTTACGTGAATAAGAGTATGTAAGCCAAGACGTAAATATCACTTACCATTAGAATCATCTTTACATTTCACATCAATATGAGAGATAAAGTTTGTACATCTTAGATGGTAAATAAGAACATGCATCGTGATGAAATTGCCAAGTTCTGACTCAGTGAGATCTGTTATCAAGTTAAACACTGAGATAGGCATAGACTCAAAAGAAGAAACTTAAAATTATCACCAACACATGGGAAAAAAAAAAACTATACTTTTTCTTCCCTGGAGGCTCTTACTTGAACCCTTTCTTAAAAGCACAATGCATTTTGTCTAAATTCTACTGCGGAAAAGTAAAAAGCTTTTAGATTGATTTAGTTATGTTACAAAAATGTTGGAATTTTTTTTTTTTTTGGAAAAACAAGAAAAACGACCTGATGTTCATTTAAGCTCCATTTTATCCTTCATGTAAAGCAAAAGCTTTCACTGAAAGCTGCTGATCGCCTTAAACACCATTTTGGGAAAAAAAAAAAAAAAAGAAGAATTTGGAAGTACAGCTCCAAAAATGTTTAGAGAGACACTCTCAGCCGAATCTGGCTTTCACAAAAATACAGACATTAGGGAGTGAGGACCGCAGAAGCAATGCCTCAGGACAGATTGGAAGCATTGAAGAAAGACCTCTTCACCTCACCCTACTTCCCTCCTGCCATCTCCAGAGCCTCCGGAGTGTCAAGATACAATCTTCAAGAGTCAGTTTATCTTCCAGACATGTATCTGCACTGTTCTATAAAAATAAACGTCAGCACACCCGTAATCCTCTCTCACTTCAAATATAACCACCAAGCTTTGAGTCTCTAGCGATATCTCGACAGAATTTAAAGGAAATTTCTTTTTATTTTTGAGCGTTTGAACACAATGAATGGATTCACACTTTGAAAAAAATCTTTTGGCCTATTGACTGGTGTCATGCGGTATACACTTCCTAATTAGAGTTAAATTCTTCAATTTTGTCCCTTTTCCTCCTACACAAGGATTTCAATCACCATTAACCGATACAAAATATGGAGCCCTCTGTATCAGCCCTTCATTTTCCAAGGGCTTTTAAGCAAACAACAGCATGGCTTTGTTTCAGATCAGGACTTTTCTTTTCTGGCATTCTCTCATTTCATTATAGTTGCCCCACCCTAGCAATGGAAGAGCAAACGCTTTGATTATAACTATTCATGTTATTATTTAAAACATACAAAGGCAGTGAGGGAAAGTTATTTTTCTAAAAGGGTCTTCAGTGAGGTTCAAGTTGCTCATCCTGTATCCATTCTCTTAGAACCCATTAGTAGTAGGACTCTCTTGATTGGAAACCTCCCGGAGTTTCCTCAGGAGAAATTTGAAACTGGCCCTTTGGTGGAAGGGTGGGGAGAGGGGGGCCAAGGACAGACCAAGGAAGAGGCAGACCTTCCAATTGGTACGTGGCAGGTTTAAAAAGCTGGGGCGCCTGGGTGGCGCAGTCGGTTAAGCGTCTGACTTCAGCCAGGTCACGATCTCGCGGTCCGTGAGTTCGAGCCCCGCGTCAGGCTCTGGGCTGATGGCTCGGAGCCTGGATCCTGTTTCCGATTCTGTGTCTCCCTCTCTCTCTGCCCCTCCCCCGTTCATGATCTGTCTCTCTCTGTCCCCAAAATAAATAAAGAACGTTGAAAAAAAATAAAAAAAAAAAAAAAAAAGCAAAGGAAATTATACAAGGCTTGTCCTGCTGGCAGCAAGACAAATAGATCTCTCTACCCACCCACTAGAACCTTCGAAATTTATATAGAGGCCTTGCCTTGGTTCAGTCACATATATGGCAGGTGGCCTCAATAACACCTTACTCTCCAGACTGCATCCTTGAAAATGTCTCCCACTGTGGGAAGGATTGGCAGAACATGCATTCAGGGAAGGGAGTGAGGAGATTCTGATTGCCTGGGTCCAGGTCCTAGGTCAACCCATGGTCACATCCTCTTAATGACCTCCTCCAACAGACTTCAATTTAATATAGAATAGACATGTGCTTTTTCACTTTCCTTCCTTCCTTCTCCTTGTTCCATGGAAACTTCACTTGATGGCTGAAGTGCCAGCCATAAGGTGCTTTTGAGAATGAAAACCAGGAGCTAGACTGGTAGAACAGAAAGAAGTCCTTAGGTCTTGTAACCACCAAATCACCCTGAATCATCTAGATTTTAAATGAGAAAAAAGTTTCTATCTTTTAAAAATCCTTGTAATCTGGGGGTGGTCAGCCTAGGCAGCCACAACTAACTGATGTAGAAACAAACACCAAACACTCTGGTGGCTTCTAGTGCTATTGTTTTGTTTCATGTAAGTCTTCAAATGCCTTTCAATGCTTGGTGCTAGCAAGTTAGAAAAAAAATGTCTTTTTTTTTTTCCCATGTATTTCCCCAGGGTTTTTGTTCCTGAAGAAGTTGCTGGTTCTCAGTCATTCCACCAATTCAGGATCAGTATAGAAACACTGGTTTTCATAGAAAAGAATTGTACTCAAAGTATTTGTGAAGGTAAGTAATGAGCTGCATAGTGATGCATTTTATTAAAAGTAAGTCCCAATGCCACTATAGCAGCTACATAATTAGAGATAGATGTCACCATGTAAGTCAAGCTACGATGATTTACAGAGACCATGAAGTTTTGCTTTTTCTCGCTTGAAAACCATCTTTTACATTAATGTTGACATTATACTATTCTAGGGAATTGACAGAACGAGGGTTTGACAATTTCATTCTTCATCTAACTAAATAGCATAACTCAAAGGAGAGAAATACATTCCAGTTTCCTTCTGATTTTAAAGACTGTTATAATAAATAAGCCCACATCATTATTGACCAGGCTTTGCCATTCCAAACTGAATCACATAGATAGAGAATAATGTTGAGCTGGGATTTTACATTCACAGAAAAAGAGTGTCAGGTTAGCACTTCAAGGCAGATAAAAAATTGAATCAATTTGTACATATATATGTTGGGTAAATATAGATATTTTATAAATATATATGCATTTCCCTACTGTATATTACCTCTATTGGTACATATTAAATATCAGACTCCCATATACAAATATGTACAAAGAGCAGAGAACAGCTAAGCCAAGCAACAGATGGCAGTGATTATGTTACAAATTAAAAAAGAAAAATAACTTGGAAAATGGTTTACTTGGAATTGCAGGGGGAAAAATCAGTATGAAGAAGCAAAAACGCCCCTTTTCTTGACTGCAAAGAGAAAAATGAAAATGCTTTAAAAACAAGTTGTTGCTTTTATTTTGGGGAGTAGTTGAAAAAGAAAAATTAAGTTGCAAATAAACACAATGGAGAGAACCTCCCCCACCTCCAATAAGTTACATTCTGGTACTTGAGCTGTGTTGTCATTACATCTTCCAAAGAATGAAACAATGCAAGATTTGCAACCATTCTATATTCTAATTCTAATCTGGACAGTTAAGATAATAATGATCTCACTTGTTACCTATTCAAATTAATTTATTAGAAATAATATCATCTTTAGTTGTATGGTAGGGATAAGCATACCTTTAAAGTGAAGGTAGGGGAGTAAATATTTTAGGTTTTGCTGGTCATATGATCTGTACCCCAACTATTCAACTCCACTGTTGCAGACTGGAAATAGCCATAGAAACTATGTGAATGAAAGAGCATGTCTGTATTCCGGTAAAACCTATTTATAAAAACGAGCAGCAGCCTGGATTTGGCCCGTACGTTGTAGTTTGAGAACTACTGTTCTATAGGAAGAAATAAGGTCAAGATTTCTAGAAACTGTCTTTCAAAGTAATTGAGCATGCATTGCCTCATAAATGTATCATTTCTTTATTTCTCTGTGGCATGGAATGTGTAACTTTAATTCTACTAGTATACTATAAACAAGTAAAGTGCAAGATACAACAGATTTGAGGCAAGATATGATTTACATATGAAATCAAGCAACTGTCTGACTAGGTGAATGTACGTGAATATAAAATTTTGGCCCACAACAACCCAGTAGCAGCAAAAACAGCCTGGCAACAGCAAAATCTACACTAAAGAACCATCTAAGGAAATCATCTTGCAAAATACATATTCCCCACAAGATAATGTTTGGTGTATCTAATTTATAACTATTCCAATTAATCTTTCCTATAACTGTTTTGCCCAGATTTCGTGATCCCCAAAGACCACCAGGGAGCCAAGTCCGATGCAAAAGCAAAGAGCCTTTATTCGAGCTAGCTGGAGCTCAATCCCCTACCTGCACCAAGGAAGTGGTAAGATACTGGAGAGAGAGAGAGTGGGTTTCAAAAGCACAAAGGTTTTATAGGGATCATGGCCTTAGCCGATTGGCTGGGGAAGGGTCCTGGCCTCAGCTGATTGCCTGGGAAAGGATAGAACAATGGCTTCCAAGGTGTAATCCCAGATCAGCAATTATCAGCGTCACCTGGAACTTGTTAAAAATGCAAATGAGGGGCGCCTGGGTGGCGCAGTCGGTTAAGCGTCCGACTTCAGCCAGGTCACGATCTCACGGTCCGTGAGTTCGAGCCCCGCGTCAGGCTCTGGGCTGATGGCTCAGAGCCTGGAGCCTGTTTCCGATTCTGTGTCTCCCTCTCTCTCTGCCCCTCCCCCCTGTTCATGCTCTGTCTCTCTCTGTCCCAAAAATAAATAAATGTTGAAAAAAAAAATTTAAAAAAAAAAATGCAAATGACCTGGTGGTCACAGACCCACTGAATCAGAAACTCTGGGGGTGGGGCTCAGCAATCTGTGTTTGAACAAGTCTTCCAGGAGATTCTGATGCACTTGAAGTTTAAGAACCACTGTGTCTGAGGATCTCTAACATGTTTGGCCTCAGTGTATACAGAACGTTTCTCACTGGTCACCTATTAACCATTGGCTGTCAGCCTTGCTGTGCTATATAAATACCTAGCACCAAACACCATTCCCAGAGACTCTGATTTAATTGCTTTGGGGAGGGGTAAAATGCTCCCAGGTCATTCTAAGCCTGGACAGGGTTGAGGGCTCCTGCCTCTGGCCCCTACCTGAGAGAAGCCCTCTCTCTTCTACTCACACTTTCCACGCCTCTCACACTCCCCTTCCTCCCACCTTAGACTTTGGAAGAATGCATCAATCAGTAGCCTGCTTTCTTAGAAAACATAAGGTACTCAGGGGAGGAGGCGTGGTCTGAGGTTTGAGCAGGAACTCCTTTCTGAGGCCATGTCGGGGCATAGTCACTAGTGGGCCGGCCTAGGTCTGCTCTTTCATAACCCTGTGAAAAATGCAGTTATTGAAATGCATTCTCATTTGCATTATTTGTATAAATGAAATATAAAACTTCACCAATCATACAGATAATAGGCTAACTCTTATTAAATATGGCTAAGATATGTTCTCTGGAATTTCTCTTCAACTCCATAGTTGTCCAAGGATACCATAGTCCCTCAAAAGATGTTAATTGAGTTCCTACTGTGTGATAGGCAACCTATTAAACTCTATAATTAGTTTTCTCTCTCTCTTTTATGCCAATTATGAAATCTATTAATTTGTAAATGAGAGGTTTATGGTATCATTTATCATCTTGCTACTCAATCTGTGGTCCACAGACCAGTAGCATCAGCATCCTTGGGAGCTTATTAAACATACAGAATCTTGGGCTCTGTTTCCTACCTGCTTTATCAGAGGGTGCATTAGCCAAAAGCTCAAGGGATCAGCGTGCACACTGGAGTTGAGAAGCACCCACATAGTATATTAGAACCACAGTCAAATAAGTGCTTCTCCAATGTCTTGGAGTCCTGGTTCCAACTTCCTTAGGAACTAATTTCGTATCAAGGAATATCTTGGCATTGAGTATAGACCAACTCTTTTAGTTTATAAAATAATCAGAGTGTCTTCTAGGCATATATCTTAAGCCTCATCTCCTGAGATGTATTACTCTTCACAAAAATACCTGAAGCCAAATCTGTATACTGGAGTAACATGCTAATTTTTTTTTTCAATATATGAAATTTATTGTCAAATTGGTTTCCATACAACACCCAGTGCTCATCCCAAAAGGTGCCCTCCTCAATACCCATCACCCACCCTCCCTCCCTCCCACCCCCCATCAACCCTCAGTTTGTTCTCAGTTTTTAAGAGTCTCTTATGCTTTGGCTCTCTCCCACTCTAACCTCTTTTTTTTTTTTTTTCCTTCCCCTCCTCCATGGGTTTCTGTTAAGTTTCTCAGGATCCACATAAGAGTGAAAACATATGGTATCTGTCTTTCTCTGTATGGCTTATTTCACTTAGCATCACACTCTCCAGTTCCATCCACGTTGCTACAAAGGGCCATATTTCATTTTTCTCATTGCCATGTAGTACTCCATTGTGTATATAAACCACAATTTCTTTATCCATTCATCAGTTGAGTAACATGCCAAATTTTGATAGATTGTTGAAGTTGAGCAAAAAACTCCATGTTGGCTCTACACTCCATGGGTAACCCACTGAGCAGCCAGTTTCCCACGTTAGGATGTGCTTCTGTGTGCTATGGTGGAAAGTTAAGATTGAGCCACATGACAAAGCTAATATGTTACTTAATGTCTATACCCAGAACATTCATTTGTCTTAATGCCTTCCCTCTTTCTTTATCTCTGAATGTTGGGAGAAGTGATTTTTGTCCTCATGGTACAATGACCAGTGCTACTCAGAAAAAGGGCACTACATGATTCTGAGTGGCCCATACTTGATATTTGAATTTTTAAATATTGAGATCATCTGTTGACATAATTACTTCCCTCCTTTGAATGTATTTCATTTTTTGGGGCGCCTGGGTGGCGCAGTCGGTTGAGCGTCCGACTTCAGCCAGGTCACGATCTCACGGTCCGTGAGTTCGAGCCCCGCGTCAGGCTCTGGGCTGATGGCTCGGAGCCTGGAGCCTGTTTCCGATTCTGTGTCTCCCTCTCTCTCTGCCCCTCCCCTGTTCATGCTCTGTCTCTCTCTGTCCCATAAATAAATAAAAACGTTGAAAAAAAGAAAAAAAAATTTTGAATGTATTTCATTTTTTATCTCCTTTAGTCAAAGACTTGTACAAATTTTGATGAGCCCAGTTATCATCTTGGTCCCTTTTTGGATGAATACAGTTTTAGCAATAAGGTATATCCTATATTTGTATATTTGTTTTTTATTCCAGAGGAAGGGGCAGAAGGTGATAATTGGTCACTGCTTTTTTGTTGACTAGCCTTCTGCTGAAAGTTGCTTGGCAGGTTTGGGTTCTCAAGAATGTGAGATTAAATCAACAGATAAAAGTTAGAAAAATAGCTGTAGTACTCACACAGGAAAAATATATTTCACATCTAGAAAATAGTTGTTTGGTGATAGTGATGACTTCAGTGTGTGCACATGCATGCTTGCATGCCTGTGGGTGGGTGTGAATGTTAAAAAGCTCTCCCAAATTGTTTGTTTGGAGAAATATTTGTCTTCATTTTTCTAGAACGTTTAATCAGTAAGAGCAATGTCATAGATACATTGTATTTCACATATATTTACTTTCATTAAATTATATAAACACTTAGTATTTCAATGCCAAATAAATCTACAGGCTTCTTATAAAGAAAAGCAGCCTCCTGTCCCAACCCTACCCAATTTCCCTCTCTCCAAACATAACTACTTTTAATTATTTTACCTGATTATTGTGGCATTTAGTTCCATGTCATTAAACAATATGTTTAGCTTACTACCTAATGATTCACTCTGTTCACTGTCCGTTAGTTTCTCAATATGGAAGATAGGAATTTGCTCTTTGTCAACATCTTTTCCCCATCTTTTCCCCTGCCCTTATTATCCCACCATGGATGTAGATTTATCTTAATTTTGGTTAGCTCTTATTTCATATTTCAAATATGGTTAGCTCTTATTTCATATTCAAATACATTCATCAGTACATATTTACATCACACATATATGTATATGCATACATATATACATAAAGACATATAGCACATATACATAGTAATAACAATGTGTATATAGATACATTTTGTATGGGTGTATATATATATACACACACTATTCATAGGTAAGTCATGCAACTGTCAGGATTATCTTCCATTCTTCCACACTGTTTTATTCTCTATACCTTGTTTTATTATTTGATCAGCTTGTTTTGTATCTACAGACAATTCCAACAGATACAGTCTCAGCTGTTGAAATCTTCTGTGATACGCACAAGCACGTTGAACATTCTCTCAATCTCTTTTTCTTGAAGACATCTTTGCCCGGGGCTTCTGACCCTCTCCAAGTTCTGCACCACCATCTTCTGGATTTTCCTTTCCTCAGACTGAGAATTTCCTTTATCTTTATCTCATCACTGCGTTGGAACTCTCAATTCTTGTTTGTTTCATTCTTGCTTAACCCTTTTGTTTTCAAAGGTTTTATCCTTATGTAACCTTGCTGTCAGTGTGGTAGGGAGGTAAATTATTTGACAGCTGACATATATAAAAATGTTTTTATTCTGCCCTTCACAATTAATTGACATTTGGCTCAACAGAAAAATTCTGGTTTACAAATCATTTTCTCTTAGAATTTAGGAGGCTTTTGTTGTTGTTGTTATTATTGTCTTTTTGCTTTCGGTATTGCTTTTGAGAAGTCTGACTTTCTGTCTTGATCTTCCCTAGAGAAACATTTTTCCCCCCTCTGGAAATTTGTCCCCAATGGTCTGAATTTACATTAATTTTGGACTTTGGGTTACTTTCATTTATTATAATGGACATTCATTGGGGTCTTTTAATTTCAAAAATTGTGGGAAAAGCTCTAGGATTCTGGGAAATGTTCTAGAATTATTTCATTGATTGCTTCCTCTTTTTAATATTTCTCTTTCTGGGACACCTCCTGTTTTGGATTTTAGACCTTCTAGATTGTTCCTCTAATTTTCTTTTCCTTTCTGTCCTCACATCCTTGTCTTTTTGCTCTACTTTCGGTGGCATTTCTTCAGTTAAACTTCCAACCGTTCTGTTTCAGTTTTCCTCTCTGCTATCATGTTTTTAATTTTGAAGAGCTCTTTTTTGTTCTCTGAATGATCATTTTTATAGCATATCTGGCTCATTTCCAATTCTCTCCATAATGCTAATTTACTTGATTTTTAAAGTCTCCTTCTAATGGCTAGTCTTTGTTCCCACCTGTTTGCTCTCTCCTGCTTGCTTTGCCTCTATTTTTATCAGCCACTTCCCACATATATCTGGTGACCTTTGGTTGCTAGTTTATTTTAAAGAGCAGAGCAAGGAAAAAAGCTGATTGAAAGCTCTAAATACACAGGCAGCGCTTAAGAAGTATGGCTCCTGCTGTAGCGTGATCAGGACAGGCTGTTTCCTTGGGTTACCTTAGTATCAATATATCTAGTCTTTTCTCTCATTTTCCTCAGCAAAGATTCTCTCACTGGTGAAGATATGGCATATTTTAAAATAAGTGTGACTTCTAGCTATCATTATTTAGAAAAAAACTTACAAAATATTGACTTCATATGACTTCCCATGTCACTATAATAATCATATGAGATAAGTAACATTATTATCTGCAATTTAAAGGTGAAGAAATGAGACTGAGGGAAGTGAACTACCCCCTTACCAATGCCATAGGAGGCAGGATTTGAATCCAAAACAGTTGTCTCCAACACGGGTTTAACAATGATTATTACTTTAGGATGTTATAAATATCTCAGTTAAATAAATACATGCATTCCATGAACAAGAGGCTACAATAGATAACCAGTAATTTTGGGTAAAGATAAGCCAAGCAGAAACCAGAGAATGGCACAAGACTTTCATCTCTACGCGTAGCATGGAGATTTGCACAGGCCTCTGGGTTCAAAAGCAGTTCAACAGGCTGAAGAGAATGAAAACTCAAAACAGGAATTCAAATTAAAACTTTGAAGGGTGAACTGCTGAAGTACCCATGGTTTTCCTATATGACTCTCACTGTATATATGCTCCATATGTTAACTGACATTTTAAAGCCTGACTAAAACATTACAGGCAAGATTATTTTTCCACTTCATGACTACTTAAAAAGCTGTTGCCTGCTCTAAATGCATTACTCCAACTTAAAACTTCAAACACTTTCTGAGGGGTAACCGTGGCGAGATAGATGCCCTGCTGTATCCTGAAATATCTAAAACCATTGATACGGTTATAGTCAGTGTTTCAGTTTTTCTATTGAGACATAATTGATATATTACATCAGTTTCAGAGGTACAACATAATGATTTGATATTTGTATATATTACAAAGCGATCACAACTAGTCTAGTTAACACCCATTACCACACATAGTTACAATTCTTTTTCTTTTAAAAAAAATTTTTTTTAATGTTCATTTATCTTTGAGAGACTGAGAGAGACATAGCATGCGTGGGGTAGGGGCAGAGAGAGAAGGAGACGCAGAATCTGAAGCAGGGTCCAGGCTCTGAGCTGTCAGCACAGAGCCTGACGCGGGGCTCGAACTCACGGACCGCGAGATCATGACCTGAGCCGAAGTCGGACACCCAACCAACTGAGCCACCCAGGCGCCCCTACAATTCTTTTTCTTAGGGTGAGAACTTTTAAGATACACTCTCTTAGCAACTTTAAAATGCACAATACAGTGTGATTAACTACAGTCACCATGCTGTGTGTTACATCCCTATGATTGATTGATTACACTAGAAGTTTATACCTTTTGACCACAACCATGCATTTCACCCTCTCCCCTCTGATTCCTTAATTATATAATTTTACATTTTCTGTAGTGATTTAAGTGATTTCATTGCAATTATCTGGTTTTACCTTCCCAATACACCCTTTAATTTTATTTTCTCCATACTCAATATCTATACAAGCCAAAAACTTTCATTATTAACAAAGGCCAAGCAAAAAAATGTTATTGTCATTCATCTAAATTCCTCTTTGAAGCTCTATGTTTAAAGGTAGAAGTTCTCTACAGAAACAAAGAACTGTGATTTCCTTCTTTCACTCTGCCACACACATACTTTGTGGTATTTAAAGGCATGAATAAATATGCATACAATTGTCTTTTGTATTAGGACTCATATTTTCAAACATGGTTAAGTAAAAATAACTTTCCTCCCTCTAAAGATACAAGCAAGTGAGATGAAAACCTTCAGAAAATGACATATATTGATTCTGTAAATTAAATCCAATATGTAAAATAAATAGCAGTTTAAGAATTATCCTGTTATAAGGGTAGCTGAGAAGGGTTTCGCACCACCATTTAATGCATCTGATGTGTTTGCTCAAGTAGCACAAATGGGATGTTTCGCATATTAGAAAATGTGTGTCAACCAAACTCGTGCATTTATAAAAATAGTTGGCATATCTTACAGATCCCTCTCCATACAAATATGTCTTTCTCTAGGCAAGCGGCTTGTTTTAATAGCATGCTGGTGTAGTAATGTCTATGTATTTTAAGCTTCCTGGATGTTTACAAGCCTTTAAGTACTGCTCCTAAGAAAATTCAAGTAGAGTCATGTGGTAGACTGAAAGCAAAGAAGCTTCAGTTCTCTGTCTCTCCCTGTATTTACACTTTTTATAATGTCCTTTTGCACCTTCTCCCATCTAGCAGTGGAGTCCATGCTCCTCAAATCTGGGCTGATGTTGTGACTCAGTGTGCCCAGAAAAATGGTACAGAAGTGGCAATATGCCAGTTCTGAGCCTAAGCCCCAACCATGCCCAGCCACCAGGACGTAAGCTGTGGCTTGCCTGCTAGAGGGATGCGAGAAACCAATGAAGAGCAGAACTCATCCTAGACCAGCTTAGAGTCAGCTCACCCCCAAATATGTGAGAGAACCCAGCTAAGGTCAACAGAGCTGCCTTCCCACTCATAACTGCAAATGTCTGTGTGTGTCCAGCTAATACCAGAAGGGCTGTCCAGCGAACCCACATACCCATAAGAAGTAAAAATGTCTGCTGTGTTAAATCACTAGGTTTGGGGGTGGTTTATAATAGCATTGTTTCAGGAAGAGATAAATGACATGAGCACGGATATCCCTAGCTATTAAACCAAAATGTTATGAACCTCATAATAGACTTTTAAAAAATCACTTCTTTAGTATCCTTTTTCTTTGCAAATCCAGAGTTTGCTTCCACTTGACCAAAATCATTCAGGTCATGACTTCAGATATTCTTTTTAGAAGTCCTAAAACATTCCATTTGCACAGATTAGAATTCTGACTCTAATATTAGTCAGGAGTAACAAAACACTATTTACGTAACATGAAAATAAATTGACGTATTAAATGTTATGACTCATCACTACACTAAACTAAGCAGTAACTTTCATTTTTATGACACTTTATTTTTTAAGTGTGTATTCTTTTATATTCTTATACTTCCAGAGATAATTCAGGAGGTAAATGTTCTTATCATCCCCATTTCACACATAGGAAATCTGAACCTTACAAACCAATAAATGACTTTCCCATTTTCATGCAATTTTTCATGATAGGTTGAAATACAGTACCTTTTTCTAGTCTAATTAAGACATGCTACTTCATGAGGCCCATGAACTATTCTGCAGGAATAAAAGGCAAATGTAAACCCTTTCAAATATTTCATATTAATATTTATGTTCAATGACTATATATTATGTGGTTATAATAACTTATAATTAGGTAGCACTTCAGGGATTACAAAACCCTAATGATGCAGGAAGGAAAGTTAAAAGTCTCTTTCCACAGATGGAAATACCAAAGTTTAGAAAGGTTAACGAGCTCACCAGGGTCATACAATGATGGGACCAGATGTGGTTCATCCCAGTTTTTCTACACCAATACCAGAAGCCTGAGTCTGACCCTTTGCTTGAAAGAGATTTATTAAGGTCATTTCCTCAATATTCTGCATGTTACAAGTTGTACACCAACACAGCTGAGATCATCATGGCCCTAGAGGAAAAGCCATGCCAAGTAAGAAGACTTGGGTGAGCCATGTGGAGACTTTGCAAGTCAGGACTCACTTAGAGCACACAGAAGAATCCATTCATGAAGAAATAGACCAAACTAATTCATTGGCTTCTGTTGTTTAGAGTTCATAGTCAGAACAATCTCTGAATCAGTATTTTGTTCTCTAAAAAAAGGAGGGGTAAATGACCTGTCACATTCGATTAATGAAGAATATCCTTTGATACTAGCAGTATGGATAGATTGAGCCCTATACTCACTGTGCAAAGAGTATGCCAGTTGTTCTCTGGAGGATTTTGGATACAAAATACAGCCTGCAACCCTCTGGAACCCAGGACTATAGCCACGACTGACAGCTGCACACAGTGTAAGTGGTGAGTTAAACCACGGACCCCATCTGTTTATGCTTCTTGACAAGAACAAGTTACTCTTCCAAAGATTGGCAGCAGCCCCGTTAGCACACCAGGTCCTTTCAAGTACATTAGCTTCCTTAGTCTCCAGTCAAGCGTAGGCTAAGTACTCAAGTGAGTTTTCACTTCTATCACTTATGGCTTGGGGTAACCAACTCTCTGTGTAGGTTGTCTTCTGTTGACCCCTCCACATGCACTCTCCATCCTTCTACATTTTGCTGTCTTCCCTGGCCCCTGGGATGCTAACCTGGATGGGTTTATTAAAGGAGTAGCTTGCTCTCTGTCTTCCAGTTGGCTTCAGCCATGGGGTGCCCTAGGATGAGATGAAGGAAGGAAGGAAGGAAGGGAGGAAGGGAGGAAGGAAGGAAGGAAGGAAGGCCGAGTCAGGGTATTTATTATCTTGGCACCTGGCCTGTTTGATCTCTGTAAGTTAGCCAGTTCCATCCACTGAGCACAACAGCTCCTATCAAGTTGTCTTTACAGCTCTCTCCATGGGTTCTGGAAACCACGTCTCCTTGCCTCTTCGGGTCTAGGAGTGATAGTAATGACTCCCTGTCATTACTACTAGTATACTATCCTTTGTTTTCTTCCCTAACCTTTATAATAGTCCTTTTATTAACCTCCTTCAATTACTGGAGTGTGTCATCTACTTCCTGCTGGGACCCCTGACTCATACTTTGTTGGATAGCATCTCACTGGACCCACTCAAGGTTATTGTGTTCATTTATTTAAAAACACATGTGACACATTGATTGCATTTTAATGAGAAGTCTACATGCTGTATTGAAAGCACAAGACTCGGTTTTCATCCCAGCCATATGTGACTTAGCTTTGTGACCACAGGCAATTAAATTCTATTCTGAAAACTGTTTTATTTTTTTGTCATCTGATATATGCCAGGCACCGGTTAAGACCTGGTAATACAAAGTAAATAATACAAGATATCCATCCTCATGGAGCTCATACTCCTTACAGATGAGGTAGAGACATAAACAAAGATGGCTAATACAATATGATAAAAGCTATGTGGTGATTTATATAGATGTTTTATTCACCTACAGTGACCTTCAGTTTTCTCATTTGGTAAATGAGCATCAATGATATCTGTCCTGCTGATTTCATGAGATGAAAAAAGAAGTGATTCAATGATACTGGTAAAATATTTTGAAATATTTAAGAATATTCAACAGTAAAGTTACTATTAGAAGAATTACTATAATGTTATTATTATGTTATTATGTTAACCTGCTTTACTCCTTACTGTTTTAAAATAAATTAATTATAGTGTTTGTTCCTCTCTGGCATTATGAGAAGCTTAGGCATTACTTTCCTCCAGGAAAAAAAAATTTTAGCATGAATTTGAAGAAATAAGAATAAATATCTTAAACGTCTAAACTTATAAATTTAATCTCATATTTAGCAAGTGATATTTAAGGATAGACTATAATAATTAAGTCACAAAGACAGTGGAATCCTGATGGTTCATTCAGCCATAAAGAACTGCCAGAGTGGAGTTGGAAGATACTGGCTTCAACTAGTTTAAAAAGTATTTAATAAAATAGTTTTCTGGTTGTATCCAGGTGGCTTTCCTTGAAGACAAATAATCTTCTGTATCTTTATCTAACCTTCTAGCTGAAGCTATTGATCAAAAAATAAGAATCCATTGTTTTCTTCAAAATGTTCTGGGATTATGTCTGGTACACAATTTTTCTCTCCCCTTCTTACAGCAATAAAAATCTCATTCTTTGTTTTGGGAATCTTTATTCACGTAGTTCAGGTGAGGCTGCTCATATTTTATCTCTTTCCACCATGGGAACAGGACACTCAAGTCTAAAAATTCTGAGCTTCCCAAACAGATGGCCATAGAGTTTGACTTCAGATTAGTCCTGTGACCCAAGGGAGGCCAATAAGAATCTTCACTGACACTATGCTGTTGCAACTACTTGGTGATACTTCCATGTATCACTGGGGTTGGTAAACTGAGATGGACATCTTGTCTACCATGAAGAGAGAGCCTATCCAAAAGATGGGGAGATTCAGCCATGAATTAAGACAGATATACCTATGAACTTTTTAATTACATTAGCAGAAAAAGAAAGAAATCCTTTCTTTGCATAAGCTAATTTGACTTAATACCTGGCACTGACAATAAAATCTTGGTTATTTCATATTGCCATATAACTAAAACTGAAAATGACTGAATGGATTAGAAATTAGGATTTACCTTTTCTCTTAAGAAATTCAAGGAAAAAATACCTTAGAAATATGTGAGGTACTATTTACAGAGCAATATATGATGATTTTACAACTGTACAACAAAAAATAGGAAGCTATGATCAAGAAACAACTTGAGAAAAAGAAACGATTCATGCACATTTGCAATAGAATTACTAAATAAAATGTTTAATTGAAAAGTGGATATCCCAGAAAGAGAAAACAGAAATTGGGGGTGGGAGGTTGGGGACTGGCGGAAATAATCACAGACACCATAGCAACAAATTTCCTATTGCCAAATTAAAACATAAGTCTGTTGCCCAAAAGGCTCACTGAGATTTGGAAAGGAAAAAAAGATCCATATCTGAAATCAATTTATAAAAAGAGCCTAGAAGCTTTCAAAGAGGAAATATACCAATAAGGCGATTATCTAAATTAGAAGAGAATGACATCAGACTTCTCACGAGTAATAATAGATGTCAGAAGATGATATAGTAATACCTTCCAAGATTAGGGAGAAAATTACTTTGAATGAAAAATTCCATATTCATTCCAATTATCGATCAAGAGAGTGTAAGGGGGGAAAAAAACATGTTTTCTGACATGAAAAGATTCAAATAGATTTTCCAAAAATCCTACTTGAGAATGTACCTGAGGTAAATACAGAGGAAATTCAAAAACACTGAGGGACTTTGGAGCAAGAAAATAATAAGAAGTAGGATACATGTATTATTGACATTACAAAGATAAGCAATGAAATAATCAAAAATCAAAACAAAACTAATAGAAGTTGAAATGAGAAGGAAATAAACACAGCAGGGATAGGAATGGGGTAAATTACTTTTATTACTCAATGCCAACAATTTAAAGTGTGCAAAGAGAAATCAAAGAATTAACCTATTATTTAAAATTACAGAAGTAACTAGGAGAAGAGTTGAAATTGGTAAAAGTATGATTCTTCACTGAGAATTGGGGAGTCAGAAGGAAGGAGGCAATCACTTTTCATTCATCCTGTTCTATTTTATTTCAACTTTTGTTTTTACATGTATATACTACCTTTATAAGAAACTAACAAAAATTTTTAGTTAAAATTTTTTTTAATCTTTAAAGTTGTTCATTATTTAAATAATTTTTTTTTTTATTTTAGAGAGCAGGGAGTGCATGCATGAGTAGGGGAGAGGGGTAGAGAGAGAGAATCTTAAGCAGGCTCTATGCTCAGCATGAAGCCTGACACAGGGCTTGATCCCACGACCCTGGGATCATTACCTGAGCCAAAATTGAGCGTTGGACACAACCAAATGAGCCACCCAGGCAACCCAGAAATTAATGAAAAATTTAAATGGTGGTTGTCTCATTCTCATTTTCAGTGAAACTTAAAAAAAAAAAAAAAAGTAGAATCTCTTACAAAGAAATCCAAAATACCATTCATGGGTGATGTGCAATATCTCAAGCATGACTGTGACAGCAGCTGATGAGCACCAGAAATGTCACCTGTTATAATGGAATGGAAGCACTTGAATTATTGGAAAGACTGTATATTAAAAAGGCATATCTTTTTCCCAAAGTTAAGTTGCTGCCTAGAATATGAAAGGCAAGCAGGGCAGACGTAACTATTTGAGCTAATGAGTTTTTAATTCTATAATTAGTCTATGAGGTTGCAACTAAAACCACACTGTTTTAAAAGGTACACATAATACTCTATCACATATTATACTTGTCACAGCTAATTGTAGAAGATAATTTCACAGAGAATAACTCCAAACATCATTGAGTTGATAAGATCAGGAATAGAGAAGATCTTTTCAAAGTTCTCACTTGCCATGTGTCAGCCACTGTGAGGGAATTTGTCAGCATATTTTTCACTTTTCCATTAACTTTGTGTGGTATTTACAGAGTTAGGTATTTAGATATATTTTAAATAATTTTTTAACCTTTATTCATTTTTGAGAGCATGAGTGGGGGAGGGGCAGAGAGCGAGGAAGACACAGAATCCAAAGCAGGCTCCAGGCTCTGAGCTTTCAGCATAGAGCCTGATGAGGGGCTCAAACTCACCAACCATGAAATCATGCCCTGAACCAAACTCGGACGCTTAACTGACGGAACCATCCAGGTGCCTCTAGGTATTTAGATATTTTACAGATGAGGAAAATATCGGCTTGGAAATAAGTTCACTAAAATTGCAAAAACAAGATGTGAACACCATAAAAGCATCTGCAGTGTGAGCACAGGCTGAGGTCTGGAATCATCTGAAGGCTTCTTTACTCATATGTCTGGTGATGAGGCTGGGCTCAACTGGGACTTATGAAGGATCATAGTGTCTTGTGGGTTGGGCTTCCTCACCGTATGATGGACTCTGGGTATTTGGACTTTCTATAAGTTGGCTCAGGGTTGCCAGGGCAACCTTTTCAGTAAAGTGAAGGTGCTTACGACCTAACCTGGGAAGTTACATAGTTTTCCTTCTACCATATTCTACTGATGCAAGTTAGTTCAAGTTGAAAAGAAGGGGACAAGAACCTACCTCTTCATGGGAGAAATGTCAAAGAATTTATGGCTATGTCTCAAAATTCTGCAGGAGCACATTAAATGCACTCAAGAGATAAATTTAAAAGCATGATATAAAAATAAATGTCAATATAAGTGACAATATTTTTTTTTTGCCACACTGACCCATCTTGCTCATTCCTTTGGGTATGTACCCCACATTGGAGATTGGTCTAAATAAGTGAGACACAAGATTTCCCTGCTGAAAGCCTTAATAAAGGTTGATATTAACATATGGGACAGGCTGTCATGGAAGTATCAATCTTATGCACATTTCTTAGCACCCTTGTTACAATTCTACCCCTTTCTCTCCTGCTCTACAATTTATATTACAACTCAAAGAAGTAGGAATGATTATTATGGGAGTAACCTTAAATGTGTTCTCCTTTATTATTTTTAAATGTTTATTTGTTTATATTGAGAGAGAAAGAGCATGAGTGGGAGAGGGGCAGAGAAAGAGGGAGACATAGAATCCCAAGCAGGCTCCATGCTGTCAGCACAGAGCCAGATGCTGAGCTCGATCTCACAAACCATGAGATCATGACCTGAGTCAAAATCAAGAGTCAGATGCTTAACAGACTGAGCCACCCAGGGGCCCCTCTATTCTCCTTTAGTAATAAATATTATTCACAGTATGATAGCCAAAAATTACTTGCATCACACTTTAAAAAAGCTTGTAACATATCAATGATCAATGTAGTGACACAAGAATCAACAATTGTTATGTGAAGTACCGTTATATAGGTCTGGAATTGCCCCCTCTTTGTCCTGGAATTCACCTCTTTGAAAAAATTTCCCAAGATAGTGGGTGATTGGTGCATAATCTTGAGAGAGATTGACATATCACCATAGTGGAAGTTCAGGGACATCTAAAAGGAAATTCAGCACAGAGACAGATAAAGACAGGGGGGATGTAAGAATAAAGGTCACAGGATAGTAAAATATTTCATTGTAAATATCTACTTTTCTGCACTATGATATAACACCTCTCCTTAGCTGTTATCATTATCTACACGACACTAGTGCCCCATGTCCTTCCCTTGGGTGGGCTCAAGTTAAGAAAAGAGAACCCTCGCAGGATGGCAAGAATAAACAAGATAGAGAATTTTACAAGAATAAGGAAGTGGAGGGGAAGGTAAGTATGGGATGTAAACCTCCCTGGAACTTGTGGAAATCTTAGAGAGGGCAGGAAAATTTGCACAGGACTCGGGGTGGGGATTCAAGCCAATTTTGTAAATCTCAAAGGACAGAGTGTAATGTTTGGTTATGAACGCATTAAGCTAGCAAAAGCACTGGCTGGCACTCAACCAAGAGTCCAGTTTCCTCCAGTCCTTGTTGGCAAAGTAAAGGAACCTGACTCAGCTGCCTATAAAATGAGTTCAGGAGAATCTGTCACACCACAAAAATGGCCAACACAAAGCAGTGCTAGTCTCTAGCATCAACTGCTCCGCCTCCTTCAAACCCTACCATCACACAAGTTGCAACAGGAAAAATGAAGGGAATGCACACCAAGGAATGTGCAAGATGATCTATCGGAACATGGCAAGAAAATGTTAGAACCCGTACTTCTATTGGTTTTCATCTGTGTTTTAAAATGTGTGAACTGCATTAATGTAGATAGAAGTGCATACGTATCACTTGTAAATGCATTTTTAAAATGGTATGCATAATTATTTCCACTGATGAGCACTTGGGGAGCAAAATATTGCATATTAAAGATTTGGAGGGTGAGGGGTTGTTTCAGGGCATCTACAAACTAAGGGAGAGTTGAATGAGAGCATGCTTCTAGAGTAGGTTGGCAGTCAAAATATTTTCTGGGCTCTGGGTAAACCATTACATTTTCCTACACATCTCACAGTGGTTAGCTGCCTTCAGGACTGTGATGGGTTGAGAAATACTGAGATGAATTATGCAAGTTTCTTGGGGGAAAGTCTACTGTGAGAGGACAAGATTACTTATAATATTAAGTTGGCCCACACATCTCTGCGAGCCATGATTCCTGGCAGATAAATATTGATACTTCCTGATTCCTCTATGTCTGGTAGTTAACAAGATTCAAACTCACAGTATTGTGTTTTACCGTGAAAGCAAGGAATTGATATTTACTGTCAGGCAGTTTACATATGTTAATCCATCTCGCCTTTGTTACAATTCTGTAAAAAATAGCTAATATTATTTGCATTTTACAGGTAAAGGAACCAGATTCTATGTGACTTGCCTAATATTCCACAGCTAGGTAAGGAAGAGCCAAAATTCAGGTCCAGTTTCTCCTGATCCCAATGCCCTGTTCTTAGGCTGTGGTTTTCCTGATGTAGATAAAGATAAAGAAGTTTTCTGAAGCCCTCAGGTTTTGAAAAGATATTTTCCCCTGTGCTTCTGTAGCAAAGGAAAGGCGCTTCCCCCAGGCCTAATATTTTGAAATGGAAGAAGGCATGCTAAATGAACATTGAAGTCCATTTTAAAAAAGAGAAAGTGAGATTGTTAAAACCCCAGTCACGGCATTTAATTGTTGACCCCTGAATGATTTGTGGAACTCTCTTTGACACTCAGCAACTGAATGTTGAATTAGAGAAATGATCATCTGAAAAAGTTAATTGTCCTCTACTTCTCATTAAACCAATTTTGTGAGACAATTCAAGAGAGTAGATGGCTATGCAATTTCCATGCATCATTTGTTTGCTAAGTCACTCAGCCTTGGATACCATTTATTTTCCAATTCACAGCTAAATACATATATGGAAAAAAAAACTGGGTCTAGAAAAAGGGTCCATGAGGGTTTGATGAAAAGGGTCAGCATCCTCATTGGAGAGAAAGCATATCTCTCCTGAAGGTGTATGCACTTCAAAGCATGCTATTAAATGATAAGAAGGAGAAGAAAAATGTAATTTCTCCAGAATAATTTTTGCAACCATAGAAATATCCTGCACAAGTGGGCACTCAATTCTTTCCAGTTCATTCCTAAATGTACATTGCTGTGGCCTGTGATGAAATATTAAGACTATCTAAGGAACTGTGTCTTCTGGGAGTTGCAGATAACAACCCATCGCCTGCAATAATCACATGTCTGTTGTCTGAAAGTGAGGAAAAAACACAAGGGGACTACAGATGTGAGTGAAAATCAACTCAGGATGGTGGGCTTGGAAACAAAACTACAAATAAATTTCAAAAGAAAAGAGCATATCTCAGCTGAATAATTACATGACAGGTGGTTATATGGGATATGGGAAGGTAGGTCTTTTTTTTAAAGGATAAAATAGTTTTATATTCACTGTATAAAATTGTTTGGTAAAGCATGTGAATATTCCATTGAATATTTGTAGCTTTTTATATACTCAATTCCTGTTTCAATGATGTTAAATAGGCAAAATATACGTTTTTTTTTAATTTTTTTTTTCAACGTTTATTTATTTTTGGGACAGAGAGAGACAGAGCATGAACGGGGGAGGGGCAGAGAGAGAGGGAGACACAGAATCGGAAACAGGCTCCAGGCTCTGAGCCATCAGCCCAGAGCCCGACGCGGGGCTCGAACTCACGGACCGCGAGATCGTGACCTGGCTGAAGTCGGACGCTTAACCGACTGCGCCACCCAGGCGCCCCAAAATATACGTATTTTTAAAATTTGAAACATTTAGTAAGCAAATCAGAATAAAGCCACTAGAGTCAGCATGAAATTACCAAAGATGAGGAAACAATATAGTGAGGCAAGCATTTGTCTTCTAAGCCTGACTTATTTATCCTGAAATATTTACCTCTAACATATAATTCCAATCTCTTTATCCCCACAACCCTGTTGAAGCGTTCAGATTTGCATTTCTTTCTTGATTCAGTAGTCTCAAACCCCCCTCAAACTTTTACAACAAGTAAAAGTTGTTCCAAGTGTTGGTTGAAAGGTGGTAAACCATGCTTAATGAGCACTTTGTCACTTTTGGAGCCTATGGACAACTTGTTAACTTGGCCTTGATCTGAAAGAAAAATGTGATTGCTATGTTCTTTATTGTTTTATCTACACCTTCTACCTATCTTTTTATCCCTGAGTGGATGAAATTTATTCTCAGTGCCATGTCACACTGTCCTCCCTCATTCTTTCTTTTCCTTTCTTTCGAGTTCCACATTATTTTTGCCCTCAATGTATTTTTATCCCCAAAAATGTCTTCATTCAAAAAACATAAGGTACCAATTTATTAGGCACCTACTCTGTACCAGGCACTAGGCCAGGCTCTCTAGCAGTATGGAGGCAGATATAGAGGATGAAGGGGAACTATTTCAGTATTTTTTCCCACTTCCAGGTTTGCAATAAACATCACTTTCTCAGCTGCCAAGTTCAGGGTATTACCTGCCAGCTACTGTAATCCATGAGAAATGGTTAGCATTCATTAGATAGAATCATAGGCCTGGAAAAGATTGTAAGGCATCATTTCTGGGTTTATCAGCCTTTTGTGGATTGGGAAATATATAGACTAGTTCAGTACATACTTTTATGTATACAGAAGATACAAACTGATAAAGATGCCCCCTGTTTTTTAGATAAACAAAAGCTGAAAGAATTCACCTCCATTATACCCATGCTATAAGAAATCTTAATGCAATTCCTTTGGACAAATGAAAAATGGCACCAGACAGAAATATAGATCTACACAAAGGAATAAAGAGCACTGGAAATATTAACTATACCTGTGAATAGAGAGGGATCATTTTTCTTATTATTGAAATTTCTTTAAAAGACAATTTACTGTTTAGACAAAAATAATTACAATGTAATATAAGGTTTACAATATATGTATAAGTAAACGTGTATGGCAACAATCACAAAATCTGGGAGTGGAGAAATGGAAACACACTATTGTAAGATGCTTAGACACTCTAAGTGATATAACAACAATTGACAGCAGAATGAGACACATTAAAGATTCCCGCTATAAATCTGAAAGAGATTACTAAGCAAACAAAACAAAAAATTATCAATAATAAGCCAACAAAGTAGATAAAATGCCGTAAAAAGTTACTCAATTTATAAAAAGGGACAAAAGAGAACAGAGAACAGAAGACACAAGTGGAAAACAAACAGCAAGACAACAGTCATACAAGGAAGCTTACCAGTCATCACATTAAATGCAAATTATTCAAACACGACAGTTTAAAGGCAGAGTGTTAGATTGACAAAAAAACCAAGACTCGGGGCGCCTGGGTGGCGCAGTCGGTTAAGCGTCCGACTTCAGCCAGGTCACGATCTTGCGGTCCGTGAGTTCGAGCCCCGCGTCAGGCTCTGGGCTGATGGCTCAGAGCCTGGAGCCTGTTTCCGATTCTGTGTCTCCCTCTCTCTCTCTGCCCCTCCCCCGTTCATGCTCTGTCTCTCTCTGTCCCAAAAATAAATAAACGTTGAAAAAAAAAATTTAAAAAAGAAAAAAAAAAAACAAACCAAGACTCAATTATATGTTTGTATACAAGAAACAAAATATAACTTAACACAAAATAACAAATTTAGGGGCGCCTGGGTGGCGCAGTCGGTTAAGCGCCCGACTTTAGCCAGGTCACGATCTCGCAGCCTGTGAGTTCGAGCCCCGGGTCAGGCTCTGGGCTAATGGCTCGGAGCCTGGAGCCTGTTTCCGATTCTGTGTCTCCCTCTCTCTCTGCCCCTCCCCCGTTCATGCTCTGTCTCTCTCTGTCCCAAAAATAAATAAAAAACGTTGAAAAAAAATTAAAAAAAAATAACAAATTTAAAGTAAAAGGATGAGAAGGAATATGCCATACTAATCCTAAGCAAAAGAAAACTGGAGTGTCTATGTTAATATCAGACAGAGATGTTACAGTAAATAATATTATAGGTGTGAAGATCATTTTATAACAAGAAAGGGGTCAATCCATCAAAAGGACATAATAATCTTAATTACTTATGCACCCAAAGTGTGAACATATATAAAGGAAAACTGATAGAACTGTAGCAAAAAAAAAAAAAAAATGATAGATCCACAATTACTGCCAAAGGTTCCCCTATATCTCTCTCAGACAATGATAGAACAAATAGGCAAAAAGCCAACAGCAATATAGATTTGAACAACACAATCACCCCACTTAAACAGAATCACCTGTATATCAACAACTGATTTTAGGAACAAAAGCAAACACAAATCAGTGGAGAAAGGATAGTCTGTTAATGAATGGTGCTGGTTCGATTAGATATTCAAGCAAAAAATAAACTTTGATGCATATCTCTGGACCATATATGAAAATTAATGCAAAATGAAACTTAGACATCAAGGGTAACGTTAAAGCATTAAAACTTTGAGGAGAAAAATCTTTGTGACTTTAGGTTAGGCAAAGAGTTCTTAGATAAGATGCCTAAAGCATGATTCGTAAAAGAAAACATTGATAAATTGGACTTCGTCAAAATTAAAAATAATTATTTTCAAAAGACAGCATTAAGGGAATGAAAAGATAAACCACAGGCTGTCAGAAAATATTTGCCAATCACATATATCAGATAAAGGATTTGTATCCAGAATAAGTAAATAACTCTGAAACTCAAATGAAAACACCAAACCAAACAAAAATGAACAAATTATTTGAACAGACACTTCCCCCAGTGAAGATATACACAGAGCAAATAAGCACATGAAAACGTGCTCAATATCATTAGTCATTAGAGAAATGCAAATTAAAACTACAATGAGATACCATCACACTTGTCAGAACTGCTGAAAATAAAAAGCCTAACTGTAGCAAATGCTGGCAAGGATATGGAAAAAACTGGTATTCTCATACATGTTGGTGGAATATAAAGTGGGACAATGGCCATTTCTTTCACTGTGACATACATTTACCATACAATCCAGTCATTCCACTCCTATTTACCCAAGAGAAATGAAAGCCTATGCCCATATATTGTACATGAATGTTCAGATTTGTAATAGTCAAAAAGCTGGAAAGAATCCAAATGTCTTCAAACAAGTGAATGGATAAACAAATTGTAGAATGTGCATACAATGGAATACAATCAGTAAAAGGGAATGAATTATAGATGTACACGATAATATGGATGTATCTCAAAATAATTATCAGTGAAAGAAACCAGACAATAAAAGAATAAATGTATTATTTTATTTACGTAAGATTCTAGGAAATGCAAACTCATTAATAGTGACAGTTTCCTGAGGAAGGCAAGAGGAGAAGACGTAAGGAATGGAGAAGGATTATAAAAAATCATGAAGAAACTTCTGGGGGTTATGGATATATCCATTCTTTGGATTGCGGTAATAGTTTCATGGGTGTATACATACGTCTAGAATTATAAAAAGTATACTGTATTTAAGTGCATTTTTATATCAACAGTCAACTTGTTACAAAAAGACAAGAAAATTACAGTAAAGACAGTACTTAAAGTTTAAGGTTGTTTTGAGTATACAATGGGTAAATGTGTATGAAGCATTTAGCACATTTCTTGATCCTTAGTAAATATTCAGGAAGTTATGATTATTGTATTATCCATCTTTATGAACCCATAATTTTTTCTTGTGTTGAGGAATACTATTTTTTACCTTCTAATTCTTGAAAGTTTGGAGACCATGTTGGAAATCTCTCTTGTAATAAAAGTAGACAGACAGCTGGCATAACCTCAAAATTGTAGATAGGGAAGAGAAAATGTAAGAACAGTTGATAAGACACATTAAGATGGTGCCCCAGGTCTGGTTTTGGTTCCTGATTCTAGAATATTTGCTGGATTTTGTGCTCAATTGTGAAGCATTTCGGTGGATATGAAACTCCCCCAAAGTCTTTCAGAGTGTAATACCTAATTTAAATGTGCAACTGCCCAGTAAGTTGTCTGAGGTTGGATTTCTCAGCCATGATTTGAACCCAAATAGCAACTGAATTGAGACATGATTTGAATACAAATACATACTTTGTTAGGGTGACCCCTGAGACACTGGTAGTTGTTAGAAGTGATTTCAGGAAACACTCATGGTAAAGTAGGGAACTAACCTAGGAAAGAGAAATTAGGCACTACGGGTTACGTCATCAAGTTACCAGTGTGGCCAACTACAGCTTAAATTTGGCTGGTGAACTGTGGGAGACAACGTAGAACATGCATTAAAGCCATGCCAACACAGTGGCAAGGGAGGATGTGTATCTATGGTTCAACCTCTGCTCCAACATTGGTTGGAGTTTGCCTCCAGAACATTATCCTTCTTCCGGCATTTCCGGTTTGCCCTGGGCACACGCCAGAATTAAAGTTCACAGGCAGAGAGCAGCAGGTGTTTGCAATAAGCAGCCTTCACAGTGTAGGGGTGAACCCCAAGGGGATAAGAACAGGCTCTCAATAGCTGTAGTTACATAAATCATGCAGGAATGCAGCCTTTTTTTTTAAATTTTCATTGCCAGTTAAATTATCTTTAGAGTCTTTCACAGCTGCTATTGAATGGATTGCTTCACCACACTGGGGTGTATGACTTCAATTTGTTAGCGATGGAGTTGGGAAAGGCTGTGAGACTCAAGATGCACTGCAGCTGCGCCATGCTTGTTATTAATAAAGAGAAGTTCATAAAGTATTTTATGGTTGGATGATCATTGTACAGATTTCCTTCCTAGAGAAGACGAATCATTGACGTGTCTATGCAATTTGTCACGTGTTTTATCTTAAAAAAATTGTTGTATTTACTACAGCTCTGGTGGTCCTTTATTTTTCACTCTTCATTATGGTTTCTGAGCACTATTGTGTCCCCACTTTCCATTTAAATTTTCTGAGATGACAGGTTTTATACAGGAACCTTGGCAACAGAAAGACTTCTCAGACCAAACATGTGACCTTTTCCTAGATAACATGCTTTATCATGCTTTATCTTTTCTATCAGTCTTAAACAATAACATAATTTTCCTTATCCCAAATGAAAAATTGATATTAATGATAGGTGGTCACAGAAACATGAAAGCTCATCATTATCAAGTGACTATTACAGGAGAAATTTCCAAACCCAACTGAAAATTAACTGTATGAAAATGTTCAGAATATGGGAGGTGTTCAAGTGTGACTTGACTACCATTAGGGGGAATATTTTGAGGGTCTCAAACATCTAATGGGATATGGGCTAGTCAATTGTCAAATATCTCCCAAGTCTAAGATTCTGTGATTCCTACAATACCCACAGAATGTTCTGTTGTGAGGTGGCCTATATTAGTTATCTATGCTACATAACTAATTACCCAAAATTTAGTGACTAAAACAATAAATAAGATTACCTCACAGATTCTGTAGATCAGGAATTTGGTTGTGGCTTAACTGGGTCAAGTCTTCTCACAAGGTTGTTGTGATGGTATTCAGAGTCCACTCGAAGTTCTATCTCCTTTATTCTACTTTGGGTGAACTCCACTGGGGGAGAGTTTGCCCATGTGATTATTGACAGGATTCAGTTCTTCAGAGGTTGCTGAACTGGGGGCTCCTTGAGTACTTTGTCATTTGGCCTCTCTATAGGACAGTTTAGAACATGGCATTGACTTGCATTAAAGTGAGCAAGAGAGAGTCAGAGAGAAGAGCAAGAGGGAAGCCAGTCTTTTGTAACCTAATCTTGGAAGAGATATCTCATCACTTTGCCATGTTGTGTTTTCTGTAAACAAGTCATTAACTCCAGCCTACATTCAAGAATAGGGTGATTATACAAGGCGTTAAAACCTAGAGTGGAAGGGGATCACTGGGAGCCATTTTAGAGGCTAGCACACGAACTTGAAACTTTCTTGAGACAAAGCATAGCTTTTCCTAGGTTGCCCCAGAATCTTAAATTTTCACATACTTTCTAGTAAAGGGTGTTCCATCTCCCAACCCCCTGCAGCAAATTATGTTAAATGCAAATGTATTTCACAGGAGAGTTATGTTCAGGAGTAGCCATGATAATCCAGGAATATAAATCATCTTTAGATTCATTACACATGTGGTAAAGGCTATTAAATTTTTCCTTGCAGGCTGAGGAGTAGAGAAGAATATTTAGTATTTCTGAAGTAACCAGAATAAAAAAGGGTACTACTATAGGAGAAAAGGTCAACATGATGACACTGAGTACCTTGGGGGAAGAGGGAGCTCCACAAGGAACCTTGAGGTAAAGACGGCAGATTTTTGTCTAGGACAGTCCTACCTTTGAGGTTTCCAGGACCATTAGTTCTTTGAAACCACACGTTGGCCATGTCCTTTTGGGCAAAAGTTTCCTTTTACTTTCCCTCAATTCATGTAATGTAGAGGCTGCTTTTAAGCAACCAACTTGAACAATGGAAACCTGAGTACGTTAGAAGGGTCCACATTGACCCCCATGCTCCTGACTGAATCCAAACAGGCCCATTCCGTGACCCACCTCAAAGTATCCATAAGCCCTAGCTGACCAATGGGTTACTTACACCTGGACACAGGTACCAATAAAAGGAAATTCCACATATTCCCATACCTCCTCACTCCCTGTTTTAACTACAGGCCCCACTCACTGCCTCTTGTCAAACAGTCCCTGCTTTGTTATCCTGCCCACTCCCCCTTACAGTGTATTCAATAAACTTCTATCTCCTTTATTCTGCCTTGGGTGAATTCTTTCACCAACTGAGCCAATGGTCTCCACACCATTAGGTCACCCCACATGTGACCTACAATCTAATTTAGATGTAACATACAATCTAAACTTCTTAATTATTTACAGCTCTCTCAAAACTCTGTCTATACTTTTTCAGTTTATTCTCTAGTGACACATGCTCCTTTTTTCCATTTCAGTCAAAATGATCTAAAGAAATGAGAAACTCCCCTGATCAAGAATGCCTTTCCCTTTATGTCTACTTAATTGCCACTCCGTTAGGTACATTCAGAGTCTAGCTCAGTCTTTCCACATCACAGTCCCTCACTCTGCCACGGTTTTTATGGCTTATCTTATTACTTTGAAATTTAATGCTGTACTCTCTCAAAGCCTCTCATTTATTATTGCTTTTGTCTATATCATACCTTTTTGATTGTTTATGTCTCATTTCCTTACATATACTTTAAATTTTTTTTGAAGGAAAAGAACTTCTATACTTTTTCTGTACTTTCAGAGTTTTGCATGTTGATGGTCTTTGATGTGAAATTTAGAAATGGGTCAGTTAAACATATAAAACAAAACAAAAAATACTTTAGGTAGTCTTTGGTGTAGTTAAGTGGATCTAAATTCTCTAACACTACATAAAAGTAGATCAAATATTTCTACGCTTGACATCTTAGAGGTCAACTGGACCATACCTATTGGTTGTGTGGTGTTCTCCAATGCCCACCCCACTCCCATCCCCAATACAGAATATAGTAGCCATGAGTGCAGGGACTTGCCTTGTTTGGTTCACTGCTTTCTACCAGGGCCTAGAATAGTGTGACTCGCACATAATAGGTCCTCAATAAACATTGTTAGATAAATGAATATCATAATTCATTGTTGCCAATAATAGTTAAATTCCTGGTATTTATTTTATTTTTTTAAGTTTATTTATTTATTTTGAGAGAGAGAGAAAGAGAGAATGGGCAGGGGAGGAGCAGAGAGAGAGAGAGAGGGAGAGAGAGAATCCTAAGCAGTCTCCATACCGTCAGCATGGAACCTGATGTGGGCTTTGAACTCACAAACCTGTGAGATCATGATCTGAGCTGAAATCAAGAGTCAGACATTTAACTGACTGAGCCATCCAGGAAGCCCAAATTCCTGGTATTTATAAGTGAACTAATTTTTATTTTCTTTTTAAGTTTATAAGTTTATTTTTTTAGTAATCTCTACATCCAATGTGGGGCTTTAACTTGATCTCAAGATCAAGAGTTGCATGCTTTTCTGACTGGGCCAGCCAGGTTCCCTTATAAGTGGCCTAATTTTTAAATTTAGAAGTGAAAAACTAAAGATACAAGAGCACATAACGTATCTATGAGAATTCCGTATAGAATTAGGTAGCATCTCCTATCAGTGAGGAAATGAAAGATTCACTAAATGGTATTGGGACAACAGATTTTCCAGCTGGAAAAATGAAGTTCAAACCCTATTTCCCTCTCACCACTCATAGAAATTAATTCCAGGTGGATTAAAATCTAAATCTAAAAACAAAATCTAAACAAAAATGAAGGAATGTTTTTATGACTTTGGGAAAACCCTAGAAATGTTACAGACAAAAAACTTGATAAATGTTATTCATAGAATTTTAAAGTTAATTATTAAAATAATTATAAAATACATCATTATCAAAATTAAAAGACAAGTAATAAAATAGAGGAAACCACTTGTAACACAAATTCAAGAGATATCCAGAATATATGAATAACTTTTTAAATTCAACAAGAAAATACTTCTATAACATGTAGCTAAAAGATTAACAAGATAAACTTCAACAAAACCACTGCATTTCTTCCTTCATAAACATAAAATTCAAAGCCCAGAAATGTAACTGACCAATAACTATATGGAAAATATGTTCACTTGCACTCATTGCCCACAGAACTGAGAATTCAAACAAATTTGATGCAATGATTTGTGTCAACTTGGCAAAATTTAAAATGTGTGTTAAACTCAAGTATTGGCAAGGGTAGGAGATACATTGACTTTCACGCATGACTGGTGAGAATAATTTAGCACAGCCATTTTGCAGGAGAATTTGGCAGGGTTTCCTAAAAATTAAAATTTGTCTCCCCTTTAACTGAACAATCTTGCTTCTGGTTATGCTGAAAAGACATGAGAGTTCTGCAGAGAGGCACATACAGGGAATGGTTAAGTAAAACTAGTTAAATCTCTCCTGTGGAATGATTATGCCAGTAGTTGAAAAGAAATTCATAATTCTTGTATGTTCTGACAAGGAAAGATCTCTAAAACATTTCTATGTGAAACATACAGTAGTAATACAACCATATGAAGCCATTCTTATATCAAAAGTCTATATATATTTCTAATTCTATATTTGTATAAGTTCTTTCGATAGGAAATTTATGGAAGAAGAAATGCATATGGCCAATAACTGTATGAAAATATGTTAAACTGCATTTCTTACCTGTATTTTTGTAAATGTATGAATGCATACACACACGTACACACACACTCACATACCCATACATATGCATAGCAAAAGAGATGTCAGCATATACTGTGAAGGGCCTGAGCTTAGTGGCTATTTGTAATATTGTGATTTATAATAACAATATCAATAACACATATATAACTATATATGTAAGTATGTGTATTGGCCTCTGCCCTCAGTTTCTGACACAGAGCTCCTAAAACCCTTGTAAATTCCTGAATGATGAGAGCACTGAGGGCATCTTTAGTTGTAATATTTGGCCTTCGGCCCCAGTTCCTGACACAGGGCTCCTGAAACCCTTGTAATTTCCTAGGTGATAGGAATGTCTTTTGTTTTGTTTTTGTTTTTGTTTTTTTTTAATTTTTTTCAACGTTTATTTATTTGTGGGACAGAGAAAGACAGAGCATGAACGGGGGAGGGGCAGAGAGAGAGGGAGACACAGAATCGGAAACAGGCTCCAGGCTCTGAGCCATCAGCCCAGAACCCGACGCAGGGCTCGAACTCACGGACCGCGAGATCGTGACCTGGCTGAAGTCGGACGCTTAACCGACTGCGCCACCCAGGCGCCCCAGAATGTCTTTTGTTTTAATGAGGCAGCTCTGGATGGACTCCTGGATGGTCCTGGATGAAGACTGCTCACTGGAAAGAAAATATCATGCTTAGAAGCTTGGAATTTTCAGCTCTGCCTCCAATTGTCTTGTGAAGGGAGAAGGGCTGAAAATGGAGTTAATAATCCATCATGCCTCCATGAGGATGCTTCCTTGAAATCCCAATAGTATGGTGTCCGGAGAGCTTCCAGGTTGGTGAACAGATCTAAGTAGTGGGAGGATGACACATTCCAACTCCATGAGGACAGAAGCTCCTCAGCTCAAGATTCTCCCAGACCTTGCCTCATATATCTCATCATCTGGGTGCTCATCTGTATCCTTTATCATATCCTTTAATAAACTGTAAACATAAGTGTCTCTCTGAGTTCTGTGAGCTGCCCTAGCAGATAAATCAAACCCCTTGAGGGAAGTCTTGGAAACCTCTTATTTATAGCAAAATCAGACAGAAGTTGTAAGGAACCTGGGGACCTACTTCTTGTGATTGGCATCTGAAGTAGGGTGGGAGCAGTCTTGTGGGACTGAGCCCTTATCTCCAGGTAGATAGTGCCATAATTGAGTTAAATTGCAGTACGCCTAGCAGCTGTTGTGGAGAATTGCTTGGTGTGTGGAAAGACCTCCATGCATTTATTTGGTGACCAGAAGTGTCAGAAGTGAAGTGTTAGCTATGAAAAAATACAGGAGGTTTTTTTTTTTCCAATATACTATTCAAAAGGGCTTTTGTGTTATTTGCTATTTTAATCACAAAATTTGGCAATAGAATTCATGCATTAACCTACATAACAAAAATAAATAAAATTAATTTAATTTAAAAACCATGGGGGAATATAAATGAATAAATTAGTTGGAAGTGTTACTTCTACTAAACAAATTTACAAATCCCTGTTGCTCATTTTCCTCCCAAGCTTGCCCATGGGAGATGAGACAGACATTCCAGAAAGTAGGAAAGATATGTATGCTCATGACATCAGATTTTTTTCTCCCCCCAGTGTTCAAGGCTCTTGATAACTCTCTGCTCATGATTCAGACTTCAATCGGTGGTCTCCTGGGGCTGGACAGACACAGGAATGCAGCCGCTTGACTTCTCTGAGAGTCAAAGAGAGTTCATGACCAGTGATCTCCAGCAGAACACATATTGCCTGGTATTTAACAAGAAAATTGACAATTTTCAAAAAGGGACTTAGAATGCCATCTTTTCAGTTGAAGATCTAGTTTTACAATCTTTATATAGTAAAGGAATGTCTTCAATGACAAAAATTTATCCTGTGTAATGATTTAGTTCTCAGTATTCCCATTGCTTGCTAGAATAAACAGTCAGTGATAACCTTTACTTTCATCCTGTAAAATTACCATATGCATGAAACTTTTGCATGAAATATCAAACCATGTATTCAAAGCCCCTCTAAAAATGTAGGCCCAATCTACTACTTAGCATCCTAAAAGTTACTGCTCCTCCTGACCACAGAAAGCTGCCCGTGTTTGAGTAATGTCAGCCTTGTTTGTTTGTTTTAAATCATTTTTTTGCCAAGTTCATTATCAGTTGTTGGGAACTGATTTATACCTGTTCCCAATTCCTTAGATGTATGCTTTTAAATATACCATTGAGCTTCAGTCCTTTAAATTAATGATGATGGACTCTTTCCATATATCAAGGGCCACTTTAATGAGTGGGAAGAAAAGTTATTTCCTAATAATATCATCAAAGAATTAAGTCTCTACCTTTGGAATCTAGATAGGAAATTTGTTCCTTGTCTCGCTCTCTCTGTCTCTCTGTCTCTCTCTTACTCTGCCTCTGTCTTTTTTACATTAGATCTGAGTATGAATTATAGAAATTGGTATTGCCCTATGTTTGAAATTATTGAAAGTGAAGTAATGTGCTAATGCCTAATTGCTTCTATAGTTGTCAAACTTTGCTGAAGGTAAAATCATTAATGGGACAAAAGGGGGAGATTATACAATAATCATGTTACTTCTGAATGTAGACAGCAGTTGAAAGGACACTCCATTATTTAATAATTTTACATATGTAGAATTTCCAGAAATATAACTTAGAAAAGGCACAATCAATGAAGACCCAAAAAGGCAGTCATCTCTGCGAAACTCGGGTACATGTCTTTTCTCCAAAATGGCTACTTCCAGTTGGCATTTATAAAATTTACCAAAGTAGAAGATATAAAACTTACACTTCATGATAAAGAAAATGTGTTTCAAGGCCTGTCGGCTATTTATAACTTTGGCAAAATCACAGTCATCTGAATTATATCAAAAGAAAAAGCCAGGAACTGACTAACCTTGGTTATCTCTTCCAAGTATGCAATAGGCCTGCTTCTGATAAATTCCGTTCTGAAACTTTTACTTAAAAAATTCCTGCCGGTCTCCAAACTGTGTTAGCTTTTTGAATTGCACACAAATTACCCATGTTCTTACTCTGAGCTCTCTGATAATGAACAATGTGTGTTTAAATTTATGTAAAATTAGAAACAATATGCTCATGGCAAAATTCACGTTTTTATTCTACATCTTTCCCTGCCTAAAATTGTACAGGAGTTCAAGAACAACATGTTTGCCATGTTGGTCTAACTGTCCCCAGTACCTAGCACTGAATGTGGCACAAGGCAGCTACTGAGCAGACGGCTGCTCATGAATGCGTTAATGTTGAATATGTGTTATTCATATGCATTCATGTGCATGGATTATTATGTGCACAGCTATTTTTTAGAGAATGTAGGATACCTCAGATTTACAGGAGGAAATGTGGGACCACATCTACAATGGGGATAACTTTGTAACCTGAATCAAACAAGCTCTGCAAGTCATAATACTTAAACTTCATAGAGCCTGCACTTGCTTTTCTCTGCTAATTCAATGCCCGGG
The DNA here is from genome assembly GCF_014898765.1 of Herpailurus yagouaroundi. Classification (NCBI taxonomy): domain Eukaryota; kingdom Metazoa; phylum Chordata; class Mammalia; order Carnivora; family Felidae; genus Herpailurus; species Herpailurus yagouaroundi. The sequence continues at coordinate 20,695,333 of NW_024412427.1, read as the reverse complement.
GTGATAACAATGGTTTTTTAAAAGTGTGTTTTAGGTACTGATCGTTTAGGCAAATATTTACTGCTCAAAGGAAAGGTGCTGCAGGAAGGGAATCACTTGGTTGTCAGAGCTAGTCACAGATGGAGGAGGTAAACCAATTTGTGTAAGGAATCCTGGATCTCCTTGGGAGGAAGGAATCCGAAGATTTCCTGCTAAGTGAGGTCCAAAATTAGAGATTTTCATTCACAAGTCTGAACCACAATGATAACCACTAAGACTCAGTAGCAAGCTACAGAAAAGTTGAAAGTTACAAGTCTGCAGAGAAATGGATTTAAAGGTCAGCTCCAACATTAGAGTTTATCAGGGGATTGGTGGGGGCACCTAGGATTCTGGACTAAGAGTTACTTAGGTTTTTTTTTCCATTTTTTATTTATTTTAGAAAAAGAGAGAGAGAACAGGTGAGAGGGGCAGAGGGAGAGAGAGAAAATCGCAGGCAGGCTCCAGGCTCGGTGCAGAGCCCGACTCAGGGTTCCATTCCACAACCCACAACTGACTGAGCCACCCAGGTGTCTCTGGGCTAGGAGTTATTTAAAGAATAGAATTTGGTCTTTTTCAAGCCAGAGAAGCCACTGTGCATACACTGAAAGGGCTAGTCACTGAGGATTCTAATAGCCAGAATTATCAACTGATCCTTCCAAGACAAGAATGTTCTCAGCTATAGATTTGATGGTAGCAACAGAATAGGAGCCTCTCCTCACCAGATTTCTCCCCAAACAGTAAGGATCCTTTCACCAGTGTGAATAGCACCTCACTTGCTTATAGAACATCCTTCTGCAGAGACTATCAACTAAAGCCACGGCGGACCCTAGCAACTTTGTTCCATTGCAATCTCAGTCTCCATTAAAGAGCAGCCAATAGCACATCTGTCTCTCCATCACTCTGGGGCTAATGATACCTGGAAAAGAATGTTTGAGTAGGAGGCTAAAAGAACACCAGCTCTCCCTCCTGAGGTCAGTTTGAACCTGAGCAAAATCTAGTACCAGGCAAGGTGTCAATATACCACCCGTGGTTGCTTCATGATTAGAAGATAGCAACTTCTATTGGTAGCCAGCATCCTTCCAACACTGTAAGGTCAAATGGACAGAACTTCTCTCTGTTCTATACTTATGAGCACTCACAGATTTTTGGTCTCTAATGGGGTGGACTGGAGCTATGAAGGGGAGTAAACTCACCTTCAGAACTTCCATTATGGACAGGTGGAGAATAAAATATAATCGTCTAAGGACTGACTGAAGAATGTAATTTGCACCACACAATGGTAGATGAGTTCTGTTAATATCCCAAATTTTTAATACTTCCTGGCAGGCACACACTTTGGGAGTGCTCTTCTACACCGATTGTAGCTTTGCACAAGTGGTTTTTTACCCCAGCAGAACTCTGAAAAGGCACTTGGGTATTTTCACTTTCTTTCTTGGGTGTCTGCCACTAACACAAGAACATATCTGGATGAGCCTGCAGAAGCATGAGATATGTTAACTGTCTCTGAATTGTCCCACTGAAGGCATGCTAGATCATGCAGTCCTCAGCCAACCCAGAAGCCGATGGCAGACACAGGGATGAGCCTGAACAAGATCAGCGGAACTACCAAGGTGAGCCATATACCCATAAGAAATAACAAGTGGTTGTTGTTTTAAGCCACCAGGATTGGGAGTAACTTGTTGCACAGTGGTAAGAGGTACAGCATATCATCAGATTACAGCAATGAACTAGGAAGTTGTTAAATAATAAAAACAGATGGTGAGGATTGCTGTTGAGTGAGTTAGTATGTTTTCATGTGAAGAAAATTACTGTATTAATGTTAAAATAGCCAATACTCCTACCACCTTTACAGTGTGACATGCAACATGTGATAAGAATTCAAACAAGATTTTCTCAGAAATTCTTGCTGACAGTAGTCAGAAATATTGTCATTTTTACTTTAGGCAGTTTGCCAAAAATCTTTTAGTGATTCGACTCTCCTCAGCATCACTCATACAATGAGGACACAATTGCCACACACAACCATTTTTATTTTTGATACTATTTCTTAGTTTATAAAATAATACCAAAAAAACAAGGCAAACAAATATTTTTGTATCCACCACCCAAAATTTAAACATGCTTCTATTTTGTATAAGTAATTATATCTCATTTGAAGAAATAATATAATAAAAATTAGATACAAGAATACACTAGTGAATGGGCACCTGGGTGACTCAGTTGGTTAAGCATCCGACTTCTGCTCAGGTCATGATCTCACAGTTTGTGGGTTCAAGCCCTGCATCAGGCTCTGCGCTAACAGGGAGCCTGGAGCCTGCTTCAGATTCTGTGTCTCCCTCTCTCTCTGCCCCTCCCCCCGCTCATGCTCTGTCTTTCTCTCTCTCCCTCTCTCAAAAATAAAATTAAAAAACATTAAAAAAATTAAAAATAAAATTAAAAATAAAATAAAATAACGAAATTTGGTTTGTCCTGAGACTCTCCTCTCTTTTTTCCCAAGGTGATGGCTACCAGGTATTTGGTGTATATTTGAACAGTTTATTTGTATAATACATTAATAATATATATAATACAATGCAATATCATATACATTTATATGTAGTAATATGTAACATATAATTGTATAATATATTTCAATGTAATATATAAGTATATAAATAAATATTATCACTGAACCCATATTATTTTTGAATAATGTTTAAAATTACATTATTAATGAATCACATAAACAATATCATACCGTATGATACCGATCTTCAACTTGTGTCTTCCCTTCAATGGTCTTTTTCGAGATATATCTAAACACTATAGATCAAATTCACTTATTTTAACTACTGGATATAACTTCAAAACATGACTATAGCATTCTACTACTGATGGACATTTAGACGTTTTCCTATTTTTCATTATTACAAAAACAACTCTAAAATATGTATCTTTGTTCACATCTTCTTTTTTTTTAAGTTTATTTGTTTTGAGAGAGAGAGACAGAGAAAGAGCATGAGCAGGGGAGGGGCAGGGAGAAGAGAGAGAGAATCTCAAGTAGGTTCCACACTGTCAGTGCAGAGCCTGACATGGGGCTCGATCTCACAAACCTTGAGATCATGACCTGAGCCAAGATCAAGAGTCGGATGCTTAACCAACTGAACCACCCAGGCACCCTACATATCTTTTAATTTTTACAAAATGGCACTGAAGTGATTTTCAGGCCAGTTGTGACATTTTACCAGCAATGTGTGTAAATTCTCATTTCCATATACTCAGGCCATACTTGACTTTTTCAAACTTTTAAAGAATTTATCAACCAAATAGGTATAAAATATTATTTGTTCTTTAAGTTTCATTTCCCAGAATTCTAGTAAAAATAATCTTGTTTCATATGTTTATTGTCAATGCAAGTTTCTGTTCTATGAATTACCTGATCATTTCATTTGCCCATTTTCCTACTGAGTTATCTTTTTTACGTTAACTTATGAGTTTCTTATGTAGTATTTTTTCCAAGTACTAAACCCTTGACTATTTTATGTTATACTGTCTTGTCCCATTCTGACTCATGTCTATTTATTCATACTATCTGTATTAATTATCTATTGCTGTGAAACAAATTACAGAAATTTAGCAGCTTGAAACAATACACTATTATCTTACAGTTTCTGTGGGTCAGGAGCCTAGACATGGCTTCCCTGAGCCTTGTGCTTCAGAGTCTCTTACAAAACTGTAATCAAAGTGTTACCCAGGGCCAGGGTCTCATCTGAAAGACTAACTGAGGAAGCATCAGCTTCCAGGTTCGTTTGTATGGTTTTTGGCAACAATCAGTTTCCTCTGGGCTAGACTGAAGGACTCACTGAGGCTATTGGAAAAGCAACATGGCAACTTGCCTCATCAGAGCAAGCAAGGGAAAGTGTGTGCTGGCAGGATAGTAGTTAGAATCTCTTTTAAACTAATCACAGAGATAATGTGCCTTCCACGTTGAGGTTTTTCTATTGGTCAGAAACAAGTCACTCCAGAGGAGGGGAGGGCCCAAGGTCATGAATATCAAGAGAAAGGGGTAATGGAGACTATCTTAGAACCTGCCAACTGCAGTGCCCTGTTTGTACAGAAGCTTTTAATTATGATGCAATTCAATGTATCAATCATTACTTTTGATAAGAACATCTGTTTATGGTTTTACATTTCTCTTTATCTCTTTAGTCAAAAATCATTCTATATTTTGAGGTACTAAAGGTAATAGGCTATACTTTTATCTTACAGTTTTACTTTTTTTTAAGTGAATCTTTTCTAGTTTTGTTGCATTTTATGAGGTGAATTGTGGATTACTTTCTTCCCTGTAGGAAACCAGATATCCCAATATCATCCTTCCCTCACAAATTTCAAAACCTTTTTATTTTCATGTATCAGTGTTCCATGAATGATTTTATTTTATTTTATTCTATTGTTCTATTTATTTAGGCACCTTTAGTACACTATTTTTAAAATTATTTTAATTATTACCTCCTTATTATGAATCTTTTTAAAAAATTTTTTAGTGCTTATTTATTTTTTGAGAGACACAGACAGAGCATGAGTGGGGGAGAGGACAGAGAGAGAGGGAGTCACAGATTCCGAAGCAGTCTCCAGACTCCGAGCTGTCAGCACAGAGCCCAATGCAGGGCTCGAACTCAGGAACTGCGAGATCATGACCTGAGCTGAAGTCGGAGGCTTAACCAACTGAGCAACCCAGGTGCCCCGTGAATCTTGATATTAGACAATCAGGTCATCTTTCTTCTCCTTTTTCAAAATGGTCTTGGTTATTCCTGTGCTTTTCCTCTTTTCTTCATTCCTCTTAGAATGAATTTGTCAAATTCTTTGATGAATTTTGTTTACTACTTTATTGGAATTGACTGTATTCCCTGTTCTGACTAGAAAGGAGAGAACAGACATCTTTTATATTGAATTCTTTTGTCCAGAATGTGATTTGTCTCACCATTTAATCAAGCATTTCTTTTGATTCTTTAATTATTTTTTAAAACAAATTTTTTCCTAAAACAGCTTACACAGCTTTTTTTTCAAATTTATTACTAGGTACCTAGTAGTTTCTGTTACCACTCTGAATTGTATATTTAAAATAAATATATTTATAATTGGTTCCAATCCTCTATTTGAGTAAGTCTGGGTTCTCACAATATTGAGTTACAAACATGGAAAAGAGATATTGCATGTGTAAGGTATCGGATCTCTTCAGTTTGGCCCAATTTTCTGGCATAAAAACACTGATTAAACATAATCTCTTCTATTAACTTGGCAAAAACATATAAGAATTGTTCCATGACGATGTGGGTGCAAGGAGTATCACTTTAATTTATTGCTAAAATTAAATTAGAATTTGCTTAGGCCTTCTTTAATGGAGAGCCAATATCAAATTCTTGTGGCTTCATGCTGCCTCCCACATCTGAGCATCCCAGAGCTGTGGATCTCAGACTTCTACTCCGTCATGGGCAAAAATCTTCACGTCTTAAACTCTAATTCGGCTCTCACTACTGTGTCTCCTTGATTCAGAATGCACCCATTTGTGAGATCTTTTCTCTTGCTGATTCCACTAAGCCATGCTGCACTGGGATTCTCCCGGCCCTGGCCCTGCCAAGGCCTCTCTCTTTCTATGTTCAGATTGACTACAGGATCTCTTAGCTTAGGCCTCCAAGGATTCAACCTATAACAGCCAGTCCTTCTCCCCGAAGGTCTTGTCACTGCAGAAGTGATTACCTGCACACACCTGCCTCTTAGAAATTCCAAAACATTTTTCCCCTACCTGTTATAGACAGACATGAAAAATTGATACCACTCTCCCATTTAGACTCTCTGAGAGTTTATGAGATTCCCATCAGACTTCAAAGCATTATTTGATGGCCCAAGTGGACAAGCCTGACTTTAGATATGCTAAAGACTTGCCCACCTTTCCAGAAGATGCACTCATTCTTTTTAAAAAAAAAAAAATTTAATGTTTATTTATTTTTGAGAGAGACAGAGACAGAGTGTGAACGGAGGAGGAGCAGAGAGAAAGGGAGACAGAATCCGGAACACGCTCCAGGCTCTGAGCAAGCTGTCAGCCCAGAGTCCGATGTGGGGCTCGAACTCACAAACCAAGAGATCACGACCTGAGCCGAAGTCAGATGCTTAACCAACTGAGCCACCCAGGCACCCCCAAGATGCACTCATTCTTGATAATTCCCCTATCTCTGCTCTTGGTTCCTCACACCCAGAGCCAAGTGTGGGATGATCCTGCTACAACACACACACACACATGCACACACACACACACACACACTCACACTCACAAATTGAGTTTTCACTGGGTCTTCTGTCAACAGTTTTAATTTTTCCTATTTTTACCAATGATCAGTGATTTGAAACATTTTATGAAGAGAACCTAATTCTTGTCAAAATTAGCATGAAATGTTATAGACAACAGACCAGTGTCCCAAGAAAGTTCATGCTTGTGGAAGACTGCTGTTGCTTCTACCAATAGATACCTGTTCGCTCTCCTCTTCTATTTAGAAAATTTTTGTGAAATATTTGTGAATCACTAGCATTAATGATCTCATGTTCTTTATCTAAAAATCTCAAACCAACACAAGGTGAAGGTATTGTTACTTTTTTTACAGGTGAGGAAACTGAGACTTTAAAACTGTTAACAAAATTGCATGGGTTAGTTAGATTTAAGGGGTAAAATCAGGGTGTAAACCCATGTCTTCCTGACTCTGAAGTCCATGTAAATAACTATTGTGTTACAATGTTTCCTTTGCTCATATGGTCTGAAATATATTAAGCATAAACATATTAAAAACAAAAAAATATTTATTATTATTTTTTTATTAGAACCTTAGTTGTAAAGAATTGGATTAACCATAATTCTTTGTTCATGGCACTTATGCATAGCCTACTTTTGTGGCTATATTATTTATTTAATTTATTTAAAAAATATGTCATGTACTCATCAGAGCAAAAGTAGCAAAACAAATGCTGAAGTTTTAATAATAATCTGTCTAAATCCTTCCCACCCTACTGTTACCTCTCATCACTGTAGATAAGCATTATCTTGAATCCTATGTTCATAATTTCCCTTGGTTTCTTCTACCTGATCCAATATCTAAAAGATGTTTACCTATAATTTTTTAACTTTTAAAAACTCTTAAGATCTTAATCCAGCAGAAGCTTATTTTTGAATATGGTGTGAGATAGAAATGCAACTTCATTAGTTTCCAAATAACTAACCACTTTTCCCAGTTCTATATTGAATGGCCTATCTATTTCTCCTCCTACAAACCAAAGTTCATCACTTACTGAGTCTCTATCTGCATTTTTGTTAATTCCTTTGTTTAACATTTCTCTCCCTATATCATTATCTTCCTATTTTAAATTTCATATCTTCATAATATATCTGGACTGCTGGTATAACAAGTTTGTTCTCCTTGCTTCAAGGGGTTTTCAAGAGGGTTCTGACTATTCCTGTCTATTATACTTTCCTATATCATAGTATTATCAGTTTCCAAGAAAAGTTCTGCCAGGATCTTAATTGAAATTGCATTAAATCTGTAGGTCAGTTGGGGAAAAAAGTCAAAATATTCACAACATTAACTCTTCTTAACCGTAAAAAACTCTCCATTTATTTATATCTTCTTTGATAAATCTTAATGCAATTTAAAATTTTTCCACATAGATATTATGCATATCTTCTGTTAGATTTATTCCTAGGTCCTTGATATTCTCTGATGTTATTGTATATAGTATGTTTTTCTTTAATTCTGTTTCCTAGGTGTTTCCACTGTTGTATAAGTACACAAATGACTTTTGATTATTAATTCTATAACTAGCCAAATTAATAAACTCTATTACATCTAATAGTGTATTTGTGAATTTTTAAAAATGTTCTAGGTCAACAAATATCTCATGTAAATAATGAGAGATGCTGTTTTTACTTTCAAAATCTTATGTGTCTCATTTCTTTTTTCTTCTCTTACTGCACTGGCCAATACAATTAATGTAAAAGTAATGATAGAAATTCTTAAAATTAATGTTAAAGAGGGTATTCTACATGTTCCTTCACTTAGAATGATATTTGACCTATTTTTTTAAGTTTATTTATTTTTGAGAGAGAGAGAGGACACGAGTGGGGAAAGGACAGAGAGAGAGGAGACAGAGAATCCCAAGCTGATAGCACAGAGCCTGATGTGGGGCTCAAACTCACCAACCATGAGATGATGACCTGAGCCCAAGTCAAGAGTCAAATGTTTAGGGGGCGCCTGGGTGGCTCAGTCGGTTAAGCACCAGACTTCGGCTCAGGTCATGATCTCACTGGTGTTGTGTCTCAATCTCTCTCAAAAAAACAACTAAACATTAAAAAAAAAAAATGAGGGTGCCTGAGTGGCTCAGTCAGTTAAGTGTCTGGTTCTTGATGTAGGCTCAGGTCATGATCTCACAGTTCACGAGTTTGAGCTCCACATTAGGCGCTGCACTCATAGTGCAGAGCCTGCTTGGGATTTTTTCTCTCTCCCTCTCTCTCTCTGTTTCTCTCGTAATTGTGCTCTCTCTCTCTCAAAATAAATAAATAAACTTAAAGAAAAAAAGAGTCAGATGTTTGACTGAGCCACTCAGGTGCCACAATCTGTTTTTTTGTATTTTGACAGGACATAAAATTTCCTTCTACTTTAATAAGAATCATGAGTGGGTATATATTTTATAAGTGTGCATTCTACAACTACTAGAATGATTATATATTTTTCTCTTAATGTGATGAAATATATTTACATATTGTTGTAACTTACATTCATCTTGGTCATGGCATATTATCATTTGTTTTATACACATACGTTTTGTTTGGGATATTTGCATCTATAATCATGAGCCAAATGGGTCTGTAAATTTTCTTTTTTCTTTTCTTTTCTTTTTTTTTTTTTTTTTTTTTTTT
>NW_024412427.1:20584522-20686277 GCF_014898765.1 Herpailurus yagouaroundi | reverse complement strand
TTTTTTTTTTTTTTTTTTTTTTTTTTTTTACTAAACCCCACACCCAGTATGGAGCCCTACATGGGGCTTGAACTCTCCAGGCTAAGATCAATGAACTGAGATCAAGAGTTGTATGCTTAACCAACTGAGCCACCCAGGTGCCCTGGGTCTATAAATTTTCTATATTAAACATTCATAACAGAATTTACCAAAATGTGCCCATGAATGTTAGTCTTTAAAGATGTCCCCCACGGTAAGGGTTACACAATCATTTCAGTATGATAATTTTGAATTTTTTTTAAGTTTATTCATTTTTGAGAGAGAGAGACAGAGCGTGAGCAGGGGAGGGGCAGAGAGAGAGGGAGACACAGAATCCTAAGCAGGCTCCAGGCTCTGAGCTGTTGCCACAGAGCCTGACGTGGCACTCAAACTCATAAACCGCGAGATCATGACCAGAGCTGAAGTTGGACGCTTAACTGACTGAGCTACCCAGGTGTCCCTCAGTATGATAATTTTGTATTTGGTATCCCCCATTTGGGGGATTTACAACATACATTAACAGTACATTAACAAATACAATACATTAACAAAATGTCTTGAAGTGGAAACGTGTATTTAACTCTGTTTCCCAATCCAGTTTGACTCCAAAATTTTCTTTCTTCTAAAAAGTGTCCTGTTGAGGGGCACTGAGTGTCTCAGTTGGTTGAGCATCTGACTCTTGATTTTTGTTCAGGTTGTGATCCTAGGGTTGTGGGATCTAGCCCAGTGTCAGGCTCCATGCTGGGCATAGAGCCTGCTTGAGATTCTGTCTCTGTCTCTGTCTCTGTCTCTGTCTCTCTCTCTCCCTCTGCCCCTCTCCCCCACTTGCACTCACTCTCTCTCAAATTAAAAAACAAAAAGGTAAAAAGTGTCCTATTGAGAGAGTTCAGGAAAATGCAGTATTAATGGGAACAGAAAACTTTAGAAAAGAAATAAAATGGATTCCTCTGACTTTATGAACTGAATTTCTATTTTTGCTGCTAAGGGCAACACCCTAGCAATGGGGGTAAAATTGTCAATTTGCTTCTTTTCAGCTTAGGCAGAAAATCCTGGTGTTCAGTATTAACAGCTATACACCTGTGCTGAAAGTTCATTTTATGCCATTTATCTTGATCAGGGGGCATGGTCTGAATCCAGCACTTGCTGAAATAAGATAGTTCAATTGGGTTTCTTATTTAACCAAGACAGCAGTCAGTGTAGCACAACTAACCCCAAATATGAATGGACGCAGGGCAAGTATTATCATGTCCAACATGCTAGAACTGAACACTAGTATGTGTAATAGGAGTTGTCGCTGTCCCACCTCCAAAACCTCAGATCATCTGTATTGGTTCTGGGTGTCCATTCCTCTGATTTTGTGTTTTGTTCCTAAGAATTTACACCTATAACTTTCCTCAAAGGACCGCTGTCGGTCTATTTCATTGGGTTCTTGGAGAGTCAGAAGTAGTTGCATTTTCATATTTCCCTAGAGACAATCTGTGGCCAATGATCTACTGGCACAGAAGTATAAAAACCATTCCTTTCGTCTTGAGCAGGGACAAACTCTAATGTGTGACTTATGCTCCAGAGTTCCCTGTGGGATCAGGCCAAGGACAGGACTTCACCTGAAATCATGCCATTGCTTAGCTTTCTCACCTTCCTTATTCTGTTTCTACCACTTTCTTACTGGCTTCCCCTGGAAACACTCACTTAATAAATCATTTGCATATGTACACTGGTCTTAGGGTTTCCTCTGGAGAAGACAAGCTAAGATACCATGTATATGTCAAGTGTCATTAACTAATAGGATTCAGTATCAGTGCCCATTTTTTTTAGCCTTCTGTCACTTGTCGATATCATCACTTAATCTGAGATGTATTCTTTGATCAGAATGGAGATACAAGGACCTTTGTGACTGGTCTTCCTGTCACTAGGGGGAAGAAAGGTACCAGAAGAGAAATGATATGAAATCATTTCTATTTTAAAGACTTTAATACTTTTCATTCTTGGGTGACTATCCAGCTGCCACTAGACAAAATTACCTAAATTTGTTAAAATCTTGTTATAGCTTAATCAGTAGATTTGCACAATGTGACTACAGTCTATTGCTCTTTACAGAGACTGAATAATAACACTAAAAGATTTATAATGCATTTGGCTTATGTTTCTTCCCACTTACTTATCTTTCAAAGGTACAGCCAAGTAAACAATGGAAGAAGAATAGAACTAAATAAAAGTATGAGCTACTGTCCCTTTTGATGACTCATTAGATACTATCACAGTCGATTCATTAGTATAAAAACTCCCATATGATGAGATGACATTTTGCTTTCAAGAACTGACCTTAAGTTTGAAAAATAACTGAGCAGAAAGTTTCTGGAATGAGATTGTCCTCCTTCATTTGTGTTTCCCACTAAACATATAAAATTGGCCACAGAACAAAGATATGATAAATGAAGTAAAAATGCTTCCTATAATTTCAAAGGCTAATAACAATGTCTGTTTTGAATTTTTATTTCTTTCATAAATTTGAGAATGGTACATAAATTATGAATAGTCTAATGAAATTAAGACTGGTTTCTTCTCTGTTTAAAGGAGTTCCAGCAGCCTATTAGTGCAGTAGTTCATGTTCCCAATCACTTTTTCAAATTACCAGATCTTCTGTCACATTTGTCCTGGGTCCTGTGTCTCCTTGGATATAGCCTAATGGTAAAGGGCAATTTCTAGTTCCGGCTTTGAGATTTGGGGAGACTTTCTTAATTTCTCCATTTTATTTTCTGTAAAATGAAACTTCTTATAGCAACTTTAAAAATTGGACCTCTCACAGACACTGCTTAGTTCAAAAGGTAATTTTGCTTTATTAGGTTATGCTATGTACGAATTACTAATATTTGCAAATTTTTCTTCACAATTTGATTTGGTGTAGGCTTTACATTTTACAGCTAAGGAAGACACTAATCTAATTTTTGACAGAAGTACTCTCAATGTTCCAGGGATAGGAAGGAAGTCATTGCACTTTTTATGGATCTTCTTTTTACTCCTTCCTTTGGGGACAAGAGTCATACTTTCTTATCATCTGAGTCATTTTAATGAGTATCTGTTTTCCAGTACTTAGTAGGTCCATTCATTACACACTACTTTTATATATGCTTGTGTAAAGGGATCTGCAAAGTTCTGGTTAAAAACTGACTTGAAATGAATGGAAGCTTTATTCAGTAAGTAAATGTCATTTGGGAAAAACAATTTGATGGGGTTAATTCTTGAACTAAAAGTCTATTGTCTATCCATTACATAATCTTTAATTAATAAGTTTTAGTTAACTGTGAACACCTACTATGCCTTCTCATGTCTGCGCCTGTAATAACTTCTCCCTTTAATTCTGTTTCCTTTTTCTTAATTTTAACATGAGATAGGAAACTACTATTATTCCACAGATAGTATATATATGTATATCTACATACATATGTATAATACTGTTACTAAGTGAAATCTGAAGATATTCTCATAAAATCAAATTTGTACTTTTCTGGAAATCCATTGTCTGAAAGACAACAAAATGAGTCCAATACATGGAAAATAACCTTTACTCATACTAATAATTCTCTCTCATCATCAATTATTAAATAGATCTCATTCAGCCAGCATATCCTACCCTAAGCTTGGTAATGCCTGGATAACAAAAATAATACAAAGTAAATTGTGTTTGTTTAGAATACATCTTTCTACACTTAAAAATCCCTTTTATGGGGCGCTTGGGTGGCTTAGTTGGTTGAACAATCGACTCTTGATTTCGGCTCAGGTCATGATCCCAGGCTCCTGGGGTTGAGCCCTGCATTGGGCTCCATGCTGAGCGTGGAGCCTGCTTGCAATTCTTTCTCTCCCTCTGTCCTTCTCCCCTGCTCATGCACTCTCTCTATAAAATTTTTTAAAAACATTAATCACTTTTAGTGCACTTTGATTTTATAAGAGTGAGCTAAAATGGAATACTAGTGAGCATAAAGGTTAACATTATTCTAATATATTCATGAAGCTAAAGCAGAGTCCTAAGCATCGTAAGAGCGAAAATTGATAAAAGTGTGAATTAACAAGGCTTCTGCATTTTAGTAGACTCTTCTCTAGTTATTCCTATCACTTATGTGTACATACAACATTGTTTTCAGAGCTCCTCAAACATGACTCCATTGGCTAACACTAAATCAATTAAACATATCCCATCCGTCTCCTTCGGGTTCCTGCATCAGCAGACTCTCAAAGATTTGAGTGCAAGACACATATTTGGGACGTGATCCAGAAAGGATCAGCAGGAGAATGGGGAAGTGAGACAAGGAAGAGAAAAAGCCAATAGAAGGTGTGCTAGAAAGTCAGCATTGTAAGTTTTTTGGAGCTCAGTCTTGCTGGGGTACTCTGTGAGGTCATGTGGAATACACACCTGAGAGTTAGCTCTATATATACACCAGTTCTCCCAGTCATTGGCTGAGGGCTGCTCCCAAAGGATAATTCCCAGTCATTTCCAGCCTGCCATGTGCATGGGCAGTGAGTTGAAAGCACATCAGCAGCTTCAGAGAAAGCTCTCCAGAACAGTGACACAGGTAACTTGTACTTGAAAGTAGAGCAGTAGACTCAGAAATGGTAAGACCTATGGGGTACAGACAGAGGGCTAATGGTATCCACTCAACACCCCAAACAGTTGTGTCTTATGATGTCCTAGAATAAGTACAAATAAGAAGTAATCCTAAATTCCAGAAGTATTCACTAAAAACTTAATCCAGCAAGACTTCTGTGATTAGTGATGCCAAAACTCTTATATGTACCTCTGTCACATAAAATTATCACAACATATTTTAATTATTTTTTTTTCAGTTACCTTCTTTTTCTACCTTTCCATAAAACGTTCCTTGACTGACTGATCTCAAGAAATCGGTCTCCTTTAAAACTGAAGACACAAAGAAATGGAAAAACATTCCATGCTAATGGATTAGAAGAATACATATTGTTAAAATGTCAATACTACCCAAAGCAATCTACACATTCAATGCAATCCTGATCAAAATTGACCATCATTCTTCACAAAACAAGAACAAACAATGCTAAAATTTGTATGGAACCACAAAAGACCCCAAATAGCCAAAGTAATACTGAAGAAGAAAACCAAAGCAAGAGGCATTACAATCCCAGACTTTTAGCCTCTACTACAAGGCTATAATCAAGACAGTATGGTATTGGCACAAAGAGACACATAGACTAATGGAATAGAATAGAGAACCCAGATTTGGGCACACAAATATATGGCCAACTAATCTTTGACAAAGCAAGAAAGAATATCCAATGGAATAAAGACAATCTCTTTAGCAAATAGTGCTGGGAGAACTCGACAGCACCTGTAGACAAATGAAGCTAGACCACTTTCTTACACCATACACAAAAATAAACTTAAAATGGATGAAATACCTAAATGTGAGACATGAAACCATCAAAACCCTAGAGGAGAAAGCAGGCAACAACCTCTTTAACCCAGCTGCAGTAATTTCTTACTTGACACATCTCCAAAGGCAAGGGAATTAAAAGCAAAAATGAACTATTGGGACCTCATGAAGATAAAAAGCTTCTGCACTGCAAAGGAAACAACCAGCAAAACTAAAAGGCAACTGACAGATAGGGAAAAGATATTTGCAAATGATGTATTGGATAAAGGGCTAAGTATCCAAAAATCTATAAAGAACTTACAAACTCCACACCTGAAAAACAATCAGTGAACAATGAAAAAATACAATACAATATATACAATGAAATATTACTTGGCAATGAAAAAGAATAAAATCATTCCACTTGCAGTAATGTGGATGGAACTGGAGGGTATTATGCTAGGTGAAATAAGTCAGTCAGTGAAAGACAGATATCATGTGTTTTCACTCACATGTGGATCTTGAGAAGCTTAACTGAAGACCATGGGGGAAGGGAAGAGGAAAAAAAAGCTACAGAGAGGGAGGGAGGCACACCATAGGAGACTCTTAAATACAGAGAACAAACTAAGGGTTGATGGGGGTTGGGGGAGAGGGGAAAGTGGGTGATGGGCATTGAGGAGGGCACTTTGTGGGAAAAGCACTGGGTGTTGTATGTAAGCCAGTTTGACAATACATTTTATTAACAACAACAAAAAGAAATCTGTCTCGTTTATTTTTTTTAATATGAAATGTATTGTCAAATTGGTTTCCATACAACACCCAATGCTCATCCCTACAGATGCCCTCCTCAATACCCATCACCCACCGTCCTATCCCTCCCACCCCCTATCAACCCTAAGTTTGTTCTCAGTTTTTAAGAGTCTCTTATGTTTTGACTCCCTCCCTCTCCAACCATTTTTTTTTCCTTCCCCTCCGCCATGGTCTTCTGTTAAGTTTCTCAGGATCCACATGAGAGTGAAAACATGTGGTATCTGTCTTTTTCTGTATGACATATTTCACTTAGCAAAACACCCTCCAGTTCCATCCACATTGCTACAAAAGGCCATATTTCATTCTTTCTCATTGCCACGTAGTACTCCATTGTGTATATAAACCACGACTTCTTTATCCATTCATCAGTTGATGGACATTTAGGCTCTTTCCATAATTTGGCTGTTGTTGAAAGTGCTGCTATAAACATTGGGGTACAAGTGCCCCTATGCATCAGCACTCCTGTATCCCTTGGGTAAATTCCTAGCAGCGCTATTGCTGGGTCATAGGGTAGATCTATTTTTAATTTTTTGAGGAACCTCCACACTGTTTTCCAGAGCAGCTGCAACAGTTTGCATTCCCACCAACAGTGCAAGAGGGTTCCCATTTCTCCACATCCACACCAGCATCTATAGTCTCCTGATTGTTCATTTTGGCCACTCTGACTGGCGTGAGGTGGTATCTGAGTGTGGTTTTGATTTGTATTTCCCTGATGAGGAGCGACATTGAGCATCTTTTCATGTGCCTGTTGGCCATCTGGATGTCTTCTTTAGAGAAGTGTCTATTCATGTTTTCTGCCCATTTCTTCACTGGATTATTTGTTTTTCAGGTGTGGAGTTTGGTGAGCTCTTTATAGATTTTGGATACCAGCCCTTTGTCCGATATGTCATTTGCAAATATCTTTTCCCATTCTGTCGGTTGCCTTTTAGTTTTGTTGATTGTTTCCTTTGCAGTGCAGAAGCTTTTTATCTTCATGAAGTCCCAATAGTTCATTTTTGCTTTTAATTCCCTTGCCTTTGGGGATGTGTCAAGTAGAAATTGCTGCGGCTGAGGTCAGAGAGGTCTTTTCCTGCTTTCTCCTCTAGTGTTTTGATGGTTTCCTGTCTCACATTCAGGTCCTTTATCCATTTTGAGTTTATTTTTGTGAATGGTGTGAGAAAGTGGTCTAGTTTCATTCTTCTGCATGTTGCTGTCCAGTTCTCCCAGCACCATTTGTTAAAGAGACTGTCTTTTTTCCATTGGATATTCTTTCCTGCTTTGTCAAACATGAATTGGCCATACTTTTGTGGGTCTAGTTCTGGGGTTTCTATTCTATTCCATTGGTCTATGTGTCTGTTTTTGTGCCAACACCATGCTGTCTTGATGATTACAGCTTTGTAGTAGAAGCTAAAGTCTGGGATTGTGATGCCTCCCGCTTTGGTCTTCTTCAAAATTACTTTGGCTATGCGGAGCCTTTTGTGGTTCCATATGAATTTTAGGATTGCTTGTTCTAGTTTTGAGAAGAATGCTGGTGCAATTTTGATTGGGATTGCACTGAATGTGTAGATAGCTTTGGGTAGTATTGACATTTTCACAATATTTATTCTTCCAACCCATGAACACGGAATGTTTTTCCATTTCTTTATATCTTCTTCAATTTCCTTCATAAGCTTTCTATAGTTTGCAGCATACCAATCTTTTACATCTTTGGTTAGGTTTATTCCTAGGTATTTTATGCTTCTTGGTGCAATTGTGAATGGGATCAGTTTATTTGTCTTTATTTGTCCTTCTGTTGCTTCATTATTAGTGTATAAGAATGCAACTGATTTCTGTACATTGATTTTGTATCCTGCGACTTTGCTGAGTTCATGTATCAGTTCTAGCAGATTTTTGGTGGAGTCTATCGGGTTTTCCATGTATAATATCATGTCATCTGCAAAAAGTGAAAGCTTGACTTCATCTTTGCTAATTTTGATGCCTTTGATTTCCTTTCATTGTCTGATTGCTGATGCTAGCACTTCCAACACTATGTTAAACAACAGTGATGACAGTGGACATCCCTGTTGTGTTCCTGATCTCAGGGGGAAAGCTCTGTTTTTCCCCATTGAGGATGATATTAGATGTGGGCTTTTCATAAATGGCTTTTATGATGCTTAATATGTTCCTTCTATCCTACATTTCTCAAGCGTTTTTATTAAGAACAGACGCTGAATTTTGTCAAATGCTTTTTATGCACTGATTGACAGGATCATATGGTTCTTATCTTTTCTTTTATTAATGTGATGTAACACATTGATTCGCGAATGTTGAACCAACCCTGCAGCCCAGCAATGAATCCCACTTGATCGTGGTGAATAAATCTTTTTATATCCTGTCAATTATAAATGTCTTTGTGCCAAATATGGGAGCCCCCAAATATATAAAACCATTAATCACATACATAAGCAACCTTATTGACAAGAATGTGGTAATTGCAGGGGACTTTAATACCCCACTTACAACAATGGATAGATCATCTAGACACAAGATTAATAAAGAAACAAGGGCCCTGAATGATACATTGGATCAGATGGACTTGACAGATCTATTTAGAACTCTGCATCCCAAAGCAACAGAATATACTTTCTTCTCGAGTGCACATGGAACATTCTCCAAGATAGATCACATACTGGGTCACAAAACAGCCCTTCATAAGTATACAAGAATTGAGATCATACCTTGCACACTTTCAGACCATAATGCTATGAAGCTTGAAATCAACCACAGGAAAAAGTCTGGAAAACCTCCAAAAGCATGGAAGTTAAAGAACACCCTACTAAAGAATGAATGGGTTGGGGCGCCTGGGTGGCGCAGTCGGTTAAGCCTCCGACTTCAGCCAGGTCACGATCTCGCGGTCCGTGAGTTCGAGCCCCGCGTCAGGCTCTGGGCTGATGGCTCAGAGCCTGGAGTCTGCTTCCGATTCTGTGTCTCCCTCTCTCTCTGCCCCTCCCCCGTTCATGCTCTGTCTCTCTCTGTCCCCAAAATAAATAAACGTTGAAAAAAAATTAAAAAAAAAAAGAATGAATGGGTCAACCAGGGGATTAGAGAAGAAATTAAAAAAATATATGGATACAAATGAAAATTAAAATACAACAATTCAAAAGCTTTGGGATGCAGTGAAGGCAGTCCTGAGAGGAAAATACATTGCAATCCAGGCCTATCTCAAGAAACAAGAAAAATCCCAAATACAAAATCTTACAGCACACCTAAAGGAAATAGAAGCAGAGCAGCAAAGGCACCCCAAACCCAGCAGAAGAAGAGAAATAATAACAATCAGAGAAGAAATAAACAATATAGAATCTAAAAAAAAATTGTAGAACAGATCAATGAAACCAAGAGTTGGTTTTTTGAAAAAATAAACAAAATTGATAAACCTGTAGCCAGGGTTCTCAAAAAAGAAAAGGGAGATGACCCAAATAGATAAAATCATGAATGAAAATGAAATTATTACAACCAATCACTCATAAATACAAGCAATTATCAGGGAATACTATAAAAAATTATATGCCAACAAACTGGACAACCTGGAAGAAATTGACAAATTCCTATGCACCCACACACTTCCAAAACTCAAACAGGAAGAAATAGAAAACTTGAACAGACCCATAACCAGCGAAGAAATTGAATCGGTTATCAAAAATCTCCCAACAAATAAGAGTCCAGGACCAGATGGCTTCCCAGGGGAATTCTACCAGACATTTAAAGCAGAGATAATACCTATCCTTCTCAAGCTGTTCCAAAAAATAGAAAGGGAAGGAAAACTTCCAGACTCATTCTATGAAGCCAGCATTACTTTCATTCCTAAACCAGACAGAGACCCAGCAAAAAAGAGAACTACAGGCCAATATCCCTGATGAATATGGATGCAAAAATCCTCAATAAGATACTAGCAAATCGAATTCAACAGCATATAAAAAGAAATCTGTCTCCTTTAAAAGTCACATAGTACTTACTGTCTGCACCAGTTTTTTTGCAATAACCATGGCCCAGTCCCATTCTGTAACATGATTTATATATTTATGCACTCATTTTCTTCACATTTTGATATATACTTTTGCATCCCAGTACCTAGCACTTAGTGGCCATCCAAAAATGTCTTGCTTATCTTACTGTAAATAAAAGAAATAGTTGATTCCTAAAATTTAACATATAATGATTACATATTTACTTGTCCTTAATTTTTATACAGTCAGAGTCCTTAGAAAATAAGAAAGAAGCCAATATAAAATGAACAAAATTAGTAACACTATACATTTTTCTTTGAAAAAATAAAAGCGTTTTCAAAAATTAAAAATGCACAAATATATTTTTGAGCTATGCATTATTTGTTTAAAGCTTCCAAAATAATGCATCTTAACTACTGGCTGAATTGTTTACCTGTTTACATAAACAGTTAAAACTACAAATGTTGTCTTTTATACTCAAATTTATTTCTTCTAAAGTTTTACATTCCAATGGAATAAAATCTTCCACTCCAAAGTCATTTTCTTTATTTACCATATTATTTTATGACTTTCTTGCTTTGGTTTCCACACTCTGGTAAAAAGCAAGCCTTAAAGTTTGTATCTATTGTGATGCAGTCAAAAATAAGACATTATAGCTTTCAGAAGAAAAGTGAAAAAAGACTTCCCCACCCACCCACCTCCCACGCCCAGCTGAAAGCCTGTGATTTTCTCCTTGTGGAAACAAGTAACTAGATTATTATTGACCTACGTCTTGCAGCCTGAAAATATGGTGGCCTCGCAGGAGCAATAAACTATGGAACCACCTTCCCAGCAGCTTCAGTTAACCAATGTGGTTGTTTACATGAGTAGGGTGGTTTTAGCTCACTCCTAAAATCCAAAGGCAAGGTCAAAAGGTACATGCCTCAATATTTTTCAGATACTTAAAGGAACACATGCAATCAAGTTGTTTTTAAATCCATGGAAGTTCTGGTCGTATGATTACTTCTCTACTCAGAGAAATACCACAGTGCTGCCTGTCTTCACTGCACTCTTGGTAGTTTATTTTAAAAAAGATTTGTTTATATCTTGCAGTCTTGAGTAAAGTGAGAAATAAATTCAGAACTTCAGCAAAGTGAGAAATAAACTTTGAACTTCAGTAGAGTAAGAGAGAAATTCTGCATGCCATTCCTTTAATCAAGATCATGCAACTTTTTTCCATGCAACTATCACATACAGACATGGTGAGCCTATAAAGATATATATGGTATGGTGTTAAAAATAAAAGTGAACACAAACCAAGTCATATGTTTTGAAAACTAAAGCCAATACTTCAAACAAGATCTTGGAGGTAAAGTGTATAAAAAGATTCAAGATCTAATGTGAAGATTGTCGGATACATAATGAAATGGAACAGATTATGTAGTGAATGTATGACTAACACTGTAATGTGGTTAAATTCCTTTCATCTTGGAACACACTATAGAGGAAGTTTTTCATGCATAATAATTTTAGCAAGCTACCTTATTTATAATTTTATTTTATGATTTCCCCTACTGGAACCTTTTCAACAGAAACTACTCAGTGTTGGGAAAAATAAAAATCTATTCATTCCTTTTTTTCCCCTCTTTGCATACTTATTTAAAGCATACTTTCTCAGGAATTCCTGTAGATATTTAACTTTCTTCATATTCTCTTAGAAGAAAAACACGTATTTCGAGGCATGTGTAAAAATCTATAAATATAATGAAACAGAACATGATTGAATAAAAATGATGTTCATTCAAGGTGAGACCATCTTCCTAAATTCCGGATTTCTTCCGGATGGCTATTGTGAAGTGTTTTGCTTTATTCCAGTGAAATTTTAGTATTTCAGGCACTTGTACAAGTGTAAGCCTGGAATTTTGTTAATCAAAGCAACAAAAAATAAAAACAATGAATTTTAAAAGCAAGATTTGTAATACACAGAGGCCATAGTTCAAACAGGACAAAACATGTCTGCATATGTTTTTAAAATGAGTGTTTACTAACATATCAGTAGCAAACATTTTGACTTTTAATAACAGTTGAAGAAAAGTGTATCTTTACTTTCAAATCCTGGGAATTTTTCTGGGACTAAGATAAAATATCAGCCAGTTTTAACAGTGTGAGGCAACATTATATAAGAGAGCTTCTCACAATGATGAAGTGCCCCAATGCCTTCTATTTTATGATTTAACTATGTGGGATTCCAGAATCAAATTCTAAGGGGAATAATAGTTAAAAGCGACAGTAGGGTTTATTTAAAATATGCCTTTTATCTTTTCACAATGTAGACCACTGAGAACAAGATCCATTCTTAGAAGATGGAAGTAAAAAAGCAGAAATGAGCCAAAGCCTATTAATACAATGAGTACATCCAAATTTTCGCAGTGACAGCAGAGCTAGTTCACTCAGAGGTTAGTTAAATAATTATTTTAAGGACTCACTGTCCTTTCTGGGAAAATGAACTGTGTAATGTCAAAAGCTCTCATGATATGAAAAATTAGAACGGTCATGAACATGGATTAATATCTATTCATAAAATACTGGCTTCACTTACTGAATTATAGGAGGCACATTAAATGTTTATTTAGCATTTTGCAGTTAGCATAGTTGTGCTGAAATCACAATATCCACTTGTCTCTAGTAGACAGATGTCATTAGACCCAATGCAACTGCCAAGTCTAACACAGGTTGTATATTACAATCATGGGTATGTTTGGCTATCGTTGCCTTTGAGGGGGTGGATGAAAGTAAACAAATACAGAAGTTGCTGTGAATTGGGGGGAGAAATTTCTTTCTGGGTAACCATTAAAAGGTTCTAGAAGACTGAGATTTTGGGTTAAGTTCGTTCACCATTAACATCCCAGTGCTTATGTTGGAAATATAGTAAGAAATTAAAAAAAAAAGACAAGTTTTGAATAAATGAATTATATCAATATGAAAGATTGGTGGAAGAATAACTTAAATAGACAACCCATTTGAAAAATCTCTTCTCCAGTTTTAAGAGTATTAAAAACATGGATGTTAATTACTATGATTTCTCTTAATCACTCTCATTATGGTGCTGATGACTTCCCATCCGAATTAGGTTGGATTCATGGAAAATTCTGTTATGGTTTTGACTTCTAGCATAAATCGTGTCATCTATATAGAATTTCAATTTTTCATTTCATTGTCCAAACTTGTTAGTCTCATAAATTTACTCCACAGTTGTTACTTTTTCCTTTCTTCTGCCTCCTTTATTTTTTCCCCTACAAATGCTCCCACCTTTGATTTTCCACCAGTTTTAGTACTATTTACATTACATTAACAAATACAAAGGAATGAAATTATTAACATCAAAAATCCCAAACTAAACTTTTTCTCATCTTTCCAAATTTGGCCTCAATCCAGTCCTATGAAGACTTTATAAAGTTAGAAAGTACTAGTACTAACCCAGATTTCTCAACGTCCACTTAGACCAGTCTACAATCCTTTTCATCCAATAAGTCACTGGGTTTAACTGAGCTTGTTTCAAAAATGTATTTCAAACGAATCTCCTCTTTTGCCTTTCTCTGTTATCACCTATAATCAGTCTCTCCTTATATACAAATTCTTCTCTGCAAAAGTCATTAGGGTTTGGTTTCTCCCAAACCTAATGTCACTTCATTCATTCTTCTCAAGCTTTCTAAATTATGTTCCTAGAATACAGGCATGTCATTTCTCAATTTAGAATCATCTCACAAGTCCCTAAAGCTTGCAGAACCAAATCCAGCATGACTGTCAAGACCCATCATAATCTACGCAGCATACACTCACGTGCTGTCCAGTTGCATATCTGAGTTTCCAGACCTCATGATCCTCTGAACATTGTATGCACAATATTCTGTCAGTTTTTTGTTGCTATTATTTTAACGGCTTCACATGTCCTTTTTGCCTTTGACTCCAGTAATTCTTACTCATTATTTAAGGCTGAGATCATATGCTAGTTCAGTATTCACATTCCACCTTGTTGATTTCTATTTCTCCTACCTATGCATTAGGTTGGCCCTCTATTCAGTCCAGACTCCCCTTAATGACTCAACTGATACTTAGTGGTGACAATTGTGAAAATAAACCTTGGATGACTTGTGCTGAATATAACCAAATGCATTTTGTAGATCTTCAAAGAACATTAATTCACAGGCCAAAGATGAAAATATCTTGCTCAATGAAATGTGGCAATAATCAAACCTAAAGTACATACAAGCCATTAAAGATGACGCCTTTTAATGTCATTATTTTGACCCACACTTTGATGTTGACTGTATTTATCATTGAAACGAAAATAGTGCAGCCTCTGAAGTTACTTTGATTAGTTTATTTCTGTCCCAGGGCACATTTTTTTTTTATTTGCTCTGTGAAAGTGATTCATCTTGTCTTCATTTTCACTCAGCAGTGCCACTGGATTTTGTCTTCAAATGGAATATTTAGTAACAAAGATCATCACATTTTTAGGCTATCTTTGTTTATCACCTAAAATAATAATGGTAATAATACATAATACTAATTGTGCTTTTACTCTCTGCCAGGCATCCTACAAACCCTATTGAGTGTTTGGACATAGATCCTTTCACGCAATTATTTCCCATCCTGTGATGTGGGTACTGTTAATATCTTCTTTTATAATTCCCATAGCTACTTTTGGAATGACTTATAAGCTGCTTTTAAAATATAAACATTTAATTCCCAGCAAAAATATAAAGTACTGACCTTCATTAATGATCAAGGGATTATAAATTAAAACCATGATCCAATACTTCCATTTAGAATGGCCAAAATGAAGGCAGACAATACCACTTGTCTGATATGGACGAACTGAAATTCTAATACACTGCTGAAGGGAGAAAAAAATGGATCTGGAGAGCTCCATTGGATCTGGAGAACTGTTTGGCAGAGCCTACTAAAAGCTATAGAGATCCATATTCTTTAACCCAGCAATTTGACTCTGAGTTAAATGCCTCCCAATATTGTGCAACAAAAGATAAGTACAAGGATATTCATAGCAGCACTATTTGTAGCTCAAACTGAAAAATAATAAGGCCCATCAATATCAGAGTGGATAAATAAACTGTAGTATATTAACCTAAAATAATTCACACACTGCAAAGAGAATAAGCAAAATACAACTATATGCAACATAGTTGTATCTTATAAACATGATATTGTTGAGCAAAGGATGTCAGATGATGAAGCATACCTACTATTTGGGTTTTTTTTAAAAATGTTTATTTATTTTTGAGAGAGAGAGAGAGAAAGACACAGAGTGCGAGTGGGGGAGGGGCTGAGAGAGAAGGAGACACAGAATATGAAGTGGACTCCAGGCTCTGAGCTGTCAGCCCAGAGCCTGCTGGGGGGCTCAAACCAACAGATCTGAGATCATGACCTGAGCTGAAGTCAGCCACTTAACCGACTGAGCCACCCAGGAACCCTTGGTTTTTTGTTTGTTTGTTTGTTTGATGAAGAGTTCAAAAAGAAGCAAATGATATATAATGGTAGAATTAGAACAGTCCCCTTGGGAAGCTGAATCATGTTGTATTTCTTGATCTGGATGTTGGTTACATGGATGGATGTGTTCAATTTGTGACATTCATCAAGTTGCACACTTACGGTTTTTGTACTTTTCACTGTGTGTGTCATTCTTCAAAAGAAATTTTACATACAAAGGCAAGCACTTGCTGTTTTGCCTCACACTGTGGCCTGAGGCTGGAGGACAGCGGCCATCTCGTGACCACGAAGCAACTTCATCATAGGGCAGATCCTCAGTTATTGAATTATTGCCAGAGTAATTGCCTCGAGGTCCATGAAGGTGATTTGGAAATATGGAGAATTCAAATTGCACACCAGAGGGTCCTTGCTGTGTCTCTGGTCTCACCTCAGCTCTCCCTCATGTCTCTCAGCTTCAGTGTCCCTGCAGCTACTCAAACATACCAAGCATGCTCCTGCCTTGGAGCTTCTCCCCTGAACTATTTCATCTTTTTCAAATGCTCTCCCTCCAGAGATATCTGTAGGTCTTGCCTCCTCATTTCCCTTATGCCTCTGCCCAAATGTCACCTCATCAGAGACAGCTGCTCTCACCTCCACCTATGAAAGGGCAGCATTTCTCTCTACCCCCTTATCTTTATTTTCACCATTGATATTCTTAACTGTGCCATTTTAAAAATTTGCTCACTGAACTGCGTCTGTCCACACAAATATAAGCTCTATCAGGGCAAGGGTTTCGTGCTGTTTAGTTCATGGCAATAACCTCAATGCTTAAAAAATTCCTGGAAATATGTGAAAGGTGTATGACAACTATTTTTGATTGGGTGATGCTGACATGTGAATTTATCAAAGCCACCCACCGACAATGTCCAGGCTATCTGATTGTCCCCTCACCTGCTACGTGGAAACAGAGAAAGGTCGGTAGGAAAATACGGCTGCATGACTGCAGGGGGGGAGGTCTTAGGTTCCCCCTGCTCCTCTGTCCTTGTGCCCTGTGATTTAATGAGGGACTTCTCTCACGATGTGAAAATCTGGACGGCCTCTTCTCTCTCAAAAAATCCTTTCAAAAGTGAAATCCTCAAATTAAGATGCAGTTTTACACATCAATTTAAAATCCCCAAAATCCCAAATTGTCTTTTCACTTCCTCCATGTGCCATTCTTTTTTCCCTTTGATACTTGGACCCCAAGGCAATAAAGAGCTTTCCTATACTGGGAGATGGGCAGGACCTCTTCAGATATCCAAATTTTATTCTACCACATACATGTGCATACATTACTCATTCAACAAATATCTATCATGTGCTTAACCTGTGCCTAGCACTAAGGGAAGGGTATACAATGATGAATATGCGAGCTTTTCCTACTTTTAGTGGAGCTTATGTTCTAGCTGAGAGTGTCTTAGGTTGGATTCTTTCAGAAACTAACCCTGAAACAAGTATATGGGCACAAACAGTTTTCTTGGGAGATGATGGGGAGGGTAGGGAGGGGTAGAGAAGTAGGGAGGAGAGGGAAGATTACACAAGTGTGTTAAAGAGCTGTTAGTGCCATGTGCAGTGCCACAATATCAGCTAGTACTGCTCTGGATTGCTGGGATATTTACAAAGTGCACCTCAGCGTTGTCCCACCTGAGGGTCCGTCAATAGTCAGCTGTCATTGGTGGAGGGCTCTTCCTGGGACATGAACTCACCTGTAATTTGGCCTGCCCACTCAACAGGCTGAGCGTGCTCCTGTGGCCAGAGGAAGCCCCCAGGCAGAGAGGATTGTGTGCTTAGAGTGGGATCCGCAGGCCTGAGAGGGTCCAGGGAAGGAGTGATGAGAGAGGCATCCACCCTGTGTTGCAGGACAGACTGCATGCCAGTTAGGCACAAAGGAGAAGGCAAGAGGAACATAAAAGAATTGGAAGGTCTGGCTAACAGTGTTAAGTTGGCTGACAAAGTTTCTGTGTCTGTGATCTGTAAGATGAGAGCCTCTTGGGCCTGTTTGTATCAGAGGAAGAGCTTTCTGGGGCCTAAAGAGCATCCAGGACAAAGATCAGGGTGCAAGGATTCCTTTGTGTGTTTAAGAAACTAAAAGGCCCGTGGGGTTGGAGTAGGAAACAAAGGGCAAGGAAAGAAGGGTGAAGGATGTACTCAGAGGAGCACAGGACCTGGGGCAGGTTCGGCCATGGGCAGGATGCCACTGGGGGTTCAATCATGTGAATTCTGTTAGCCTGCTTTTATTTAAAAAAATTTTTTTGAACGTTTATTTATTTTTGGGACAGAGAGAGACAGAGCATGAACGGAGGAGGGGCAGAGAGAGAGAGGGAGACACAGAATCGGAAACAGGCTCCAGGCTCTGAGCCATCAGCCTGACGCGGGGCTCTAACTCACGGACCACGAGATCGTGACCTGGCTGAAGTCGGACACTTAACCGACTGCGCCACCCAGGCGCCCCGGCCTGCTTTTATTTTAAAAGTTATATATGCATTGTATATACATGTCTCTATATACAATGTATTATTAGATATATGTTTCATAAATATATATTTACATAGTTACTTATGTGCATTTATTTATACCCACCAGTTTAACAGACAATGAAAATAATGGACTTTGTTTCGTTTCCAGTCACTGGGCACAAATGAATGGTGTGGACAACTAAGTGTGTATTTTGTGATCCTTGTCGAAATATCTGTACATAGCTCTATAGGTGTCTAGGAATGTATAACCAGGACACTGGTTACTGAGAAAGCAGCACCAGTGGGGAGCTAGCAGAGAGAGGAAGAGATAAGACAGGTTGGCTGGCATGTAAATCTAAATGGATATTCATTTTCTTTTTTTCAATGGAAACTCCTCAAAAGAAAGGACTACTATAAAATGAAAGGGACTGGAAATAAAAAACAAAAACATGTAATTTGAGACTTCAAGCCTGATGGAGAACTTTTCTTTTCCTGTTATTTTTCTTCTTTTTTAAAAATCTTGGCTGTCACAAAACCAGAGAAATTTAGAACTGAGTGACTCACTCCAGGGCCCATCTTCTTTCTGATCTTGCTTTTTTTAGGATTCAAAGTTAGCGGGAAAGGCAAATGCATTATTTGACTTAAATTCAGAATGCATTGGCATTACTTACAGTGATTTTGAGAGCCTCTGAACAAAGGAGAAAAGATTACTGCATTGACAGTGAAATTAGAGAATGGTGAGGGTGCATTATGTTGAGTTGGCAGTGAAGCGTTTGCAGCACACCTGTTTCATGCAAATGATACAATAGCATGAGAAAATCAGCGAGGCAGCATTGTTCTCAGTTGTTTTAAAGGCAAGGGGTCATGGAGACAATGCTGATATGGGCTCATTTTTAATGGGTTTAAAATTAGTTTCTAACCTATTGGAATCTTGCACAGCATGTGAAATAACTCGCTCTGAGTTATTGCTGAGAAGGAGCTGGAAAATGGAAAAAACAGAAATATACAAGTTCATTTTCCATGGAGCCTCCCACTGCCTGGCCTCTTCACTCTCCATTCTGCAGAAAGCCCGTGATTGCCTAATGGACAGCATCATTGAGGACCTCAGCCCTAAAAGTCATTCAAAGAGGGTGTTCCGTTCTCTAACCCAGCTCCTGGCCTAATTTTCAGAAGTTATACACTTGGATAATCCTTTTGTCATCCCATTGCTATGAGGCCAGATGTTACCCATTGGAACATAATCCACTTGAACACTCTCCATCAACAAGCTGGTTGAGAAACAGGAACAATTGCATCAAACCAGAAGGATTTCAGTGGGAAAATGATTGATCACAAAGAGATAATTGCTCTCCCCACAGAGTGTACAATTCCCATCAGACTGATGATTTCTAACTTTTGCTATTAGGAAATTCAGGATGGTGTGAGTTGAGTGGAAGATGGCGGCGTAGGAGGACGCTGAGCTCACTGCATCCTGCGGATCACTTAGATTCCACCCACACCTGCCTAAATAACCCAGAAAATCGCCAGAAGACTAGCAGAATGGATTCTCCAGAGCCAAGTGTGGACGAGAGGTCCACAGAAGAGGGTGGAGAGGCGGTGCATGCTACACTGGCGGGAGGAAGCCAGGGCAGAGGGGCAGCCTTCCGGCCAAGCAGAGCCCCTGAGTCTGGCTTGCAAAAATGGAGGGGCCAGATGCAGTGTGTTCTGACAGTAAGCAGGACTTAACATCTGGAAGGTTATAAGTTAACAGATCTGCTCGGAGAACAGGAGGGCTGGAGGACAACGGGAGGGAGAGTTGTTGAGCCCCAGACAACAGAGCGCAGGTTGGAGGGGAACAAAGGCACTCGCCAGCGCCATCTCCCTTGCCGATCTCCCAGCCAAAATCCCAAAGGGAACCAGTTCCTGCCAGGGAACTTGCTTACACCGTGCAAACACCCAATGTTGTGCTTCTGCGGATCCATCCCTTCACGGGTCTAACTCCCTCCCTGTGCCTGAGGGCCCCTCCCGAAGCAGATCTCTGAAGGAAAAGCGAGCTGAGCCTGCCTGCCCCATTCACCTTGCCGATCCACCTCAGCTAATACACCAGATCCCCAGCACCACAAGCCTGGCAGTGTGCAAGTAGCCCAGACCAGCCACGCCACCCCACAGTGAATCCCGCCCATAGGAGAGGGGAAGAGAAGGTACACACCAGTCTGACTGTGGCCCCAGTGGTGGGCTGGGGGCAGACATCAGGTCTGACTGTGGTCCCGCCCACCAACTCAAGTTATTCAAGACAGCACAGGGGAAGTGCCCCGCAGTTCCACACCACTCCAGGGACTATCCAAAATGAGAAACGGAAGAATTCCCCTCAAAAAAACCTCCAGGAAATAGCGACAGCTAACAAACTGATCAAAAACGATTTAAACAATATAACAGAAAGTGAATTTAGAATAATAGTCATAAAATTAATCGCTGGGCTTGAAAACAGTATAAAGGAGAGCAGAGAATCTATTGCTACAGAGATCAAGGGACTAAGGAACAGCCAGGAGGAGCTAAAAAATGCTATTAATGAGCTGCAAAATAAAATGGAGATGAACACAGCTTGGATTGAAGAGGCAGAGGAGAGAATAGGTGAACTAGAAGATAAAATTATGGAAAAAGAAGAAGCTGAGAAAAAGAGAGATTAAAAAATCCAGGAGTATGAGGGGAAAATTAGAGAACTAAGTGATGCACTAAAGAGAAATAATCTACACATAATTGGTATTCCAGAGGAGGAAGAGAGAGGGAAAGGTGCTGAAGGGGTACTTGAAGAAATAATAGCTGAGAACTTCCCTCATCTGGGGAAGGAAAAAGGCACTGAAATCCAAGAGGCACAAAGAACTCCCTTCAGACGTAACTTGAATCAATCTTCTGCACGACATATCATAGTGAAACTGGCAAAATACGAGGATAAAGAGAAGTTCTGAAAGCAGCAAGGGATAAATGTGCTCTAACATATAAAGGGAGACCGATAAGACTAGTGACGGATCTCTCTACTGAAACCTGGAAGGCCAGAAAGGAATGGCAGGAAATCTTCAATGTGATGAACAGAAAAAATATACAGCCGAGAATCCTCTATCCAGCAAATCTGTCATTTAGAATAGAAGGAGAGATAAAGGTCTTCCAAAACAAACAAAAACTGAAGGAATTCATCACCACTAAACCATCCCTACAAGAGATCCTAAGGGGGATCCTGTGAGACAAAGTACCAGAGACATCGCTATAAGCATGAAACCTACGGACATCACAATGACTCTAAACCCATATCTTTCTATAATAACACTGAACGTAAATGGACTAAATGCATCAACCAAAAGACATAGGGTATCAGAATGGAAAAAAAAAGACCCATCTATTTGCTGTCTACAAGAGACTCATTTTAGACCTGAGGACACCTTTAGATTGAAAGTGACGGGATGGAGAAATATTTATCATGCTACTGGAAGTCAAAAGAAAGCTGGAGTAGCCATACTTATATCAGACAAACTAGACTTTAAATTAAAGGCTGTAACAAGAGATAAAGAAGGGCATTATATAATAATTACAGGGTCTATCCATCAAGGAGAACTAACAATTATAAATGTCTCTGCACTGAATATGGGAGCCCCCAGATATATAAAACCATTAATCACACACATAAGCAACCTTATTGGCAAGAAGTGGTAATTGCAGGGGGCTTTAATACCCTACTTACAACAATGGATAGATCATCTAGACACACGGTCAATAAAGAAACAAGGGCCCTGAATGATACATTGGATCAGATGGACTTGACAGATCTATTTAGAACTCTGCATCCCAAAGCAACAGAATATACTTTCTTCTTGAGTGCACATGGAACATTCTCCAAGATAGATCACATACTGGGTCACAAAACAGCCCTTCATAAGTATACAAGAATTGAGATCATACCATGCATACTTTCGGACCACAATGCTATGAAGCTTGAAATCAACCACAGGAAAAAGTCTGGAAAACCTCCAAAAGCATGGAGGTTAAAGAATACCCTACTAAAGAATGAATGGGCCAACCAGTCAATTAGAGAATAAACTAAAATATATATGGAAACAAATGAAAATGAAAATACAACAATCCAAATGCTTTGGGATGCAGCGAAGGCAGTCCTGAGAGGAAAATACATTGCAATCCAGGCCTATCTCAAGAAACAAAAAAAATCCCAAATACAAAATCTAACAGCACATCTAAAGGAAATAGAAGCAGAGCAGCAAAGGCAGCCTAAACCCAGCAGAAGAAGAGAAATAATAAAGATAAGAGCAGAAATAAACAATATAGAATCTAAAAAACTGTAGAGTAGATCAATGAAACCAAGAGTTGGTTTTTTGAAAAAAAAAACAAAAGGGTTGTTTTAGAGGTTGATAAACCTGTAGCCAGGCTTCTCAAAAAAGAAAAGGGAGATGACCCAAATAGATAAAATCATGAATGAAAATGGAATTATTACAACCAATCCCTCAGATACAAGCAATTATCAGGGAATACTATGAAAAATTATATGCCAACAAACTGGACAACCTGGAAGAAATGGACAAATTCCTAAACACCCACACTCTTCCAAAACTCAAACAGGAGGAAATAGAAGGCTTGAGCAGACCCATAACCAGCGAAGAAATTGAATCAGTTATCAAAAATCTCCCAACAAATAAGAGTCTAGGACCAGATAGCTTCCCTGGGGAATTCTACCAGACATTTAAAGCAGAGATAATACCTATCCTTCTCAAGCTGTTCCAAAAAGTAGAAAGGGAAGGAAAACTTCCAGGCTCATTCTATGAAGGCACTATTACTTTGATTCCCAAACCAGACAGAGACCCAGTAAAAAAAGAGAACAAAGGCCAATATCCCTGATGAATATGGATGCAAAAATTCTCAATAAGATACTAGCAAATCAAATTCAACAGCTTATAAAAAGAATTATTCACCATGATCAAGTGGGATTCATTCCTGGGATGCAGGGCTGGTTCAACATTTGCAAATCAATCAACGTGATACATCACATTAATAAAAGAAAAGATAAGAACCATATGATCCTGTCAATTGGTGCAGAAAAAGCATGTGACAAAATTCAGCATCCTTTCTTAATAAAAAACCTCGAGAAAGTCGGGATAGAAGGAACATACTTAAACATCATAAAAGCCGTTTATGAAAAGCCCACAGCTAATATCATCCTCAATGGGGAAAAACTGAGAGCTTTCCCCCTGAGATCAGGAAGACAACAGGGATGTCCACTCTCACCACTGTTGTTTAACGTAGTGTTGTAAGTGCTAGCATCAGCAATCAGACAACAAAAGGAAATCAAAGGCATCAAAATTGGCAAAGATGAAGTCAAGCTTTCACTTTTTGCAGATGACATGATATTATACATTGAAAATCCGATAGACTCCACCAAAAGTCTGCTATAACCGACACATGAATTCAGCAAAGTCGCAGGATACAAAATCAATGTACAGAAGTCAGTTGCATTCTTATACACTAATAATGAAGCAACAGAAAGACAAATAAAGAAACTGATCCCATTCACAATTGCACCAAGAAGCATAAAATACCTAGGAATAAATCTAACCAAAGATGTACACGATCTGTATGCTGCAAACTATAGAAAGCTTATGAAGGAAATTGAAGAAGATATAAAGAAATGGAAAAACATTCCATGTTCATGGGTTGGAAGAATAAATATTGTCAAAATGTCAATACTACCCAAAGCTATCTACACATTCAGTGCAATCCCAATCAAAATTGCACCAGCATTCTTCTCAAAACTAGAACAAGCAATCCTAAAATTCATATGGAACCACAAAAGGCCCCGCATAGCCAAAGTAATTTTGAAGAAGACCAAAGCGGGAGGCATCACAATCCCAGACTTTAGCTTCTACTACAAAGCTGTAATCATGAAGACAGCATGGTATTGGCACAAAAACAGACACATAGACCAATGGAATAGAATAGAAACCCCAGAACTAGACCCACAAAAGTATGGCCAACTCATGTTTGACAAAGCAGGAAAGAATATCCAATGGAAAAAAGACAGTCTCTTTTTTTTTTTTTTAATTTTTTTTTCAACGTTTATTTATTCTTGGGACAGAGAGAGACAGAGCATGAACAGGGGAGGGACAGAGAGAGAGAGGGAGACACAGAATCGGAAACAGGCTCCAGGCTCTGAGCCATCAGCCCAGAGCCCTACGCGGGGCTCGAACTCACGGACCGCGAGATCGTGACCTGGCTGAAGTTGGACGCTTAACCGACTGCGCCACCCAGGCGCCCCAAGACAGTCTCTTTAACAAATGGTGCTGGGAGAACTGGACAGCAACATGCAGAAGAATGAAACTAGACCACTTTCTCACACCATTCACAAAAATAAACTGAAAATGGATAAAGGACCTGAATGTGAGACAGGAAACCATTAAAACACTAGAGGAGAAAGCAGGAAAAGACCTCTCTGACCTCAGCCGCAGCAATTTCTTACTTGACACATCCCCAAAGGCAAGGGAATTAAAAGCAAAAATGAACTATTGGGACTTCATGAAGATAAAAAGCTTCTGCACTGCAAAGGAAACAATCAACAAAACTAAAAGGCAACCGACAGAATGGGAAAAGATATTTGCAAATGACATATCGGACAAAGGGCTAGTATCCAAAACCAACTCCACACCCAAAAAACAAATAATCCAGTGAAGAAATGGGCAGAAAACATGAATAGACACTTCTCTAAAGAAGACATCCAGATGGCCAACAGGCACATGAAAAGATGCTCAATGTCGCTCCTCATCAGGGAAATACAAATCAAAACCACACTCAGGTATCACCTCACGCCAATCAGAGTGGACAAAATGAACAAATCAGGTGACTATAGATGCTGGTGTGGATGTGAAGAAATGGGATCCCTTTTGCACTGTTGGTGGGAATGCAAACTGTTGCAGCCACTCTGGAAAACAGTGTGGAGGTTCCTCAAAAAATTAAAAATAGATCTACCCTATGACCCAGCAATAGCGCTGCTAGGAATTTACCCAAGGGATACAGGAGTACTGATGCATAGGGGCACTTGTACCCCAATGTTTATAGCAGCACTCTCAACAATAGCCAAGTTGTGCAAAGAGCCTAAATGTCCATCAACTGATGAATGGATAAAGAAGTCGTGGTTTATATACACAATGGAGTACTACGTGGCAATGGGAAAGAATGAAATATGGCCCTTTGTAGCAACGTGGATGGAACTGGAGGGTGTTATGCTAAGTGAAATAAGCCCTACAGAGAAAGACAGATACCACATGTTTTCACTCTTATGTGGATCCTGAGAACTTTAACAGAAACCCATGGGGGAGGGGAAGGGAAAAAAAAGAGGTTAGAGTGGGATAGAGCCAAAGCATAAGAGACTCTTAAAAACTGAGAACAAACTGAGGGTTGATGGGGGGTGGGAGGGAGGGGAGGGTAGGTGATGGGCATTGAAGAGGGCATCTGTAGGGATGAGCACTGGGTGTTGTATGGAAACCAATTTGACAATAAATTTCGTATATATAAAAAAAAAAGAAATTCAGGGTGATCTCAAAATATGAAGCTTAAGATTGTATGACAAGATTAATTTTTACCCTTTTCTGCTATTTTTAAAAAATTGTGTGTTGAAATCAACCCAATTTCCCTCACTGGGTGAATGGATAAAAAATCGTGGTATGTTCTTATAATGGAATACTATTAAGCAATAAAAGATGAGCTGCTAATAAATGAAGCAACATGGGTGAACCTCAGATGTATTACAAGAGAAACAGTTGTACATTGTATGATTCCATGTGCATGATCTGGGAAATTTTAAACTATAGGGAAAAAATGAGATCAGTAGCTGCCAAAGGCTGGAAACAGGTGAAGGGAATTAAATGTAAAGACAGTAGGGAATTACTTAACGTAATAGAATCATTCTCTATCCTAATTGTGATAGAGGTTACATTACTATAAGTACATGCTCTATTTTGTCAAAACTCATAGAGTGGCACAGAAGGGTAAATTTTATTATATATAAACTACACATCAATAAACTTTATTTTCAAAATTGTTCTTGGTGAAAATGACATTTCCTTCTAATTTTCATTAAAAGAACAGCACACCACCTTTATTTTTCTTCCTGGAATACGCTGTGATGCCTGTCTGCTATGAGGTGCTATGGCCCAATGTTCCTTCTGAGTTACAGGTGTTACATGTTTCTTCGATTTGGTGACATAAGAGGAAGTAAAGGTCATAGACTTTTCCTGCAACAATAAGGGATATTTCTGTTGAAGACCAACCTGCTAGTTACCAACACAACATAATTAAATTTTTGAAATATTTTCCTTACTGTTCTAAGGTCTTTTAGTTTTAACTAACATAAATCTGTTTCAAATTAGAGTTAGGAAAAAAATCATAAATCTAATAGGACAAAACATGAAAGCCACAATATGACATGATGGTAAGAAACCTATTTAACTGGCCTGGAGTCTCCAAAGAGATCAATGATATTCTGGTGGTTTTAAAACATGGTGTAAATTCTTTGGTACTATTCCTATTAAAAGTGGGTGGTCTGGGGCTCCTGGGTGGCTCAGTTAGTTAAGAGTCTGACTTCGGCTCAGGTCATGACCTCACAGCTTGTGAGTTCGAGCCCTGCATCGGGCTCTGTGTTGATAGCTCAAAGCCTGGAGCCTGCTTCGGATTCTGTGTCTCCCTCTCTCTCTCTCTGCCCCTCCCCCACGCATGCTCTGTCTGTCTATCTGTCTCTCTCTGTATCAAAAATAAACATTAAAAATAAAATAAAACAAAGTAAAATAAAATAAAAGGTGGGTGGTCTGTGTCCCCTCTTCTGTGACTGCTTTGATCCATATAGTACAGCAGAAGGGACACAGTGTGACTTCTGAGGCAAAGTCAGTAAAGGGATTGCAGCTTCTACAATGTAGTGCTAGAACACTTGGTCATGGAATTCTGAGCCTAACCACCCTAAGGCCACCATGTTGTGAGGAAGCCCAACCCACATGGGATGACCATGTATAGGTGTTCCAGTTGACAATCACAGCTGAGTCCAGCCTTAGCGTCATCCCAGCTTAAGCAACAGATATGAGAGTGAAGAAATCTTCAGATGATCCCAGCCCCCAGCCATTTAAATGCTGAGGCATCAGGCATCATGGAGCAAACATAAGCCCTCTTCATTGTGCCCTGTTATTTTTTTTTTTTTCTGACCTGTTGTATCTGTTATCATAATAAAATGGTGATTGCTTAAGGGAATTAAGTCATTAAGTTGTAGGGTAATTTTCATGCAACAGTAGATAACTATGTACAAGCAAGGGATGAAACCAAACCACACCGAAACAAACAACAACAAAAATCAGGGACTATTTTAGAATAAAGGAGACTAATGAAACCTGACAACTAAAGGCAATACATGATCTTGATTGCATCCTTGAAGCCACAAATAACTCTAAAGAAAATATTAGAGACAAAGGGAGACGTTTCAAAATAAAAACTTGTTGGGGAAAAAAGAAACAACATTAAAACAAAAATTAAAAGAGAGAGAGGAGTGAGCAGCCTTAAGCTCTGGAGTCATCCCCCTGGCTTCGAATTGTTGCTCTTCTAAGACCATAGGTAAACTCTCTCTTTAAATACAGGGTCACTAAGAGTATGTAGTCCTCTGACTTACAGGGATTGAAAGAAATAGTATATCATATGTAAAGTGGGTGGAATAGTTTCCAGCTCAGTAATGCTCGATAAGAGTTATTACTAATAGTGACTGTTTTCAACACAAAAAAAGCCATTATGATTCTAAGCACCTGCTCCCTGTACCCCTTTCAGCTTCTCTTTCTGTGCCTGCTTTAATCTCCCCTCGACTTTGCAGCATGGCTTGCCCTCCTTCTGAATGCCTGTGTCTCTCCTGTCTCTCTTGAGTTTCCCTGTCCTCTGTTCAAGCAACAGGTTCAGATGCTTTCCTGTCTCTCAGTCTCACTCCTAGATACCAGGGAGAGATAGTCTGATTTGATCTGCGGTCACATAAACACTCAGATCCTACCGGCTTTAGAAACAAGTTGAGGGGCGCCTGGGTGGCGCAGTCGGTTAGGCGTCCAACTTCAGTCAAGTCACAATCTCGCGGTCCGTGAGTTCGAGCCCCGCGTCGGGCTCTGGGCTGATGGTTCAGAGCCTGGAGCCTGTTTCCGATTCTGTGTCTCCCTCTCTCTCTGTCCCTCCCCCATTCATGCTCTGTCTCTCTCTGTCCCAAAAATAAATAAACGTTGAAAAAAAAAATTAAAAAAAAAAAAAGAAACAAGTTGAATAGTGTTCTGCAGTAGGAAGATGTCTGTTGAGACCCACCATCTCTTAGAAAACATCCCTAAGAGAGGGGAAATGGGCTCGGCAGACTCCTTCTTAATTAAAAGACAATTTTAATATAGACCAATTGTGGAAGTAAAATTATTTTAATTTCAAGGCCATGGAGTCCATTTTAATTGAAAAAATTAGAATTTTATCTGATGTTTACAATCTTAAAAGATGACCTGGTGAAACTGGGAAAGCAAGGCTGGAAGGAGTATCTTGACCTTCTAATTCTGCCAATTTTTAATCATTTGCCTTGCAAAAAAATGGTTGTTTAGAAATTGTTGCTTATCTTCTCTGATGCTTAGTAGCGTGGAAAAGGGCAAAAGAGAATGTACTGGTGACATCATTTTATGTCTTATGAAACAAATGTATTTCTGGATCTAAGTTATTGTAAAACAATAATAAACTAGAATGATCTCTTTAAAAATATTTTAAGTGCACAATATATTCTTGTAAAAATAGGAATATATTATTGTAAAATTTCCAGTAAGGCATAGGCTGCAGAGATAACTTTGATAGTCACAAATCAGATGTGTACAAAAATAAGTCTCTATTTTACCACTGTGCATATTTTCTTGGTCTCTGATGGTCCATTTTCACTCATCACTGGAAAACTTGATATAGTTACTTCTGGTAGAATTGCTAGATTGAAAAGTATAAGGGTTTAAAATTTTAATTATATAGCCAAATTACCCTCCAACATTTTAAGAGTCCTTGTCAAATTACCAATTCACACTCCCACTGGCAACGAATGAGAACATACATCTCCCCACATCTTTGCCAAACTAGATGCTTCAACCTCTTTGCATATGACAAATGTCACTTGAGTTAAAATCTATTGTGGTGATGATCATTGAGTTTGAACACTAAGCTTTGTTTAATTGTCTTTTCATATTTGTTTTCAGTGAATTGAATGTATTGATTTGTAGAAGCTCTTTATATTTTTTAAATGTGTATTATTTTTTTATTTTTTAATGTTTTATATTGAGAGAGAGAGAGAGCATGAGCAAGAGAGGGATAAACAGAGAGGGGGAGAGAGAGTCCCAAGCAGGCTCTGCACTGTTCAGCACACAGAGGCCGATGTGGGCCTTGAACCCGCAAATCATGAGATCATGACCTGAGCTGAAATCAAGGGTTGGACGCCTGACTGAGCCACCCAGGCACCCCTTTAGAAGCTCTTTAAATGTTCTATATATTAATTGCTTTTTTTGTTTTATATTGTGATGAGATGTTTTCAAAAATGATGTTTTTGAACCTAAAACAAATGAACAACTTTCTCCACAAGGGGTGGAGAAGATGGGTGGAGATTTGTAAGAGATTTCTGAAGAGAGCCTCTGTCCAGTGTGAGTACCATCCCTGCCCCACCTCTCGTCCCATGTGAACTGGAATTATCCTCTCCTCACTCACACCTAGTGAACAATGTTCTACATGGGGTTGGGGAAAAGTGGACTGCTGGTTGTCTCTTGCTCAAGATGTCTAGAAGATGCCAGACTAGTGAAAGATGGTAAAGGGTTGTATCTTGGAAGTAACTATCTTCTCCTCACAGTAGGTCCAGGAATGTGGATGTCTTTCCTAACTGTGCCCTCACACTATCTAAGAAGATGTGGGGACTCTAACAGTGAAAGTCTGAAGAGTGGTTCACCAGTTACTAGAGGCATGACCCAGAGAGACATGAATGCTATGGTTAGGGTTTAGATGGGTCACCTAGGTCTCTAAAGACCCTACTAAATTTCTCATGAGAGTCACCTTCAAACATTAGCCAGGCCCAGAAGACAAGAAGTCAGTTGTGACAAAGACTATCCTCAGCTAAGCATAAATCTTCCTGCTTTATCCCTTTACCTCTACTTCATTCTCCCCACCTCTGACCACCAAGCAGAGTCCAAACCCACAGCTAGCAAGAGGTTATGAAGTGAGAAGAGATAAAGAACAAACAGAAACCAACCACATCCCCTTCCCTAAAGGCTAGGGGCCTGCAAAATGCAACACAGAGCTGGAGAGAAGGAGGAGAAATCTTATCTTAGAATGAAGTTTGAAGTGTTGATTAATATCTTGAACTGAAATGAGGGTATGTTTTTGACTTAACATGAACTTAGCACAGAAAAGACATGGGCCTATTGAAGGTTCCTCCACTTAAATAATTTGTAGAATGTCAGCTCAGAGGCAAAAGTAGAGTCACTTTTTGTTATGTTCCAAACATCAAGGATTGGTTAAAACACATTGCAGATATTTTTTCCCTGGCCTGGCTTTCTTTATGCTATAATGCTTTTGACTTTGTTTATGTTATAATATGTTTATAGACATTCTCAACTCTTACTTATCAAATCCATCTATTATTAGAAGGGCCTTCTTATCCTATCCTAAGATTATAAATATATTCACTTTTTTTTTAACTCACATCCCATATTTTAGTTTCCTACAACTGGTTTTGAGATGCATCTGGAATTCATTTTGTGAATATTGTTGTGGTGTCAAGCCTCTCTGGAAAATTGCCCTCAGCTGGGAAGAGCTGCCTCGCTCGAGGTCACATCTCTTTCCCCAGGGTCAGCCCACATCCAATGACTGATTCATGTGGTACTAGAACATGAGGGCTCCCTGACCACAAGGCTGACAGCTCCAAAGGATACCCAGCTTCAGAATTCCCCTTCTGTTTGGCTGAGGCCACTGAGACTAGATGGCAACCCAGCTTGTACCTTTGCCCATTGACACTTCCTTCACATTCTCCTCAGGTATCGATCTACAGAACAACTCCCCAGTAAACTTCTCCTCAGCCAATCTCTGTCTCAAAAACTCCTTCCTCAGGAACCTGATTTGCAACCTTGACTAGTTAACTATTGAAGTAGTTAACTGGAATCTATTTTTCTTCCAAGTGCAGAATTCACAATCTCAGTACATTTTGTTGAACAATTAATCCTTTCAAAATGTCACCTTTATCGTACACTGACTTTTCCATTAAACAAAGGTCTGTTTTTGGTCTATTCAGTCTACCTGACTTCTTAGTTATATTTTTCTGAAATTATTTCCACACTCTTTAATTCTGTAGATTCATAAAAAACTCTTTATCAGGCAAAGAAAGCTACTCATTATTATTTTTTAAATAAAAAGTATATTGGCTGTTCTTTTGTTGATATATGTATTTGTTTTTCCTCTTCAAGGTGAAATTTAAATGTATTTTCTCTAGCCCAGATAAAAATTCTGATGAGGCCTTTATTTATTATTGCATTGAATTTAAGGAATAATATGTGGAGAATTGAAATATTTACAATATTGAATTGTCGCATCTAAGAATTTTGAACATTTCTCTATATGTTCATGCATTATTTTCCCTTTTGTAGAAGTTTCTTACATATATTACACTTATCTCTTGGTAGGTTTGTTTCTAGATGTTTTAGAATACTTATTACCATTTATGAAAGGTATTTGAGATTTGTAGGTTAATCTTACATCTGATTTTGTTAAATTCCCTTATGAGTTCTAATAATATTTTAATTTATATTCTTAGATTTCCTGGGCAGATAACATCATCTGCAAATAATGCCAGTTTTATCTTTTCCTTTCTAGTTGTTATATTTAGTTTCTTTCTTGTTTTATTGCATTGGCCATGATTGCCAACACCATGACAAGGATAGCAGCTACCTCGTGTTGCCTATGACTTTAATAGGAATTCCTCTTATATTTTATGAATAATATGATTTTTGCTGGAAGTTTCTGATAGTTACCAAATACCTATTTAACGCGGAGTCTTAAGGATAAGTGTTCCATGAGTAAATGGTAAAATAACAATAAAATGGGATGTACCCGAAAGTCAGAGAGAGGGTCTGACTGCCCTGAATAGGTGGCTTCTAGCCAAAAAGAACTACTGCAGGAACCAGATGGCAACTTGAATGAACCAACTAACTAGCTAAATAAAGGGGTGTCATGAGATTCAATTATAAGACATAAAAATCTTTTGGGAACCAAAAAAGTGTCAAATTTTATGACTCAGGGGAGATATTGATAATGGAGAGTAGACACTGCTGAGCCCAGATACATTAGTCAGGAAGACCCTGAGTAATAGTACTATTAAACACAAACAAAATTACAAAGATTTTGAAAATCATGAAATAAACCAAAATCTAACATGCTATTAACTAGTAAGAACTCCTAGTAGAGATAAAGAAACAGAGAGGAAATAAATAATGAAATATATTGTGAGTGAAAGAAAAGGTCTTCAGAGTTAAAAGACTGAATGAGTTCCTCACAAAGCTGATGAAATAAGAGAACTGGTATATACCCTTGTAAAATTCCTCAACTTCAAAAATAAATATTTAGACAAGACTTAGGAAAGGAAGAAAGTATTCTTTTTAAGAAAAGGAGAGATATTCATTTTGGCACTATAGCTCCAAGACAAACAAAAATATAAGGCACTTAGTTTTATGATATGATATAAGGAAGGAGAATTTAAGATTCAAAGCACTAACAGGATAAAGGAACATTATGTGACATAAAAGGCACAATTACTGAAGAAGGTATAAAGATGATAAACCAATGAATATGGCAGTTAAATATGCAAAACTAAAGCAATTAGAAATGCCTGAAGACCATAATAAAAAGTAAAACTATGGTGAGATATTATAAATACTACTTGAAGAATCGGTCAGTTGGTGTCCGACTTTGGCTTAGGTCATGATCTCACAATTCATGGGTTCCAGCCCCACGTCAGGCTCTGTGCTGACAGCTCAGAGCCTGGAGCCTGCTTTGGATTCTGTGTCTCCCTCTCTCTCTCTGTCCCTCCCCTGCTCACACTCGATCTCTCTCTCTCTCTGAAAAATAAACAAACATAAGAAAAAAAGTCAGTAAGCCCTTGAACAAGGAGTAACACAATAAAAAAAATTGATTTCATGATACAGCAAACATTTACATGGCAAGCATGTGCAATTTTCTCATATGTATGCATCATTAATAAAAATTAATCATAGAGATGCCTGGGTGGCTCAGTCAGTTGAGTGTCTGACTTCAGCTCAGGTCATGATCTCATGGTTCATGAATTCAAGCCCTGCGATGGGCTCTGTGCTGACAGCTCAAAGGCTGGGCTTGCTTTGGATTCTGTGTCTGCCTCTCTCCCTGCCCCTCCCCATCCCCTCCCAAAATAAATAAACATTAAAAAATAAAAAAAAATTAATCATATAGTTGACCTCCCAAAACTAAAAGAAACAATTTTATAAGTCACATCTTCTCAAACTCTAAACATAAAAAAACCTAAAAACTGAATAATTGAAACTATTAAACATAATACCAAATGACCTGTGATTTAATTAGGAAAACAAAGCTAACATGAAAATCTACATATATTGGGGCACCTGGGTAGCTCAGTCGGTTAAGCGGCCGACTTCGGCTCAGGTCATGATCTCATGGTCCATGAGTTCGAGCCCCGCGTCGGGCTCTGGTGCTGACCACTCAGAGCCTGGAGCCTGTTTCAGATTCTGTGTCTCCCTCTCTCTCTGCCTCTCCCGTGTTCATGCTCTGTCTCTCTCTGTCTCAAAAATAAATAAGTGTTAAAAAAAATTAAAAAAAAAAGAAAATC
Organism: Herpailurus yagouaroundi; assembly: GCF_014898765.1. NCBI lineage: Eukaryota > Metazoa > Chordata > Mammalia > Carnivora > Felidae > Herpailurus > Herpailurus yagouaroundi. The sequence goes on along the minus strand of NW_024412427.1, from coordinate 20,652,238 downwards.
TACATATAAAGGACTATAAAAAGAATACTTCACATTAGTTGAGACATAGCTAAAGTATAACCACAGGAAAATACATATTCTGAAATACCTTTATTATGAAGAGAAGAAGAGAATAAAGAAAAAAAATCTGTATTTCAGAATCTTATTGTATGCTAGAAAATGTTCTGTGTTCTTTATGCATATTAAATTATTTAATTCTCAAAAAAATCTTATGAGGTAGATATTATCATCCCTATTCTTTAGATGAGGACACTGAGGCACAGAAAGGTTCAACAGCCTGACAAATGTAACACAGCTAGCAAGTGGTGGTACCAGTCTTTAAAACCAGTGAATTCTGGGGTGCCTGGGTGGCTCATTTGGTTAAACAGCGACTTTGGCCCAGGTCATGATCTCACAGTTTGTGAGTCCGAGCCCCTCGTTGGGCTCTGTACTGATAACTCAGAGCCTGGGGCCTGCTTCGGATTCTGTGTCTCCCTCTCTCTGTCCCTCTCCCCCATTCACACTGTCTCTCTCTCTCTCTCTCTCTCAAAAATAAATAAACATAAAAAATTAAAAAAAAAAACAGTGAAGTCTGGTTACCCAATATGTTAAACTCATCTTAAGATGAGTTGGGAGAACACATTACTCATCCATAAAAACTAATGAAATCCTGCCATTTGCAATAATATGAAAGGATCTAGAGAGTTTAATGTTGAGAAAATAAGGCAGTCCAAGAAAAACAAATACCATATAATATCACTCATATGGAATTTAAGAAACAAAACAAATGAGCAAAGGAAAAAGACAGAGAGGGAGACAAACCAAGAAAGAGACCTAAGTACGGAGAACAAACTGATGGTTACTACTAGAGGGGACTTGGGTGGGGATGGGTGCAAGAGATGAAGGGGATTAATGAATACACTTACTATGATGAACACTGAGTTATGTATAGAATTGTTTCTTGTTTTAATTTTTTAACATTTATCCATTTTTGAGAGAGAGAGAGAAAGACACAGAGCATGAGCAGGGGAGAGGCAGAGAGAGAGAATCTCAAGCAGGCTCTGAGCCCACATGCAGGGGCTCCAACTCAAAACGTGAGATCATGACCTGAGTTGAAGTCCCATGCTCAACTGACTGAGCCACCCAGGCATCTCAACATATAGAATTGTTGAATCTCTATATTGTACACCTGAAACTAATATAACAATGCATGCTAACTATACTGGAATTAAAATTTTTAAAAAAGAAGTGGAAAGAACATAGACATTAATGAAAATGGAGAGAGGTAATGAAAAAATGATATATAGTGAAATTTTAAAAACAGAAATTAAAAAATATAGTATAATGGATAAACAAATCCTAGACCTAAAGTATTGAAAATATATTTTTCAAAATTTCAATATGTATAAAATATTTAAAACATGTAAAATAAATATGATTAGCAGATAAAAAGTAAGTAAAAAACATTCCCCCAGAAGAATGATAAAGAAGGTATGTAGGTGTGAAGAGATGAAAGAAGTGAAAAGAAATAACATATGTAATTCTGATATAATATTTGAAAATTTAGAAAAAATGCATGCTTTTTTCAGCAAAATGAAAATGAATGAAATTGACCTCCAAATATGTAAAACACATGAAGAGACTAATTGCTTAAGAAGAGATTGAAAGCCAAATTGTTCTTTAAAAAACATGAAAATAGTACCCAAACTAAATGACTATTGTTTTTCAGAATAATCTTAACATTATCTCCTTAATACAGGAAAAATCTTGGAAAGCTAGCTCTCTTCATTATATAAATTTAGGATATCAAACTATACACTATACACTAACAGGAGCGTCTGGGTGGCTCAGTTGGTCAAGCTTCCACTCTTGATTTCAGCTCAGGTCATGATCTCAGGGTCATGAGATCAAGCCCTGAGTAGGGCTCCGTGCTGAGTGTGGAGCCTGCTTGAGATTCTCTCTCTCTCTCTCTCTCTCTCTCTCTCTCTCTCTGTGTCTCAAAAAAAAAAAAAGTATATCTATCAAAAAATAAGGTGGGTTTCGGGAATACTTGGACAGTACAGTATCAGAAAAATCTCTCCATTATTATATTAAGTCAACAAATTAAAGGGAAAGCAAAAACATTTCACATAGATATTAAAAAGAGATTTGAGGAAATTCAGCAGCCATTGAAAATAAAAATGTAAATAAAGTAGAGAAAGAAGCTAATACTCTCAAACTTCAAAAACTCACGGACACCATTCCCACTCATGAAGCACTAAATCTATCAATATTAAAATAGTAAGACAGAGATGCCTGTATCGTCATTATTCATCATTGCCTGAAAATTCTAGGTAATTCAAAAAAGCAATAAGCTTAAATATTATTTATAAAAATATGTACAATGTTTTTTTTCTTATCTACAAAGCAAAAGAGATCTTATTAAAAATTAACGTAATTACTGAGGAAATTAGAATGCCAATAAGAAGATAAATTTATGATAATCCATAGAAATAGACAACTGGAAATAGAAGTAAAGAAAGTGAGGGGTGCCTGGGTGGCTCAGTCAGGTAAGCACCTGACTTTGGCTCAGGTCATGATCTCATGTTTTGTGGGTTCGAGTCCTGCATCGGGCTCTGTGCTGACAGCTCAGAACCTGGAGCCTGCTTCAGATTCTGTCTCCCTCATTCTCTGCCCCTCCCCCACTCATGATCTGTCTCTTTCTCAAAAATAACTAAACATTAAAAAAATTTTTAGGGGCGCCTGGGTGGCGCAGTCGGTTAAGCGTCCGACTTCAGCCAGGTCACGATCTCGCGGTCCGTGAGTTCGAGCCCCGCGTCAGGCTCTGGGCTGATGGCTCAGAGCCTGGAGCCTGTTTCCGATTCTGTGTCTCCCTCTCTCTCTGCCCCTCCCCCGTTCATGCTCTGTCTCTCTCTGTCCCAAAAATAAATAAACGTTGAAAAAAAAAATTTAAAAAAAAAATTTTTTTAAAAAGGGGTAAAGAAAGTGCTACATGCATATTAGGGGCAAAGATTAATAATATAGTTGCAAATAATTTTGGAAAGAAAGGTTAAGGATGTGTGTGAAGAAATTTATAAAATCATATTGAGAGGTATAAATTCATGTGACAGAATGGATATTAAAACCAGACAGGAAACTATGACAAAAACCCAATGTTTCAGAATGTGATTTCTCAAACAATAAAACCTTCAAAGCCACTATGATCAAAATAGCATACAGAATAGAATAGACTGGAAATCTCCCACATATATCACTATATATGTAAGAATTAGATAAATGACAAAGGTGATATTAAACATAATGGGGGGAGGGGCACCTGGGTGGTTTAGTCGGTTGAGCGACCAACTTCGGCTCAGGTCATGATCTCACGGTTTGTGAGTTCGAGCCCCGCGTCGGGCTCTGTGCTGACAGCTCAGAGCCTGGAGCCTGCTTCAGATTCTGTGTCTCCCTCTCTCTCTGTCCCTCCCCTGCTCATGCTCTGTCTCTGTCTCAGAAATAAATAAATATAAAGAATAAAAATAGGGGCGCCTGGGTGGCGCAGTCGGTTAAGCGTCCGACTTCAGCCAGGTCACGATCTCGCGGTCTGGGAGTTCGAGCCCCGCGTCAGGCTCTGGGCTGATGGCTCAGAGCCTGGAGCCTGTTTCCGATTCTGTGTCTCCCTCTCTCTCTGCCCCTCCCCCATTCATGCTCTGTCTCTCTCTGTCCCAAAAATAAATAAATGTTGGAAAAAAAAATTTTAATAAAAAAATAAAAAAAAAAGAATAAAAATAAAAAAAAACATAATGGGGGAAAACATGGTCCTTTTAAAATACAATCATGGGCTATTGATTAATATATCTGAGAAATAATAGACTGAACTTCAACCTCATATCATGGGGTCAAAAATAATCCCAGCTGGATTAAATACAGAAATTTTATTTTATTTATTGATTGATGGTTCCTTTTTTTTTTTAGTTTCACATTTTTACTTAAATTTCAGTTAGCATAAGTGTAATATTAGTTTCAGGTGTAGAATTTAGTGATTCAGCATACAACACCCAGTGCTCATCACAAGTGCCTTCCCTAATACACCTCACCCATCAAGCCCTATCCCCGACCCATCTCCCTCCATCAACCCTTAGTTTGTTCTCTACTGTTAAGAGTCTGTTTTAGGGTTTTTAATTTAGAAGTGTTAAAAGAAAGCATGAAACAATATGCATCACAGAAAGAAGTTTTGGAAACAATTTGGAAAAAACAGGGGTTATGGAAACCTTTTAAAACAAGATGGGAAACCCACGGAGCTATAGAAGAAAAGATAAACATATTTGACTATATACAATTTTGAAATCTATGTAGTTATACAACATAATATTCAAAGAACTCTTACAAATTAATAAGAAACAATTCCTAGGAAAAATAGACTGGTGATGTAAAAAGGCAATCTGTGGGGGTGCCTGGGTGGCTCAGTTGGTTAAGCGTCCAACTTGGCTCAAGTCATGATCTTGCTGTCCTTGAGTTTGAGCCCCATGTCGGTCTCTGTACTGACAGCTCAGAGCCTAGAACCTGCTTCGAATTCTGTGTCTCCATCTCTCTCTGCATCTCTCCCACTCACGCTCTGTCTCTCTCTCAAAAAGGAATAAACTTTAAAAAAATTTGTTTTAAAAAGTCAATCTGTGGAAGACCAAATACAAACGAATGATAAATACATGGTAAAATGCTCAATTACTCCAACAGTAATTGAAATATAGGATTTGAAATATAGGTATTGAAATATAGGTATTCAACAGGAATTGAAATATAGGTAACAGTGGCACCATTATAATTCTCAAACTAGAAAAAAAAAATGTGAGTGTGATTACACCCGCTACTGGCAGGGGCATGGGGGAAAGGGTATCCTCTCACTTGGTGGATGTGGATGTGTACTGTTCAGGGCCTTTCTGGAATGCCTTCTGAGGATGTTTATTCAAAATCAAACTGCACATATTCTTAGCTCCTGAAATCCTACTTTTGAAAATTTATCCCCTTGAGATAAAAATGTCTGGTACATAAAAATGTATGCACAGGTGTGTTTACCGTGCCATTGTTTGAAATGCAAAAAAGCTTAAAAACAAAAATTCTCATCCACGGGGAACCTGACAAACCTAGGGACATCAATGTTATGGAACATTATGAACCCATTAAAATAATAAGATTTCTAAGGTGGACTAGGAGCCATAGCTACACTATCTTAAGTGATATAAAAAGCCAAATGAATGGGATTGTATGTGATATTATCACAGTTTTGTAAAGTGAACAATACTAAATCTTCTAATGTGTGCATTTGTACATGATTAGGTCGACTGGAGAAAGTAGTTGTTTCAGTTGGGTCCTCTGGGAAGCAGATGTTCAGATGGGCTTAAGAGTGCTAGAAGTTGGGGCACCTGTGTGGCTCAGTCGCTTAACTGACCTACTCTTGGTTTTGGCTCAGGTCTCAATCTCACAGTTTCATGAGTTCCAGCCCTGTGTCCAGCTCCATGCTGGCAGTGCAGAGCCTGCTTGGGATTCTCTGTCTCCCTCTCTCTCTGCCCCTCTCCCACTTGTACTGGCACTGTCTCTCTCAAAATAAATAAATAAACTTTAAAAAAAAAAAGGAGTGCAAGAAGTTTGGGAGGCGAGGGCTAGCACCTGTGAAAGATAAAGGTGGAGAGACAAATAGGATGCGAGGGGGGCAAGCAGGGTAGAACAAGCCATAGACTATGCTTCAGCTCTGGCACAGTCATGGCCAACCCAATGGGAAGCTCTGGAGCAAAGATGGCCCACTGGAGGAGTCCCACACTGGGCACAAATGGCCAGTCATTGGCTGGGGTTTGCCCCAAGAAAAGTGCAGCACCAACTCAAAACCTGAGGTGGACCGTGAAGGCCCTAATCACTGGAGGATGTCAGCTAACTGCATATTCCCTTCAGGTGAAAGGCGAGTTCTTTATTGAAAGGCGAGGAAGATCTGAATGGCGCACTTTCATGGAGGCACACATGCCAAGATGTTTGGTAGGGAGTGAAAATATGAGACTGGAGGGTGTGGCTGAAGGTAGAGGTAACAACAAGGAAACATGTTAAGATGATTTATCACTCTCTTGCTTTTGCTGATAGATTAACCACACATCCCTCAACAAAAGTTTCACTTGTTTATCATCTTCATAAAAAATGGAGTTATATTTATATGTAATTCCTTGCAGCTTACTTTTTTCCTTCAAAAATTGTGATCCAAGATTCATACAATCTAAGGGACAGAGTAGTTTATTCATTTTCATTGCTGTATAATGTCCCAATTATGATTACACCACAGTTTATTTCCTCCATGCCTGTATATGGACAAATGTGTTGCTCTCTCTTTAGGCATATCCCTGTATGTCTCCTGTGGCACATGAACGAGAGTTTCACTGGTGCATAAACCTAGGATTGGAATTGCTAGTTTGCAGGCTACGATTAACACTAGCTTTATAAGATAATGCCAAATAGTTTTACAAAGTAGTATAAAAATAGTTCCTATCATAGACTTTTACATAAAGGTATGTATAGTAATGTGAATGCATATTGAGATAGGGTGAAGAGATTTCAGATGACTTTTACTGTCCTCAATATAGTTTGATTTATCTTCTGATGGGTTTGTTTTTCTTTTGAAAAGCAAGTAATATTTATGTAATCTGGGAGGAGGGGTGGAAACTCAGTAAAGGTATGTTCATCATGAGAAAAAACCCTGAATCGTCAAAAGTACAGTAGCTATGGTAACATAATCTGTAATAAGAAAAGCAAGCTAAGACATCTCATTAAACAAAACAAAACAAAATAGCCATCTCTCCTAGTCCATTTTCTGGGAGATGTTACAGATAAACAGAAGCTATCAAAGTAGATAAGAAGTCATAATCCTTGAATCTTAATCCCAGTTAATTTCATTTTCTTCTGATAGAACTCCTTCCCAATTAAACCATGGCCACTCTGTGGGAAAGGTATGCTTTTGCACAAGAATGACATGTGCAAATGGTTTTCTTCTTCTCTGAGAGCAAGAAGTTATATAAAACACAAGGTGTTGTTGCTAACTTTATAGACAACGTAATAATATTCCTTAAACATATCCGGTTTTCTTTCATGATTTTATATGGATTACTGATGCTTCCCGGTTCAGGGTCAAAGTTTCTCCCCTTTTTTGAAGTTGTTGAATTGCATTTTTCCAGTTAGTTTAACATTTGTAACCATTTGTTTTTACTGTAGAATCAAGGTATATACTTTGCCAAAATAACTCGCATGTTTGTGCAGTCTCCCTTTGTGTTTCCCTATCCTGTCACTAGGAGTCTCTCTTATCTTTAATTTCAGAAGAAAGATGAATGTTTACTAAGTATTAGTTCACTTCTTATTATCTTGGCTGAGAAATTTACCCAGATTTTAATGGAATATTCTAAGAGCACTCAAACCAACAGAAGGGTTTATCAGTCTGAGAAGCCATTCCAGTTTTGTTAACAATGAGAATTTAGTACAAAGAATTGTTAACCCAGCACTAAAGAAATAAAATGTAGAACAAAGGATTGTTAACCCAGCACTAAAGAAATAAAAGGTAGGAAGAAAAGTATTATTGAATTAGCAATTGCAGGAAGCAACCAGCACTCAAGGGCTAAGGGAACAAAGGGAAAGGGTTGGACTAATTAAAATCAGCAATTTACAGAAGGATTCTGTGGAGGTGAACCTCAGACCTCTGCAGAGGGGGTGCTGGCCAGATGGAGTCAGATGAGGGGGCTGGGGAAGGGGTGCTGGCACCCAGACCTCTGAGGAGGACCATGGCAGCTGGTGCTGGTGTCTCTGGGCCCAGAGGAGGGGCACCATGGAGTGAGAGGAATTTGGGCACGTATTAAAGGTTCACTCTGGGGGCGCCTGGGCGGCTCAGTCGGTTAAACGTCTGACTTGGTTTTGGTTCAGGTCATGATCTCGAGGTTTGTGGGTTTGAGCCCCATGTTAGTGCAGAGCCTGCTTGGGATTCTCTGCCTCTGCCCCTCCCCACTTCTCTCTCTCTCTCTCTCTCTCTCATGGAAAATAAATAAATAAACATTTTTTAAAAAGTGCACTCCAAAATTCATGACTAGGTGAGAAATGGCTTACTCTCTGGGGAGGAGAGGACAATATGGGAACATACAGCCATTGACAGAAGCATTCTACACACCCCTTACATAATTAAGAAAGCTTCTTTTGTTATATGGTTATTAAGTAATGTTAAGTGACTTTTCCAAGTTACACAGGAAGTCACAAGAGCCAAGCAGATGTGGAATTAACTTTGTCTCTTATTAATACTCGCATGTCCAAATCAGTTTCATCTGATGTTAGACACTTGAGGAAATATAGCTTCTTTTTGTCTCCCTGTGTGTTTGATGACTATGACTGGGCAACTTTCAAAAGAAATGTGGGAAATTATGATTCTTTTAGTAGATGCCGCAAAGTTCAATTCAGTATAATAATTGCAATTGATACTGTTACAACTGTCAAATTCAAATAATTTAATTTTGATTTTAAAGAAATAGTATATTTTTGAAATGATGATTATTAGCTTAAGTAGAATTAAGAAGAGGAGAGCCAAGTGACTACATACGTTCATTCAACAAATATTTATTAGGTTCTTGCTGTTTGCCACTCTACTAAATGGGTAAACTAATAATTTCTTATTCAAGTGTGAAGGTCAGCGAGTCCTGGGATCAAACTTTGTAAGATTGTGAAAAAGGTGCATATGTTGCTGTTAACTTTGTTGTGTGTATACACACACACGCACACACACACACAATTTATGTTAGATATTTATCATTTAAAATACATATAATACTTACATCAGGTATTAAAGATTATGCAAAGAAATAGAGACAAGACTATAAAAATTCATACTATCTTGCAGTTATCTCAGCAGTAATTATATTTATATAATAAAGAATTAAAATCAATCAAATGCATCAATAGTGGAGCCTTGAAAAGATGGCAGTCTACAATTGATTGCGTAGTTAAACATCTCTATCGCCATCTAGTGGCATAAATCTTAAAAATCAGCTGAACCAATCAGTAGGGTAGCCTCAGAACACCCCCTGCCTGAGTGCCTTCAGCTTTGTTCATTCTCAGGAACCAAATGCCACAGAATGCGATTTTCTCTCTTTGTTCCTGGCCAGTATGCAGTAGAGTGAGTGGTATGGGATGTTAAAATTCCTTGTAGCTTCCTTATTTAGACTCTAAAAGAAAAAAGTGGAAGGAAATTGTGTCACTGGAATGTAAAACGTGTTTATTATTTCACTTCGTGAAAAAAACTAAGTTATCATTTGAGGAAAACTTGATTTTCCTCTTAGCATATAAAGGTATTAGTTCCTTCAGAAATATTTTAAAACACTTAATTTTAGGGGCGCCTGGGTGGCGCAGTCGGTTAAGCGTCCGACTTCAGCCAGGTCACGATCTCGCGGCCCGCGAGTTCGAGCCCCGCGTCAGGCTCTGGGCTGATGGCTCGGAGCCTGGAGCCTGTTTCCGATTCTGTGTCTCCCTCTCTCTCTGCCCCTCCCCCGTTCATGCTCTGTCTCTCTCTGTCCCAAAAATAAATAAACGTTGAAAAAAAAAATTAACAAAAACAAAAAACACTTAATTTTATTTGAAAATTATCAATGACTTTTATTTAAACTACTTGAAGTTACAGAATCTTTTTTCTAAGCATTGTTTTCCTGATTTTGATAACAACTAGAAGAATGATCATCAGATTCAGTGAAAATGACCAAAAAAAGAAAGGAGAAGTAATTTTTTAAAAGGTTATCTTGACATCTTATAAAGAAGGCACACCAATTAAGCTTTGGAACACCTACAACTCAACACTGTGGAGAAGGCCGTGTACATGAATGAATAAATATGTTTATACTTGGTTTTCTTAAGTTAAAATTACAAACCTGTGTGTTGATGGTTTTAATAAAAAATGGCTTAAAATTTTTTCTGAGTGTAAATACAGATGTATAGGATATAAACTTGTGTTAGCCTTGGCCTTAATGTTCATCTATGCAAATCATCTATGCAAATGCTGGACTAAAGTGTAGGTTAAATAAGACACAATGAATATCTGCATTGGAGAAAAATACAGAGATGTTTGGTTTGATTTAACTGGATGCAGAATTAAAATGATCATGCACTCAATTCTGGGGACCCTCATGATTTTGTACAAAGCCTCTCCCATATTTAATCTTACTTTATCCATCCCCCATACAGACAAACCATGGACAGTATTTTGTTCTATATCTCCTTGCACTTCTTGTGTTAACCCCAAACTCTTTTTAGGACCCTGCTTTGGTGTTTCTCCTTCTGGTTCTTTGTGTCTAATACTACACAGTATCCATCACTTTTTTGGTTTCCTTTTTTTCCTAGTGATAGACAACCAGATTGCCTCTTACTCTTGGTACCACAAGTAATATTTAGATAACCACCCTTGTATAGGAGCCTCAGGCAGAAATTTCTCTGGTTTCTATTGTCAGGGGTAATTGATAGGGATTTTATAGATATAATTTCATATAATAATGAGTAATTTCTCTTTTGAATGCTGCACTGTCCAAACTTGTACCTGGAGAATATGATGTCTCCCACATCCCCAGAGCCTTGCTAACCTTGATATAATATTATTATTTTCTTATGGTGTTTTGTTTTGTTTTTTTGCCAAAAAGTTAGGGTCATTATTGTTGCATGCTATTAATCTGACTTCTAGTGTGGTAAAGTATCTCTTCATATGTTTGCTAGCCACTCTGTTTTGACTCTGAATGGTTTATTCATGTATTTTTCTTATTTTTCTATTGAGTGTCCACTTTTTTCTTTATATCCTTTCATATTATTGATGTTAATATCTTAAGATTTTTGGTGGAGCATTTATTTTATTTTTTAAAATTTTTTAAATGTTTATTTGTTTTTGAGAGAGAGAGACAGAGTGCAAGTGGGGGAGGGGCAGAGAGAGAGGGAGACACAGAACCCGAAGCAGGCTCCAGGCTCTGAGCTGTCATCACACAACCCGACGCGGGGCTCAAATTCATGAACCGTAGGATCATGGCCTGAGCCGGACGCTTAACTGACTGAGCCACCCAGGCGTCCCTGATGGAGCATTTAAGATTCTCCCAAACTTTGTCTATGATGTCCTATCCCATGTTGAAGATATAGTGTAAGGAAGGGATCCAACTTTATTTCTACAAGTTTTTCCATTTTTCCTCACACCACACTGTCTAGTAAACAAGTCATTTCCCTTTGATGTGAGGTGCCACCTCTATCCTACGCCACATTTCCATATACACACAAATCTGGTTTTTGAGATTTCTTTATGGTTCCAGGACTTTATTCTTTTTTTTTTTTTTTAACGTTTATTTATTTTTGAGACAGAGAGAAACAGACCATGAATGGGGGAGAGTCAGAGAGAGAGGGAGACACAGAATCGGAAACAGGCTCCAGGCTCTGAGAGGTCAGCACAGAGCCGGACGAGGGGCTCGAACTCACGGACCGCGCTATCATGACCTGAGCTTAACCGCTTAACCGGACGCTCAACCGACTGAGCCACCCAGGCGCCCCCCAGGACTTTATTCTTATGATGGCTTTATAGCATGTCTTGACTTCTTGTGAAATGGGATTTCACCTAAAGCCTAGGGTTCTTGCCCTCCAGAGAACTCTTGTCTAGAACAGAGGCCCTTTTTAGGCTGCAGACACTAGACATGTTCTCCCTCTTCCCTCTTCTTTTTCAAAATCTGCGTAATCATTTGCATGTGTCAATTCTCTCCTGTAAATTTAAGACTAAGTTTTTTAGTTTCTTAAAAATATCCTGTGGGGATTTTGATTGGAACTTCTTTGAGATTTTAGAGGAAGTTAGAGGAGATGAACATTTAAACAAAATTAATAGAGCTTTTTTTTGTTTTTTTTTTAATTTTTTTTTCAACGTTTATTTATTTTTGGGACAGAGAGAGACAGAGCATGAACGGGGGAGGGGCAGAGAGAGAGGGAGACACAGAATCGGAAACAGGCTCCAGGCTCTGAGCCATCAGCCCAGAGCCTGACGCGGGGCTCGAACTCACGGACCGTGAGATCGTGACCTGGCTGAAGTCGGACCCTTAACCAACTGCGCCACCCAGGCGCCCCTAGAGCTTTTTTTTGAAAGGAAGGAAGGATGGAAGGAAGGAAGGAAGAAATTATATCTTCACCCAAAATGCATACAACTCATTTGAAAGCCATGGGGCATTTTCTGTGCTTCTTAGTGGTTATTTTTCTAGCCAAGTTTTCTATTTGTGCTAATTTTGACCTTTTGTATTTTTTCCAGAAATGTATCCATTTACAAGTCCATTGGATGGTGAGAAGCATTCGGCCCCCCTCACCCCATTACCTCCAGTGACAGCAAACACTGGTAGTCAGATGAGGCAATGGTAGGGCAACCCCAGCTGACCAGCAAACCAGTGCAGAATTTCCCAGCTGACCCACATACTCACAAGCAATAATGAACAGTTGTTGTCTGTTATACACCAAAAGACAGCTGATATGCTTTGTATATTTCCGAGATTTCTGAGATTTGAGGTTAGTTTTTCAAATCCATTGGTCTTACTCTCTGCTATGCTCAGGTTTGATTTGGGGGAATGGGTCCAACAAACCTTGCTAGTTTGATTGTTTTTTTATATATACGTTTTCTCTCTGAGTAGAATAGAGAGGAACCTGTCCCTTTTTTAAGATTATTTTTTAATGTTTTTTAAATTTATTTTTGAGAGAGAGAGAGAGCACACCTGAGCGGGGGAGAGGCAGAGTGAAGGGGACAGAGGATTCCAAAGCTGGCTCTGCGCAGACAGCAGGGAGCACAATAAGGAGATCAAACGCAGGATCCATGAGATCATGACCTGAGTTGAAGTCGGATGCTCAACTGACTGAGCCACCCAGGTGCCCTGAACCTGTCCTTTTATATTTCAAGTGATGCAGAAGGAAGACAGGATTGCATTTCACCTGGAGCCTGGTGAGAAGTCTGCTCTAGAACAGAGAAGCTGCAGACAGAGCTGGGAATGCAAAACCAACCCCATCCCATCAGTTCTAGTGAGTGGAGATCAACACCAGCTCTGGAGCCCAGAACTAGACCTTAAGATAAATGCCTTTCACAAGAGGACAGAAAGCATAATGCGTGGAAGCTAACCAACACTTGGCATTGTAATTGATAATAAAGAAAGGTCTTATGAAATCCTCTGGCCCTTATGTCTCCTCCAACAATTTTTTTTGAAAGGAAAAAAAAAACAATCGAAGTATGTTCTATCTCAGAGAACAGAGCCATCCACTAATTTAAAAAATTCTACAACCTGGCACAAAAACAGACACATAGACCAATGGAATAGAATAGAAACCCCAGAACTAGACCCACAAACGTATGGCCAACTTATCTTTGACAAAGCAGGAAAGAACATCCAATGGAAAAAAGACAGTCTCTTTAACAAATGGTGCTGGGAGAACTGGACAGCAACATGCAGAAGGTTGAAACTAGACCACTTTCTCACACCATTCACAAAAATAAACTCAAAATGGATAAAGGACCTGAATGTGAGACAGGAAACCATCAAAACCTTAGAGGAGAAAGCAGGAAAAGACCTCTCTGACCTCAGCCGTAGCAATCTCTTACTCGACACATCCCCAAAGGCAAGGGAATTAAAAGCAAAAGTGAATTACTGGGACCTTATGAAGATAAAAAGCTTCTGCACAGCAAAGGAAACAACCAACAAAACGAAAAAGCAACCAACGGAATGGGAAAAGATATTTGCAAATGACATATCGGACAAAGGGCTAGTATCCAAAATCTATAAAGAGCTCACCAAACTCCACACCCGAAAAGCAAATAACCCAGTGAAGAAATGGGCAGAAAACATGAATAGACACTTCTCTAAAGAAGACATCCGGATGGCCAACAGGCACATGAAAAGATGTTCAGCGTCGCTCCTTATCAGGGAAATACAAATCAAAACCACACTCAGGTATCACCTCACGCCAGTCAGAGTGGCCAAAGTGAACAAATCAGGAGACTATAGATGCTGGAGAGGATGTGGAGAAACAGGAACCCTCTTGCACTGTTGGTGGGAATGCAAATTGGTGCAGCCGCTCTGGAAAGCAGTGTGGAGGTTCCTCAGAAAATTAAAAATAGACCTACCCTATGACCCAGCAATAGCACTGCTAGGAATTTATCCAAGGGACACAGGAGTACTGATGCATAGGGGCACTTGTACCCCAATGTTCATAGCAGCACTCTCAACAATAGCCAAACTATGGAAAGAGCCTAAATGTCCATCAACTGATGAATGGATAAAGAAATTGTGGTTTATATACACTATGGAATACTACGTGGCAATGAGAAAAAATGAAATATGGCCTTTTGTAGCAACGTGGATGGAACTGGAGAGTGTGATGCTAAGTGAAATAAGCCATACAGAGAAAGACAGATACCATATGGTTTCACTCCTATGTGGATCCTGAGAAACTGAACAGGAACCCATGGGGGGAGGGGGAGGGGAAGGAAAAAAAAAAAAAAGAGAGGTTAGAGTGGGAGAGAGCCAAAGCATAAGAGACTGTTGAGAACTGAGAGCAAACTGAGGGTTGATGGGGGGTGGGAGGGAGGAGAGGGTGGGTGATGGGTATTGAGGAGGGCACCTTTTGGGATGAGCACTGGGTATTGTATGGAAACCAATTTGACAATAAATTTCATACAAAAAAAAATTCTACAACCAAATGAACCTAAGCAATAAAAAGATAGGAAATTTTTATATTTCTCAAATTTTATAAGTATTATTAGAGCGACTGAAGTATTTAACATTAATATGATAAAGTGTCCAAATGTCATATATACTCAAATGTGAATCCCTCTTTGTTTAAAGTCTTCATTGTACGCACTTCTCTTTTTCAACGACTTGTCTGTTTTCTGTGTACTGTGGTTTAGAGGCATCTGAATTGAGTAACTCTCTCTCTCTGCTCCCACTTCCTTTGCTTCTCTTCTTGAACTCACCGGTTCAAGACTTGTCCTTTTCAGTGCTCTTCTGTGTGTGCTTTTCATATTTGCTTCTCGAAATCTGCCATCTATCTTAAGAGATTAAATCTTTTTTTAAAAATTAATCTCAATCTGAAAATCTTTTTTAATCTTAAGAGCTTAATTTCTTTTTCCTTTAGGATCATTATTTGGCTCTTGTACATTCTAATCCTTTTTTATTAACTGCGTGAAAAATCCTTTTCATCTTACATTTTTAAATGAGAGGAAATAGAAGATTGAATTTAAAAAAAATATGAAATGGGCCTGGAATCTCTTGTGGCGCCAAAAAGTAAGGAAATGCTCAGCAAAGGATGTGAGCATGTCGGAAAGACATGGGCACCGATTTGAAGAGACTCCCAGCAGCCAATGCTAGGTCAGTTTGAGCAAATAAGTAAATAGAGGTGCCTGAGTGGCTCAGTTGGTTAAGTGTCCAACTCTTGGTTGGGACTCAGGTCATGATCTCACGGTTTTGTGGTTTTGAGCCCCACATCGGGCTCTGTGCTGAAGGCCTGGAGCCTGCTTGGGATTCTCCCTCTTTTTCTGCCCCTCCCCCACTCACACTGTCTCTGTCTCTCTCAAAATAAATAAATGAACAAGCAAATAAATAATAGTTACAGTATTGGATTAGAACCCATAGAACAAGACATATCCATACATCCATGCTGATAGAAAAATAATTGAATAAGTGAATTAGTGAGGGAGAATAGAAAGCTGTACCTTGAGGATAATTCTAATTAGTGTAGAAGGAATGAGGGAATAGAAAATTGTCATAAGGCAAACAACAGAGTTATTACAGGCAAGATCCACTGATAAGTGCTAAGAGTAGTAGGTGAAAGTTTGAGAAGGAGGGTTTCTGCACTCTCTCAACATGTCTTGCCCCAAGGTATTAATTCATTATAACAGAAAAAACAGGAAGTTTATGCAGCACAAACCTGGCAGACACCACCTTGGCTGTAGGACAAATCTTCATCACAAACCACCTGATAGGATGCTCTGAGAAGGACATGGCATCGCTTGTGCAATGTTCTTGCCAAAAAATGAAGAACCTGTATCTTACATGAGAAAACATCACACCAACCCAAATCCAGGAATATTCTACCTGCCAAAGTCATAGAAAACAAGGAAAGATTGAGGAACTATTACAGATTAAAGGACACCAGGCAGACATGGCAACTAAATGCAGTGTAGGACCTTGAATTAAATCTCGGAACAACAGCAACAAAAATGGTCATTAGTGGAAACACTGCTCAGCTTCAGATGAGGCAGCTTAGTTGATAATGTTGTGTCAATATTCCTATCCTAACTTTGGTGATTGAAGGCTGTGAACATTAGAAAAATCTGAGTGAGGGGCAGATGAGAACTCTGTATTATTTTTACAATTTTTCTGTAAGTCTAAAATTATTTCAAAATGAAAAGTTTATATTTATATGTTTATATATGTATGTGTATGTTTTAAGCATTGGTTTTCTCTGTCTTAAAGTTTCATCCTGTACTTGTGTTAGCTCTGTTTCTTTACTGTTACAAGTAAAGAAAAGGCTCTTCAGCCTTTTTTTTTTTTATGACCCTTAAGCAAAGGTCCATATTTGTGCGTTAAGACCCTTAAGCAAAGGTCCATATTTGTGCATTAAGAACGACAACAGCAACCACTGAAACCTTCTAAATAGGTATTATCCATAAGTGTGTAGCAAATTTTCCTGCCCACACCAGAGAACTAAGAAAGAGGTTATAGTTTAGAGTTTTTATGGCCGCCTTGATGTTCTATCATTTTTTTTGAAAACTGATTTAATAATGGAAAACATTACCCATGTCTCCCTGAGTGGGGCAAACTCCAGCCTTTCCCTGAGTGCTCTGTCCTGTGGGTGGTGTTGTGTCAGTGGCTGTGTCAGGAGAGGGATGGGGCTAAGGAAGTGAAGGAGAAGTTGAAGAGAGGACAGAAGCCCCTCGGGGAGGGGTGGAAAATGTTCCCCTCATCATCCTATTTGGTAGTTCCACTTGGCTGCTCCAAAAGCCCCCTATGCTGTTAGGTTTTGGTACCTACTACTGTGCTTTGACTAACTCCCTTGCTCTCCAATAGTTGAATATCTCTCACTTAGCATCTCCTGAGGGCAGTAGTCCAGTTAGGTGACAGTCAGAGCACTATTTATCTTTGTTATAAATGGGTCAAAATGTAAATACCTATATATTTACCAGCAGGGGTTGTCAGACCGGGCGATTTTGCAGCACCCCCTGCCAGGAACATTTGACAACGTTTGGAGAAATTTAAAAAAAATTTTTTTAAGTTTATTTATTTTTGAGAGAGAGAGAGAGAGAGAGAGAGAGAGAGAGAGAGAATGAGTGGGAGAGGAGCAGAGAGAGAGGGAGACACAGCATCAAGGCAGTCTCCAGACTCTGAGCTGTCAGCACACAACGTGACACAGGGCTTGAGATCATGACCTGAGCCAAGTCCGTTGCTTAACTGACTGAGCCACCCAGATGTCCTGGCGATATTTTTGATTGTCAGAACAGGGAGGTTGTACCAGAAGAGACCAGGGAGGTTGATAAACTTCCTACAATGCATAGGACATCCCCTCACCAAAAGGATTACCTGAAAATGTCAATATTGTTGAATACCCTAATGACATAAGTTTAGTTGTTTTTAGGAACTAGGTAAAGAACCCTATCAGAGTTCTCTAGTCCTAAAACCAGCCTATATCTAATATCACACACACACACACACACACACACACACATCACCACACTGCTAACTTCCCTTTTTAATATGTTTGCATTAATAATGCAAGCTGATCCACTGCTTCAGCCTTATTTGACTATAACAATAACAATTAATATTTATATAGAGCTTTAAACTACATCAAGATTTTCCCATGTGTTACCCCATTTGAACCTTGGGTCAAGATGCAATCACGGTGAGGTCATTCCAGGGTAGAGCTCATTAATCTTGTGTGGTAATATCCAAATGCATGTATCTAGGGCTCTAAGCAAAAACAACCCATGCTCTCACAGAGGGCACAAGAGCAGACAAGTAAGTTAGCTGATTCTCGGAACCAGCCCTCCAAGTCCACCGTCCCCTGGAGTAAATAGACAAACTATTAATGACCTGGATTATGTATCTAATTAGATTTTTGGCAGTAAGCACAAGAAAATCAAATCAGGTTGTTGCTGTGAAGGGACACAATAATGTTTACTCTTTGATTTTTCCATTTTAAGAAAAATCAAGAAAGGAATGATGACTACTATTAAGAAGGAAGCTATTTTCTGTTCTTTTTTGTTGTAAGTATAATGCAGCTGTATTTATTAGATGGGAAGAGGGCTTTAAATTTTCCTAAAATTGTCTCATTTTAATTTTCATTATACTATCTTTTCTAGCTACCACTAAATGCGATTGGTTTCCAAACACACTTCCCCAGGTAGGAATCATATTAACCACCTCAAATCCGACATCCTCAGAAACCAGGAACAGTTCTCACTCCTTCCCACAGTCCCTTCCCCTCCTTCTTCTGTGCACCATTTTGACAGCACCCAGTAGCCTGACAGCCCAGAAAAGTTTGGAGGGCTCATGGATTCCTTTCCACTTCCTCAAACCAATTTTTAAAATCTAAGTAAGGGCACTGTTTTGTTTTTTAATATTCATTTTTAATTGTGGTAAAATACACATAACAAAAGGTGCCCTTTTAATGATTTTGAAGTGCCCGATTCAGTGCTATTAATTACACGCTCCAAGCTGTACAACCATCACCATTATCTAAAATCAAAATTTTTCTGTCACTCCAACCAGAAACTCTACCCATTAAATAATAACACCCATCCCTCCTTCCCCAGCCCCTGGTATCCTCCAATCTACTTTCTGTCCCTATGAATTTGTCTCTTGTCAATATTGCATAAAAATGGAATCTTACAAAATTTGTCCTTTTATGCCTGTCTTATTTCACTTAGGTTAATGTTTTTAAGGTTCATCTACATTGTACCATGTATCAGATCTTCACTCCTTCTATGGCTGAGTAATAAATGTGGATGTACCACATTTGCTTATCTATTTACCTATGGATAAATGGGTTGTTTCCACGTTTTGGCTATTTCAATCATGTTTTTGTGACCATTCACATGCAAGTAACTGTTTCAGTCCCTGTTTTAAATTTTTTGGGTATATACATATGAGTGTCATTGCTGGGTCATACACACACAAAGGAAATAATTCTTAGCATTCTAATTGGATGAATATATTTTACAGAAATAAGGAAAGTGTGTACACAGTTATTTCCATGTTATCTGCAGATATATCAAAGCATTTATGAATTTCTGGGAATTATTATTTTTAAATAATTTTAATATTTTATTTTTAAGTTATTTATTTGTTTACTTATTTAATCATTTATGCTCTTTTTAAAAAATGTTTATTTATTTTTGAGAGACAGAGACAGAGCATGAGCAAGGGAGGGGCATAGAAAGAGGGAGACAGAGAATCTGAACCGGGCTCCAGCCTCTGAGCTGTCAGCACAGAACCTGATGTAGGACTTGAACTCACGAATGGTGAGATCATCACCTGAGCCAATGTTGGATGTTCAACTTATTGAGTCACCCAGGCACCCAATATGTTTTTTTACTTTGAGAAAGAGAAAGGTGGGGGAGGGACAGAGAAAGGGAGAGAGAGAATCCCAAGCAGGCTCCATGCTGTCAGCACAGAGTCCTTACATGGGGCTCAAGCTCACAAACAGTGAGATCATGATCTGAGCTGAAATCAATAGTCAGACACTTACCCAACTGAGCCACCCAAGCACCTCTCTATTCTTCTTTAGTAATAAATATTATTCATAGTACGATAGTAAAAAATGACTTATATCACACTTAAAACAGCTTGTGACACACCAATGATTAATGTAGTGACAAAAGGACCAACACTTGGTGTGAAGTACTATCACTTAGGTCTGGCATTGGCCCCCCCTTGTCCTGTAATTAACCACTTGGAAATAATGCCTAAGATAGTGGGTGATGGGTGCATAATCTTGAGAGAGATTGACATATGACCATAGTGGAAGTTCAGAGACATCTAAAAAGAAATTCAGCACAGAGACAGATAAAGTCTGGCAGAATGTAAGAGTAATACAAGATGACAGGATAGTAATATTAATGTCCCTTAATTATATCACATAGGTCATTGTCTGCTCTTCTTGTGGAAGGAAAAAAAAGCCCTACTGTCAGCACAAAATATTAGGGTGAATATGAGGTTCACCTCCAGGAACCTTAGCCACCTTCCATGTCATACCAACTCTGCCCTGGCTCATGCCCCCTTCCTGGGGCTGATAGTTACTTGTCTCACGAATGCTGGGATCTTCCTCATGGCCACCACAAAGCAGCCAGGCAGGCCCATCTGGAGTTCTGACTCTTCCAGCTACCTGAAGATTTCAATAAAATATCATGCCTCAGGGCTTGAGTTATGGCATCCCAAGAGGCAGCTGAAATAGCCAAATGATGCCACTTGGCAGCATGGCGGGTTATATTCCATTGATGCACACTTTAACCAGTGGGGAAGATACGTGTGAAGCCCAGCCTATGTATTCCCTTCTCTTTCTCCCTCCGAGGGACTGGCCTGATGCATGGATTCTCTTTTTGGCAATCCAGGATATCCCATGCCAGGTAGGTACATCTGCTGATTACCATGGCTTTGTATCTCCTTGTGCCTCATGTCTCTTCTTTCCCTTACCCTTACCACTCCAGATTTTCACCCCCACCCCCCAAATTAAGTATCATTGCTTTCAACCTGGCCTCAGGCTCTGTTTTCTAGGCAATCTGGGCTGATATGGTTGGCATTGATAGCCCCATTTTACAGATGAGGATAATATTAGTAAAACTCAAAGAAGTTGAATAACTTTGAAGTCACATAAATAGCAAGCGGCAGGCCAAATCCAGTCCAAATGCTAGGTCTGTAACATACTCCATCTGCATCTAAGAAAGATTAGTTATGTCTTGCAAAGGCAGTAAAGTGACAAACGTAGAACTATTATGATAATGTCCTGAAGCCTAGCCATCACTTTAGAAAGCCCAGGAAAATACAATGCTTGAACTTAAAAATGGAAATGTCATTAATACATTCAGAAAGAAAAAATCCACTAATATATTTCTAAGGAAAAAAAAATAGGCTGTTTTTAGGCAGAACACCAAGACCAAACACAAGGATCTGTACTGTTCTTAGCCAAAGGATTTTAATCTTGTTACACTCTCTTCCCAATCTTCTCTGTGCCAAGTATTCCATTACCAAAATTAAACTGGCAATGTTTAAGTATAACATGAAAGCATTTTCTGTGAATGTGGACAAAATAAAAATCCAGATATATCACATTGTGCTAGTTACAAACTGCATGTGTCTCATTTATCACTTTTGTGTTTTGTGTTTAAATCATCATTTTTAATCAGTAATATGTTCATATGGACCAAAAGGATATTCAGGTTAAAATCTCCATCTCACTTTGTTCCCAGCTGTTCAACTTCCCTAAGACAGTGTAGTGTATCCTTCTGGGATGAAGAAGTTAAATTAACTGCTTGAAATCTACATAGTCCTTGACAAGGGACATGCACCCAGGAGAAGGACAGGGGACCTGGTCTAACTTCTGGCATCTGGACCTCTACCTATAAATAGACTTACTAATACGTGTTAGGAGGAAGAGGCATTGTCTCAAAAAGGTTTTTAGCAGGCAGTCCCTGGCTAAGGATAACCTATGGTAAACAGAGCCCAGAGTCACTGAGGTGGGCCTCCTGGGTGAACGTCAGGTAGGAAATACCTGGGTATAAAATAGAGATGTATCATAATTAAATGCTGCTACTGTGGGAGGTGATTCTGTGAACCACACATAGAGAGCATTTCTGGATGATGGGGTGTCAGCCTCCATAACTTCACAGACTTCTCTCTGCTTCATCTGAGCATTTTGATCATGTGGGCCCTCGCCATTCTTAATAAAACCTCATCCTGAGAAATATGTCTGTGATTCGTGGCAGTCTATGTGCTACCTCACCCTCTGAGAACTTCTATGCATATACACAATACATATTTCTATCCTAACATTTTTTAACCAGTGTAGTATATGATACATACTGTTCTGTGACTGGATTTCTTCTATTAATTTGAAAATTCAAAAAAAGAGCAAAGCCAAAAAAAAAAAAAAAAGACAAAAAGGGAGGGGATCACTTATAATACCACCAAACTCTGTTTGTCGTGCAGTTTTTACATTTTCTGGGTTAAGTCAGTCTTGGGGAAAAGAATGGAGTAAACACAAGCTACATTGACAGGGGTGGATAGAAACAGGTATTTTCATACATCACTTATGGGAGCGTAAATTGAGACCATCTCTGTGAAGCACCTTTGGGCCATGGCTGTCAAAGTCATATACACCTCTTTCCTTTTTCTTTTTAATTTTTTTTAAATGTTTATATTTACTTTTGAGACAGAGAGAGACAGGGCATGAGTGGGGGAAGGGTGGAGAGAGAGGGAGACACAGAATCTGAAGCAGGCTCTAGGCTTTGAACTGTCAGCACAGAGCCCAATGCGGGGCTTGAACTCATCAACTGTGAGATCATGACCTGAGCCAAAGTCGGGTCATGACTTAACCAACTGAGCCACCCATGTGCCCCTATACCTCTTTCCTTTAAGTCAGCAATTCTGCTTCTGGGAAACCGTTCTACAGATGTACTTGCATATATGTAGTGTATTAAGCGTACAAGATTATTCCCTGCAACAACTGCTTAAGAAAGTAAGTTTAGAAACAACCTAAATTCTGTCAACAGAAAACTGATTAAATTTGCATAATACTGAAGCTGTAAAACAATGAGAAAGCTCTTTATATGCTGCTACAGCATTATCTACAAACCATATTAGTTACAGCCACACATTGCAACACTTTTTTATTAACTGCTAAGGAATCTCTGGTGTATATATTTTAAGGGATTTTTGTGTGTGCATGACCACACTGATATATTTTTCCAATATGGTATCATACTACACGTGCTATTTTATAACCTACCTTTTTTGTTATATTTTCTAATATGATAAACATTAATTTATGTTAAATAAACTTCAGGGATATGATATTTCCAAAGCCTTAAAAAAAAAAACTTGTCTATTTATTTTGAGAGAGAGAGAGAGCAGGGGAGGAGTAGAGAGAGGGAGAGAGAGAATCCCAAGTAGGCTGTGTGCTGCTGTCAGTGTAAAGCCCAGCGTGGGGCTCAGTCCCACAAACTGTGAGATCATGAACTGAGCCCAAATCCAGAGTCGGACACTTAACTGACTGAGCCACCCAGGCGCCCCTCAAATGCTTTAATTGAAGTAACATACACATATGGGAAAGCATACAAATCACAAGTGTATATACTGCAATGAGTTCTCCTGAAATGAACAAACCCACTTCCAAACACCAGTGGCAATTTCTATCCTCACTGTCCTGACTTGTTCATGAACTCATAACCTTTTTGGAATAAAATCCCATTTTAGCAAGTGTTCTCTCTATGTTCTGTCTATACTATAAATTTTGCAATGTAAAGATGGCAAAGTAGTTTGCACTAGCAATATAGAGCCAGTTATGACTAATTTCTGACAGCAAATCAACTAAAACGTATTTTACTGTGGCCTTCCTACTAAAAAAAATCTGAGCTTGTGAAGGGTCTCTGATGTGATAATACATCTGAAGCTGAAACTATTTATATTAAGCTCATGGGCTGAAAGTATTCAAGTATTAAAGTTCTTTAATGAATTAAGACCACTCTTTCTGAATATCTTTTCTGTGGTTGATACCAACCTATTACCTACCAACTTTGTTATTAAATATGCTTTCAATAAGGACATATGTAAATCACTGTAAAAGTGGTAAATGATTA
This sequence comes from Herpailurus yagouaroundi, assembly GCF_014898765.1. Lineage (NCBI taxonomy): Eukaryota > Metazoa > Chordata > Mammalia > Carnivora > Felidae > Herpailurus > Herpailurus yagouaroundi. Next base: position 20,628,387 of record NW_024412427.1, on the reverse strand, counting down.
TAGAAGACATTTAAATACTAAATGATGCTTTAAAAACCAGTAAATTTTGTGACGATTTTATTTCTTGAAAATGTAGTATTCTAGGGGCACTTGGGTGGCTCAGTTGGTTAAGCATCGTCTGACTTCAGCTCAGGTCATGATCTCAGAGTTTGTGAGTTCGATCCCCACGTAGATCCTCTGTCCCCCTCTCTCTCCCCCTCCCCCACTTACACTCTATCTCTTCCTCTCTCTGTCTAAAATAAATAAACATTTAAAAAATCTTTAAAAAAAGAAAATGTAGTATTTTATAGAAAATACATAAGTGTATTATTGGAAGAAAAAAGTCAAACATAGGAAACTTTTTTTCCTAGAAGTAATAATTTTATTCACAACTGGTAAATAATAATTACCAAGTTCATATATATGAGTGCTTTTGTTAGCATGTTGTAATTGTCATTTATGACTGGTGTGGCCTGACAGTATGTATGAGAAAGCCCATGGTGCCCATGGCCTCTCTGGGCCTCCTGATGTGAAGTCGGTCTTGTCTCCTCCAGTCTTGTTTTCTTTCCCATCCTTGAGTGAGTCTGTAATGTTATGGACTCTTGCGAAGGAAGAGAGGAGGAAGGGACCAAATCTAAGAAAGAAGGATATGTTTTCAGGTATGTGTGTATCAGAGAAACACTTGAGAGCAACTTTGACATATGAGGAATTGAGGGGGAAGAGACCAAATCTTATTTTCATTTTTACTTTTTAAAATTGTTTCAATGTTTATTTTTGAAAGAGAGAGAGAGAGAGAGAGAGAGAGAGAGAGAGAGAATGAGTAGAGGAGGGGTGAAGAGAGGGAGACACAGAATCTGAAACAGGCTCCAGCCTCTGAACTGTCAGCACAGAGCCCGATGTGGGTCTCAAACTCACGAACCGTGAGACTGTGACCTGAGCTGAAGTCGAACACTTAACCCACTGAGCCACCCAGGCACCCCTATTTTTAATTTTTAAAGAAACACTATGTGGCTTAAGTTTCCCTTTCATAAGACTTGAGAAATACAAACAGGATTATTTTGACATTACTTTTGGGTGTGGCATTGTGCTCTTGCTCCATACCTGAACCACGTGGCTTAGCCATCTACATGAATCATGAATGCAAAAGCTGAGCTTTATTGTAAATGTAGCATTAACTAACAAATCTTTGCCAATTTAATATCTAAATTCAGCATATATTTGTCACATCATTGAAGATATAGTGTATGTGAAACACTATACTATATGAATTCTTTCTCTTGGATCTTGACTGAAGGGTCTAAATTTACAAAACGTACTCTATTTCACAAATAAGATTGAAGCAGGTGCTGATGACATTACATTTCTTCACTGGGGTGCATTTATATATGTGGAAATGTTTGGGTATAATGAAAGGTTTCTTTGACATTTTGGGTCTTTAGTGGGAGGCTGTTGTGTGCATTGGAGAGTATTTAGTAGCACCACTGGCCTTTGACAGCTATGTACCTATAACATCTTCCCCTCCTAAATAACAACCAGAATGTGTCCAAACACTGCCAAATGCTCGCTAGGGGACAAAGTCACCTCCATCCTCCATTAAGAACCACTATTACAGTAATTTTCTAATGAAAATCTCCACTAACAGGAGAATGCTTGTCTACTCCTTCACAATAGCCAACGTGATTTTTTACTTGGACCTGCCTCCTTGCAACCTAAGTGAAAAGTGGTGTGGTGTTTGTTTCACCTTCTCCTAGGAAGAATGTTTTCTGTCACTTTTCCAAATCCTGGGTTTGAGTTTGCTTCTACTTCTTAGTTCTTTTATCCAGTGGTTCATACAGGAGAAGTATTCTATTCTATTTTATTTTATTTTATTTTATTTTATTTTATTTTATTTTATTTTATTTTATTTTATTCCAGTACACTTAACACACAGTGGTATGTTAGTTTCAGGGTTACAGTATTGTGATTCAACACTTCCGTACATCACCCAGTGCTCATCACGACAAGTGCACTTCTTAATCCCCATTACCTATCTCACCCATCTCACCACTCACCTCCCCTCTGGTAATCATCAGTTTGTTCTCTATAATTAAGAGTCTGTTTCTTGGTTCATCTCTCTTTCTCTCTCTCTCTTTCCCCTTTGCTCATTTGTTTTGTTTCTTAATTCCACATATGAGTGAACTCATACAGAAGTTGTCTTTCTCTGACTGATTTATTTAGCTTAGCATTATACTCTCATCCATGTCGCTGCAAGTGGCAAGATTGCATTCTTTTTTTCTAGCTGGATAATATTCCATTGTATGTATACCACATCTTCTTTGTCCATTCATCTATCAATGGACTCTTGGGCTGCTGCTTCCATAGTTTGGCTATTGTAAATAATGCTGCCATAAATAGAGGGGTGCATGTATCCCTTTGAATTACCATTTCTTGTATATTTTTATTTTTATTTTTTTTTTTAATTTTTTTTTCAACGTTTTTTTTTTTTTTAATTTATTTTTGGGACAGAGAGAGACAGAGCATGAACGGGGGAGGGGCAGAGAGAGAGGGAGACACAGAATCGGAAACAGGCTCCAGGCTCCGAGCCATCAGCCCAGAACCTGACGCGGGGCTCGAACTCACGGACTGTGAGATCGTGACCTGGCTGAAGTCGGACGCTTAACCGACTGCGCCACCCAGGCGCCCCAAACCATTTCTTGTATATTTTTAAAAAGTTTATTTATTTTAAGAGAGAAGGAGAGAGGGCGTGAGTGGGGGAGGGGCAGAGAGAGGGGGAGAGACAGAATACCAAGCAGGCTCTGCACTGTCCGACCAGAGCCCCACTCAGGGCTTGATCTCACAAACTGTGAGATCATGACCTGAGCCCAGATGGAGAGTTGGATGCTTACCTGACTGAGCCACCCCTGTTTTGTTTTGTTTTTTTGTTTTTTTGTTTTTTGAGTAAATACTCAGTACTGCAATTACTGGATCATAGAGTAGTTCTATTTTTAACTTTTTGAGGACCCTCCACTCTGTTTTCCACAGTGCCTGCACCAGTTTGCATTCTGAAGAGGACTTTTTATTCACCTTTAATGATGTGATGAAAATTCTGTCTTTTGTACGGCTTAGAATAAGATCAATCAAGGAAGTGTTATACTTTCAAACTAAACATCTGAAAATAAAATTAGTTTACTATTTCTGGTCCATTAGTATGGGAAAATCAAGTATTTGTAAGTGTTACTTAGATTTGTTTCCGTTGTTATTGGTAAGAAAAGGTAGAAGCTGAAAACTTGACAACATAATGCACGTTTAATATTACAGATGTTTTCAAGTACATGTTGTCTTTTTTTTAATGTTTATTTATTTTTGAGAGAGAGACAAAGAGAGAGAGAAAGAGAGAGAACAAGCGGGGAGGGGCAGAGAGACAGGGAGACTCAGACTCTGAAGCAGGCTCCAGGCTCTGAGCTGTCAGCACAAAGCCCGACATGGGGCTCAAATCCATGAACAGTGAGATCATGACCTGAGCCGAAGTCGGACACTCAACCAGCTGAGCCACATAGGCGCCTCTAATCATATATTTTTTAAAGTATTTTATTAGAGTTTTTAAATCCATACTTTTAGTATTTAGAATATTAAGTTAAGGAGATGCATTTTGTTAAGTGGTAGTATAGTATCATTTATCAGTGTTTGCAGTAGGGTGCTGGAGTTATCTTGTATCAGATTTTACAGAACAAATAATATGTTTTAAGAAATTTTATCAGCTGGAGGACATTAAGCTGGCGGTCTGAAATCAGCCATGGTGGCAGAACTTAGAACTCAGAAACTGTCAAACTCAACAAATCAAGGCTTCCCAGCCTCAGAGATGTGGGCTGTTAAACATCTACCATCATACCTCCCGGCTTAACATAAAAGGACGTTATATAGAATCTATCCTACTACATTTATAATTTTAAAGTATTCTGTTTATTCCTCAGTAATAAATTGTTCTAGTGATTTAGGTGAAATACAGACTCCTGTTTTAAGTTACATTTTAGTTACATTTTCTCTGATAGCACAGACTTTGACTATTTTTCCAATTTTTATCAGGAACGTATAAATTATTCCCTAGCAGTTATCCCAAAGCATTTTCTTAGGTAAAATGCAAGATATTGAACTCTAGACCTGCATTATCTAATATTTTAATGATTACCTTTGTCTAATATTGGATTTCAGAATTTTATATGACAAAGGAAGAGGAGCTTAAAATAGGGACAGAGACTAAACATTAGGAGTATAAAATTAAGTTTATTCAGTGGTGAACAGTTGTTTCCTACCTTCACCAAAATGTAAACAAAAAAATAAATTTTTTTAAAAATCATAATTTAAGTATCTGGGGAAATATTTGCTTCATATATCAAGAAATATTTACCAAAATGAGATATGTACAGTGAATTCTTGTATAGACACACAAGAGCTGACAGTTTAATTAAAATGTTTTGTTGCCTTGGAGCAGAGCAATAAACTCAAAAGACATCTTTGTTCCTTCCAGTTTCTTCTCTACAATAAAAATAAATACTGACTTAATGTGTTAAGCACACAAATATAGTTTCTAATTTCCCAACCTTCAAATGCCAAAAGATAACAGATACTTGTTCATAATAAACGTGGTTTGGATTTTTTTTTAAGGTTGAGAGTTGAACTTTGATGTTCTTATACTTTCATGCTGTTGTATCATTTTCTCCACCTGCCCCTCTTTATTCCTATGTCCTTTTCAGAGTAGCACTCAAGTTCATAATCTTCACTGGCGTGTTCTCAGCCTTCCTATTCTGAAATGCTCTACACCATCTAAAACTTAGTATTTTTTGAACATTACTTAAATTTTATTGTTTAATGTGTTATCAGTCAATGCCTTGCACATTAAGAACAGAGACTCATGCCTCTCTTGCTCTCACAGAATCTAGCATAAGACCTATACACAATATATGCTCCATGAAATTTGTTGAATGAAATCTCTAGGCCCAGTGATTATTAGAGATCACCAAGCATTATAGGCAAGTGTTATACTTGGATTCATTAATGTTATTTTCCCTTTTGTGTACAGTTTGCTAGATTTGTGGCACATGACTGCTATAGAATAAACATGATGCATACCTCTTTCCCAGTTTTCATTTAATCCTACTTTAAAATTGACACAAACATGCCAGGTTCCTGAATATTCTGTAATCAAAGAATATAACTGAAAAGTGAGGAGGGTGAGGGGCGCCTGTGCGGCTCAGTCCATTAAGCGTCAGACTCTTGGTTTTGGCTCAGGCCATGATCACAGTTTCTGAGTTTGAGCCCCGCATCAATGATGTGCCAATGATGGCTCAGAGCCTGCTTGGGATTCTCTCTCTTTCTCCCCCTCTCTCTCTCCCTCTCTCTCTCCCTTCCCGTTCCCCACCCCCCCTCCCCACTGAATCTCTAGCTCTCTCTCTCTCAAAAATAAAAAAATAAACATTTCTTTTTTAAGTGAGGAAGGCGAGTAGTTACAAAAGGAAAGTAGAGTTCACTGGGGAGATTATGAAACTGGCGTGGTTTATTCTAATCACACTTGATTGAATCCAAAGAGGAATCATTGGGAATCACCAAATAAACTATATTAGTAACTATAAAATATACTTTCCTGATGAGCATTTTGCTCAAGCAACTCTTCATATTCATCTGCCATTTTCATTTCTTCTTCTCTGGCTATTTATAATCTTTTCTATTTTCCTCTTGGGTTGTATTTCTTTTTCTTAATTATTAGTAGAACTTCTTGAATTTTAGGGATATGAAACCTTTGTGTATATTTCAGATCATTTTGCCCAATTTGGCTTAATTTTATATTTACTGTGTGGCAAACTTATCAGAATCATTTTATGGCCTCAATGTTTCATGTGTTACTTAAAAAGACTTTGCCCACCAATGATTCTAGAAGTATCCTCCCAAAACTTTTTAAAGAGCATTTGTTATTTTGTGCTTTTTTCATTTGTGAATCTGAAATCTATTTTCGTGTTTAGATTATGATAGAGATGTGTATATATATATATTTATGTAGAGAGAGAGAGAGAGATGAAGAGGAAGTTTTCCTAGCACTACTGTGAACTAGTCTAATGTTTCTCACTGATTTGAAGTGCCATTTGTGGACATTATTAGTGTAACATTAATCTTCAGTTTCTAAGGACAACCACCATTCCTAGAAATTAGGCTGTCTTATGATTAGTCCTGGCCAATGGACTATGAGTCAAACTGTTTTGTGCAGCTTTTGGACTGAGGAAGCCAAAAAAGCTTCTTGAAGCCTTTTACTTTTCTCTTTTTCTACTATGATCATAGAGGAGGACTCATGTTGAGATGCAAGAGCCATAAGATCGAAGCAGCTTGTATTGTGTCAACCCTGCCCAGGGTTCAGCTTCTCTAAAGAATCTCTTAGATCCAAGATGGAATTTGTGTGGCAGAGACATGAGCTTTCTGAGTTAAGCCTTTGAGATTTGGGGGACTGTTTGTTACTGCAGCCAAAGTATACCTTTTCCTAACTAATATATCACCTTATACATATATATTCGTCTATATACAGCTGTTTCTTGAATCTTTACTCTGATTCATTTGCCTATTTGCTATTACCTATTTACCTCCATTTTACTGTAACTTGATAGCATACTTTAATACCTGAAGGGGCAATATTTACATCATTGATCTTTTTCAAAATCCTGTGCCCAGGATTAACTTTTTAAGACAAATTTTTAGAATTCTGTATAAAAGATCTGTATAAAAGGCTGTTGTTTGAATCATTCTGCATTAGATTTACAAACTAATTTGGGAAAATTGACATTTCCATCATATATGGACTGTCCTGTTTTTTTTCATATGTCTTGCATGTTTCTTTAGCGTCTTTTTTTCTGGTAATTTTTATTGTTCTTCAATAAGATCTTTGTCCATATTATCTTTTTATTGTCCATATTATATTTTGTTTATTTATTTATTTATTTATTTATTTATTTATAAATATTTATTTTTGAGAGAGAGAGTGTGCGTGTGAGCATGGGGGAAGGGCAGAGAGAGACTGAGACAGAATTCAAAGCAGGCTCCGGGCTCTGAGCTGTCAGCACAGAGCCTGATGTGGGACTCAAATCCACAAACTGCAAGATCATGACCTGAGCAAAAGTTGGAGGCTTAACTGACTGAGCCACCCAGGCGTCCCAATTTATTTATTTTTTAATGTTTATTTTTGAGAAAGACAGAGCACAAGCAGGGAAAGTACAGAGAGAGAGGGGGACAGAGGATCCGAAGGAGGCTCTGCATGGACAGCAGACAGCCTGATGTGGGGCTCAGACTCACAAACCATGAGATCATGACCTGAACCAAAGTCAGATGCTTAACCAACTGAGCCACCCAGGCTCCCCTTGTCCAGATTACATTTTAAAATTAATTCTTACTGGTGTATAGGAAAAGAATTGGTTTATATATATATCTCTCTTGTATGTAGCCTTCCTTAGCTCCAAGAGAATTGGTTGATTCTCTTTCCCCAAGCGGTGGTCCTGGGATTGCTATTTTGTAGAGATTTATCCTTTTTCTGAATTCATTTCTAGTCACTAACCTGGGATAATTCAATGTATTTCCATTCTTCATGGTTTCTCCTACCATCTGTTCTAGGAAGTGTCCTATTTAAATTTCCCCTCCACCTCTTGTTCCTGTAAGGCATTTAGCAAATCTGTTTGTGTAATTAAATTCCTGTACTATTATTACCTCATGGGCTAATTTTACAGCACTACATAGCTTATTTAATATTTCTATATTGGTTTAACCATCCTCAATAGGAAACTGTTGTATATTACTTACTTACCCTATTATTATAGAGTTCGTAATCTGAATATATTCTCTTTATCTCTCATTGCATTATCTTCTTGATATCAAGTCCTGAGTTGCCAATTTTAGGAAGGTCTTTGCTTGTTATTATGCATTAAAAGTTTCTAAATATATGTGCAGATATGGATTGGAATATATACTTTTATCTCACTTGGTAAATTGTTTTCTTAAATTCATTATTCAATGTGTAAAAAGAGTTCAGAGTATGAAAGATAGCTCACCTTTATGAGTATGTTTATATAAATCTTACTACATTCTTTTGAATCTTTTTGGAATAAGCCCAACAAAAATCCTGCGAAGTCCCATGAGTACTTAAATAAAACGGCATGAAAGAGTATAGCTTCCCAATGGCTTAAAGCCATTTTTTCCAATACATTTTTTTTTGCAAATAAATACCTAATTTTTCTTTTTGCAAATAAATACCTAATACAACAAATAAACACCTAATACAACTTTAACAAAAGTTAAAAGGGGAGAGGTAGTTCCTATGCTGCGTTCTGGAAATATCACCCCAAAACACCCCCTCAGCTATTCTTGACCAAGTTCTAAAAGGAAGATACTGGGTTAGTCAGAACTGGGTTACATGATCCTTCAGTGATAACTCCAAGTTTTCAGGGTGACTTTTTGATAGATGAAAGATGGCCACACTTTATTTTCCTGCTTCTTGTTATGGGGTAATGTCCTCTTCCCTTTAATCTGGGCTGGAGTTAAGTGGTTTGTTTAACCAATATAATGTAGTGGACTGACATTCTCAGACTTCTGAAGTGACGTCTTAAAAAGCAGTGCAGCTTCCAGTTAGGTCTCTGGAAACTCACTCTAGAGAAAGTATGACAGCGCTGAGACTGTCATGATGAAGGAAAGCCTAAGTAGCCACAAGGAGAGGATGTATGGATGGGAGAGATGTCTCATCTGTCCCCAGCTGTTCCAGCCATTCTGTGCCAGGTACCAGATATGAGAGTGCAAAAGATTTCAAATAACTCTAGCCTTAGCTTCCAAATGTCTTTCACCATATGCAGAGACCCAAGCAAAAACAACCCAACCATGCCCATCAGCCCTCAAAACCATAAGACTTGATATTGAGGTAGTTATGGAGTAATAGCTAACCTGAATAAGTTTCTCATAATTTTCTTACAATGACAGTGTATTTCTTGCCAATGTAAAATCCATTGAAAATCCAGGGGACCTGCAGGGGCAACAGTTCTCCGCGGGGCATTTTAGCAACCTAGGCTTCTCTGGTCTTGTAGATTCCTAGACTGTGTCTTTTCTCTAAAAGTTTGACAGTAGGAGCTTCCTGCTTCCACTGGAGGGTCTCACATTAGAGATTAAATGCTTCAGTCTTCAAGTGGTATATACATATCCTTTTGGCTTGCAGCCCATTAGCCAGAACTTTTACACTGCATAGGGGGTGTAGAAGCATACTCCTCTGCAGGCTGAGAAAGAGAAGGGAATTGGATAGGCATCTATCACATTCTTCCTCTCTCTCTCTCTCCTGCTATAGTGTCCCCTCATCACAGTCCAAAAAATTCCTTTTCTGGGTAGGAACCGTATACTTCATGTGACTATAGCTGCCCCACAGTATCACCATTCGAACTGCTCTAGTGGTAAAAGCTCTTTCTCCCAGTACCAGGGACCAAACTTCTTAAAATTGTCAGTAGGTACTTTACACATAAAAAGGATTGAGCACTGATCTAGTTCCCTATTGCTGTGTAACAAATTACCCCAACCAAATCTTGGTGGCTTAAAACAACATTTATGGGGCACCTGGCTGGCTCAGTCAGGAAAGCATGCAACTCATGATCTAGGGGGTGTGAGTTCAAGCCCCATGTTGGGCATAGAGCCAACTAAAGAAAACAAAACAAAAACAAACAAAGAGAAAAACATTTCTTCACACTCTCTGTGGGTTACAGGACCTAATTAAGCTTGTCCCTCTGGCTTTGGGTCACTCATGAGGTTCAGTCATCTCAAGAGGAGAGGAAGGATCTGCTTCTAGGTCACTTCCGTGGTTATTCATTTGCAAGATTAAGTTCTTCCAAGCTTACTGAATCGAGGACTCAGTTCCTCATGAGATGTTGGCTGAAGGCCTCCTTTAGTCACATGGAGCTCTCCATACAGAGTCTCAGAGTGAGCAAGCCAGAGATAAAGAGATGGAAGTTCCAGTTTTTGTAAACTTGTCCCAGAAATGATATCCCATTACTTTTGTCATTTTTCTGTTTATTAGAAGTGAGTCACTAGGCCCAGCCCACACTCAAGGGAAGATAATTACACAAGGGCCTAAACACCAGGAGGTAGAGATACTGGGGCCATGTGGGAGGCTGCCTACTCCTTCACCCCTAGGAGATGGGTATTCTGCTATGTGGGACACACAAAGATAAATAAGGCAAAGCACTAAACTTTGGAGTAGTGGGGAAAGAGGGTCATAAGTGCATGTAATTATAATACAAAAGAGGGGTGTGGCCAAGTTATATGGAAGAAAAGCTATTGGATCTGAGAAGAAATAGCAGCTAATTCTCTATGGCTATGGAGGTAAAATGTGAGCTACATGATAGAGGCTGAATAATGATTCACTAGGCTACTAGAGAAGAGGGTTCTGAGCAGAATGAAAAGCAACAGGGCATACAAGTACATTATTATTATTATTATTATTATTATTATTATTATTATTATTATTTTAGAGGTCATGGATATAATGAGACAGTGGCTGTGGCATCATTACTGCTGGGTACCCCTCCCTGCTCTTCTGGGAGGTGCTAGTCTCGCAAACTAGTTCTTTGGCAGGTTCTCGCTGCTGGGCCATGGACTCAGAAAGATCCACACATGATTCTGTCGAAAGACTTTGTCATCCAGAATGGGTAGGTGAGGAAGGGTATTGAAAGAGGAGATAACTGGAGTGAAGTTACAAAAAGGGGCAGGCAGGGAGCTAACTCTTTGCCCAAAAAATGCCAGCATACCAAGGTTTTCTATGGACACAATGACTATAACTAGATTAATGTGATGTTGATTACACAGTAAATTCAGGAATGGCCAATATCCTGTGACAGAAATGTGATGCATGGGTGAGAAACGTGCAGATCTGGGGAAGGAGACAAGGACACTTGGATTTTAACTCCCTCTTCAACCCTAGAGAGAAAAGGGAAGCAGGTTGTCAACGTGACCTCAAGTCACACTCCCAAAGACTTCAGCAGATTCCTGATGTGCCTGGGGAATGGGGAATAGAGCTATGGGGCAGAGGATTGTGGGAATGGCAGCATGCAAAGTGGACAAGACTGAAGCTGGATTGCGAAGGCTTTTGTGTACCATGAAAAGCAAATTTGACATTAATCTAGGAAAGACAGACTTAGAAGTGTTATAGTATGTTGTTGCCTCCAGATAACAAGACATAAACTTTATTAATCATACCATGTTCTAGGCATTATATTTACCCCATGTAAACTTCACAGCCACCTTATGCGGAGGTTCTATTATTACCTGCATTTAAATAGAAACCCTGTGGCAACTAGTTTTAGCCCCAAGTCACATAGGTAAGAAGTGTCAAGGCTCAGATACCAATCACTGGACAGCAGTTGCCTTTACCCTGCTCTGTGCAACCCTTTTGCTCCTTTGCTCCCATACATTCTTGCTATATTTCTTCCTACTGACTTACTCTGAAAGCCAGGAAATGCAATCCTTGAATACATGTCTTATGTTAGAAAGAGAAAGAGCTTCAGCAATGAGTTTCCTTTGTGCCTCCAGATACTCTCTTTAACTTTAAATTTTGCAAGTTTTCCAGCATACACAAAAGTAGAGAAAAGCAAAAATGAACTTAGCTTCAGCACAGATTGGATGTTGTATCACTTATGTTTATCCATCCTATTTCCATCCCCCAAATTTTATTTCTGGAGTATTTTTAAGTGAATTCTAGACACCAGATTGTTTCACACATAAGTATTTTACTATCTGTAAGCAATAAAGACTTCTAAAAATATAGTTATAACACCATTATCACACCCAACAAAATTAACAAAATCGTTATTTCTATTTTTTTTTTAATTTTTTTAAATGTTTACTTATTTTTTGAGAGAAACAGAGCGCAAGCAGGGGAGAGACAGAGAGAGGAGGAAACAGAATCTGAGCAGACTCCAGGCTCTGAGCTGTTAGCACAGAGCCTGACCCAGGGCTCGAATTCATGAACCGTGAGATCATGACCTGAGCTGAAATCAAGAGTCAGATGCTTAACCAACTGAGCCACCCAGCTGCCCCCAAAATTGTCACTCCTTAATAGCAGATTCTATTTTTAAGTCTTTTTTCTACCAATCACATATCATATACAAAAGTTTCAATGAAAAGAATGATAGAATTCCTGTGTATGAAATTTCTTTTTATAAGCAAAATATTTTCTAATGAGTTTATAGGATTGATCTGTAGGCAATAACAGTGATTCTTAGTAACATTTATTGCAAGAACATTTTCCAAATTTACAATAGATCGTAAATGTCTTATATTTTTATAAGGGCTAGCTCCACATAGAATTGAGATACTACCAATTAACACCTTATTAAAGTAAGATCTTCTCTGAAGGCAAAATTAAACCTATCTCTCCTATAAGTACTGATTGGAGATTGAGCTCATATGCCCTGCAGTACTGTTAGTTTTATAGCGGTCTTTGTTGTAAACCCAGGATAGAAATCACACTTTTTCACCATGTATTGACCACTTTACTCAGTTTTATGCTTTGCACAGCTAGCAAATTTTTATAAAGCACACTTTGAAAAAGCTCAGTCACCTTCTAATTGTAACTCAGTCATACATACTCAGGGTGTGGTGATCTCAAGGTATAGATGCATCTAATGTGTATCTGCAAAGAAATTTGGAAATCATTTAGGCTACTTTCATTTTAGATCTGATGAACTGTAGCCAAGAGCCGTGCGAGACCCATGTAATTCCAACTGCCAATAGTCTTTTATTCACTGACTCATTTTATGTTAGTACTCATGTTTTAAAAGTTTCTTTTAAAATTTAAATTAATAAGATACAATTGCAGAGTCCGGTTTCACTATTACCTCCAATAAGGTAGTGATACTTCAATATACACATGCAGAGAGTACTTAAATTTTCCTCTCCCTTCCAGCAAGAGGCCATGGCCAAACACCCTCCCATCTTCTCATTATAAATAGGTTTACTTTGCAGTCCATTCTTGTTATTCTCGCTGCCACTGAATAGGGGGTGAATTTTTTAATTACTGGCCGCGATTCTCTTTAGAAAACCCCACGCGCGCCAACCTCAGTACTGGAGCCTGGGTGCATGAGGCGCCTGTTCTAACTTAGGCAACATTGGGTCATCTGTTTATTTCGGGGGGGGAAGGGGGGAGTGGTGTCAGAAAGAAAGGGCGGCCGTTGCCCAGGCAACCGACACCCCGGGCAACGGCAAGGGGAGGCGGGAGGGGGCGTGGCCTCGGCGGGACCAGGCGGATAAGAGGCGGTGCTGACTGCCCGCCTTCTAAGCTGGGACTGTTCTTGCGGCGGGGCGGAGGCGGGGCGGCCCGGCACCACCTCCGACTACCTGGAAAGGCCCGGGCTTGCCAGCTAGCGAGGCTCCGGGCCCATCGCTTCCTCTCGCCACGTCCCCTGCCGAGGAGGCTCGCTCCACGCGCCAACATGGCGGGCGGGCGCTGGGGCCCGCTGCTGACGGCGCTCCTGGCCGCCCGGGTCGCGGTGGCGGAGGAGGCCGGCCCCGCGCAGGCCGCGCTGCCGGAGGAGCGGAGCTGGGTGCGGCCCATGACCGCCTCCAACTGGACGCTGGTGATGGAGGGCGAGTGGATGCTGAAATTGTGAGTGTGCCCGCACGTCCCGCACGCCACACTGCCCCCTGGGCCCCGCCCTCCCAGAGCCGCGCGGGCCGCTGTGGAGTCCGCACCGCCCGCTGGGCTCCGCCACTGCTCGCCCCGCGGCCCGCCGCGCGGGGGCCGGCTGCTCACGCTGCGCATGCGCGCCAGGCCCTCCGCGGTGACAGCTGCGGGTGCGGAGCATCGCGCCTCTCTCCGCACCCGCCGCCCCCCTCGCCTTCTAAGCCCCCAGCCTTTGGTGGTGGGGGCGGGGGCAAGAGTTGAGGGATGGGGTGGGCAGCGTGCCAAGGGGAGTCGGGGGAAATGGAGGAAATCTGTGAGAAAATCGCGTGCTTTTGGTACAGGTGTGTACGAAGAGAAAAGGGCTGCCATTCAGTGAAATTAACGCGCAGTACAAATACGTAGCACGGGCTACGCAGGGTATTTGTTGAATGGATAATTACAGACCGTGAAGGGCACACGAGCTAGTGCAAAGTATTTTGGTTTTCATTTTGAATTCTCCGAGATGTCATTGTGAAAAATAAAACAGGAAGATGGGGTGTTTTTGAAGTTTTAGAACAAGATTTCAAATAAATATTGATATTCCTTATCATTTTTAGAGGTAGAGATTTCTGGGTAGATAATTGTGCTACTGTAATAAAGAAAGGGACATTAGTACATCGCCTCTTTTGAACAATAGAAGGTAAACTGTGGATAGTGTCTTTGCTTGAAGGAGATGGGAAAATACAGTTTTGAGTTAGGAACAGGCACATGGCTTAAAATTAACTTCTAGGAAGAAAGTGATCCTTTGGAAAAAGCCTTGAAGGAGACCATGGGAGGATGTTTGAACAGGCTTCAGAGACCATCACGGTGAGCTTGTGGGGAATATGAAGAACATCTGGAGAAATGATACCTTATCTCCTTAGACTGTAGTTTCAGATCATGTACATACTTGATCACTACTGTTTGGCCATTAATCTTACCTTGAGGACCCAGACACACAGAATTGGATCTTTCCTTTATTTGTCCAAGACCACATTTTGGTTTTCTCAATTTCGGTTGCAAATAGATGTGTATGGAGAGAAAACCTCAGCGTGAGATTAGGGCCCAAAGTTACAAGTCTCTTAGCAGATTACGCTGTTCAGAGAACATAGTACACATTACCCCTTCAAACATGCATTTACCTTTTGTCCACAAAGAAGGTGATAGACCTGAAAGTAAAATACCTTTGGTGTCATAATGAACCAGTGAAATGATTAAGGAAATATGTAGTCATGAAGCACTTATTAAACTACTTAATGAGTTTAGTATGAGGAGGATGAAGATGAAGAGGTCATTTTCCATTTAAGAGAGAAGCTTTTCACGTAAGTGGAGCTTTATTCAAGACTGTCATGTTTGTAATAATTGTAAGATTTTAGACTGCATTTTGTCAGCTAGTACTACAAAGAGTTCTTTTTGAAAGTAGGTGCTTATACGGTGGAGCTTTCTAGATGCCAGTTTTCTGATTAAAACTGAGTTTGTGTATGTACATGATGAAGGTCAAAACAGAAAGGCCTCAACTCCTTTATAGCTCCTTTTTGGAATAACCATCTCTCTATTTTTTTTTTCTTAGTAAAAGAACTAAACAAGCTAAAGCTCAGGTGAGTGTAAGCCATGTGAAGCTTGTAAAAGTGCAACAGCCAACAACTCGTATGTTTGGCTACGTCGACTGTCAAATTAAACTTTTCATAAATGTTCAAGCCCAGACATAGTAACCAATTGCTCTAAACTTGCCATGTGTCCATCACATGGAATATGTTGGGCTGTGATGAAAGATGGGACTTAGAACCCAGAAGTAAGCTGTATTGTGCCTGAGATCATTTTAGAAGTTCCCTTTTCATTGGGTACACTTCAGAATAAGTGTAGAAAGTGAAGAAATATTGTTGCTCTTATCTGTGATACCCCCTTTCCTCCCTTTCACAAAATTGAACACTTAAAAAAATATAAAATTCATTATATTCTCAACCACTACAGGCCTACCATAAAGTTCTAAGAATTCACTCAAATAGCCTTATCAGAATCTTTTTGCTGATGTATAGAACAGAGAAAAGCCAAATGTGTTAATACTAGCTACCGTTTCAACACTTTTTTCAAGTAAACAGATCATAATAAATGGAGATTGTGAGGGGTCTACAGATGATGCATTTAACTTTTCTAAAGAAGCAATTAGGAGACTTTCTGATAGTATGAAAAATTTGACATTACTGTGAATGACATTTGTTCATTTGCTTATATCCTACTTCTCTTCTGGGATTTTTTTCTCTCATATCCCACTTCATACAAAGCTCCTATAATACAATTTTTGGTTATATTGGTATTGATAATTTTAGTTGTTTTTAAGGACCTAGCAGTGTTTTCTGCTCCTGTTATGAAATTTAATTTGTTATATTTTATTTGTTTTAAAAACAGTCAATTTTTTTGGAAACTTGCAATTGAATTTTCAGTGTTTAAAAAGCACTTCTCTGTTAAGGGGAAATATCAGTTAAAATATATATTTGTAGTAATTCACCATTTCAATTCTGAAACCTTTTTTTAAAAAAATCTGAAAAATTATCCCATTATTATTTGCATTTTCTTTAATGCTTGTTGTATATTCAGTTTTTCTCTTCTTGTTTGCTTTCATATATTGTTTTATAATTTTAATCCCTATTTCTGCCATGTCTCTATGATTGGCTTGTTGTACTTTTCTAATCCTAACCTCTGATGAAAAGTTTGCCCTTTCTCAGGATTAAGAAAGAGTATATATAATCCTTAGAATACCTTCTGAAGTTTTCTTTTTTTCCTATTTCCATTGTTTCATACTATCCTTTATTCAGTTACTTTGCAACCTTTTACTATTTTAAACTTTTTTGGTTCCCATTGTATCAGTTCTTGAGAATACCGCTTTTGTTCTTTTGACACACAAAAATGTACATTCTATATATTTTTCTGGTGTTTCCCCCCCCACCCCAAAGAAATAAGTAGATATCCAAGTAGCTTAATTTTGATCTGCTTTCTTTAAAAAAATATTTATTTTATTTTATTATATACATAGTGAGAGCACAAGCAGGGAAGAGGGGCATAGGGAGAGAAAGAGAGAATCTTTTTTTTTTTTTTAAATGTTTACTTATTTTTGGGAGAGAGACAAGAGTGTGAGCAGGAGAGGGACAGAGAGAGAGCGAGATACAGAATCCAAAGCAGGCTCCAGGCTCTGAGCTGTCAGCACAGAGCCCAGTGTGGGGCTTGAACTCACTATCCATGAGATCATGACCTGAGCGGAAGTTGGGACACTTAACCAACTGAGCCACCCAGGCGCCCCAAGAAAGAGAGAATCTTAACTGGGCTCCACACTCAGCATGGAGCCCAACTCGGGGCTCGATTCCATGACCCTGGGATCATGCATGACCTGAGCTGAAATCAAGTCAGACACAACCAACTGAGGCACCCAAGGGGCCCTGACCTGCCTACTTTTAAACTGATATTCAGAAGAAAAGTATATCTTTGGGTTAATTTACCTCTGTAAAGCTTATAGATCTTTATAAAATACTACCTTTTCTGACTTGATTCTAATTTAAATTAGTCACTGTGATGGAGGGAAGCCTCATTTATATCCTTAGAACCTCTAGGTTTTAGTACTTTTTTTCCAAAATCCTTCTTATTCCCGAGGAGAATGTCTTCAAGCAGCATCACCTTAGCTTGTCAGATAGTCATAATTTTTTGAAGTTTAATAGAGTATAGTGATGTGTGGATTGAATGTTTAAGAGATAGTCATTAAATGCTTGTTATGTTTCAGGTTTAGACTTGGGGGTCTTGGAAGATGAAAATGAATGAACGACATTCTTTGATTTCAAGGGACTGTCAATCTACTGTGCTCTGAAGGAAATAAATAGCAGATACAGCATTCATTTATTTAGCAAATGTTTCCTGAATGCTTCTTCTCTGTCAGGCATTCAGCAGTGGTTCTCATCAGGGCACTGTTGGCATCTTGGGTTGGACAGTTCTTTTGATATGTGGGGATGGCCTGCCTGTTGCAGAACCGTTAGCATCACTGCCTCTACCCATCACATTCTAGTGTTCATGTGACATCAAAAAAATTTTAATCATCTCCATTCCCTATGCACATTCCCAAATGTCTCTGATTGAAAACCACTGCCCTGGATACTGTTATGGGTATTTAAAAACATGAAAAAGAATAGCTCATAAGTGAACATAGAAATATTTAATTTCAGATTGTTTCCACAAAGGGTTATCCACATTATCACCTCTATGATCATCATCATCTCAATCACAGTAAACAGTTACATTGCTTCCATTTCATGTCCTGAATGCTGTCTTATTTAATCATCCCAGCAGTCTGGTGCAGAGTTAGCATTCTCATTAACTAGGGGAGATGAAACTTGAAAAGGTTAAAGCTTTGGCCAAGGCCAGATCCTTAGGAAGTGATTGGCAAGGCCAGAACTAGAACGCAGGCCTGAGCTTTGCAGTTCCTGCTGCAAACCTAGGAGAGTAGTGGGGAACTATGGGAGGAAGGTACAAAGCCTGGCCGGTTCATACTTAGGCTGTCAGCTGGCCAGCACCATGAAGGGTGCACCATTAAGGGAGGCCTTTTCCCTGTGGGATTCAATGACCCGCCCATGGTTTTATCGTCTCTAGATTCTCCAGATGAGGAGCATTATTGCTATATGCTCATTCCTGACACTCTTCACCACCCAAACAGGTGCTCTGCCTTTTCTGCACCCCAACCACCCAGGAAAATTCTCACTTTGCCTTGTTTGTACCTAGCCTGGCCCTTATCACAACTCATAATTATATATTAATTTATATGCTTCTCTGACTCTTTCTCTAGACAATAAACTTTTCAGTAGAGAAAGAAATTTTTTATTTTTCCTGTTTATCTCCAGAGCCTTAATAACTATCACATTCAATAAATACTTTAAGTAAACGAATAATAGACTAGTTGTTCCTTTAATCAAGAGCTTCCTCAAGTGTATCACTGAGGTAACACCTGTATATATTGTCTTAGATACTAAGGAGAGTCACTATCATCTCCCATTTGTTCATTAATGTATTAAATATTTACTGTGGTCCAGGACCTGCCAGGCTCTGTTCTGGCTCAGTATAAGCAATATACCAGTCCCTGCTTTCATTGAGTGTTTGTCTTTTTTTTTTCTTCTTAATTTTTTTTTTTTAACATTTATTCATTTTTGAGAGACAGAGCGTGAGTGGGGAGAGAGAGAGAGGAAGACACAGAATCTGAAGCAAGCTCCAGGCTCTGAACCGTCAGCACAGAGCCTGACACGGGGCTTGAACTAAAGAACCTTGAGATCATGACCTGAGATGAAGTCAAATGCTTAACTCACGGAGCCACCCAGGAGCCCCCATGGAGTGAATTCTGTTTTCTCTAGCACATAACATGATTTTTGTGGAGTTATCCATTTTTATTTTTTCTCTACATTTTATGATAAAATGCCCTAGAAATGATCTTCTAAAGAAATCGAATTAAATATAAGCCTTCCAACTCTTGGATTATTATGAGTTTTCCCATGTTTTCCAGATATAAGAATGATACTTGATGTAGTTAAGTCATCAGCTAAGACATTTTGATTTAGTTTCATGTATTAAGGCATAGAAAAATGACCCTAGTTTACCTCTTTCATCTTCATTGTCACATATTCTTTTGAGCATTTTGGGCAAAATAAGTTCTAAGTGAAAATCGACTGTATCAGTCATTGTCTATCTCATCTCTGCATGGATGAGAAAAGAGAATGTACGGGGACACACTGGTGAAATTTGGGCCAAAACAGAAGAAGAAAAATTGCACATTATTGGGAGAATAAAAATGTAGTGTTAGTAAAATTTTATTTCTAGGAAATGTATTTAAGTTCTTTCTCTGATGTGTTTCATGTACTTAATGAAATCTCACACCAAATTCAGTTGGTTCATGAGATCAAAGTAATCAAAGGCCTTCAACTACCTTACATATAACAGAAACTAAGTATAATTTATGCATGAATTGCATAACATGAATGACGAAAACATGCTTTAGAATTTTGTTTCCCAAAGTGGTTAAAAACCTTGGATTAATATTCAAGTCTGTGTTTTAGCCATACGGCATTTTAAATGTGTTTATGAAGCTTGCTAATTTTATATACCCCTGGCACCTGGGAAAAGCTTAAATAGATAAGATACTGTCATATAGTTTTCATGACTGTAAAGGTTCTAATTCCTTTTGGAGGCTCTTAAAGAAGGATTAATTTGAATGTAAAAGACAGTTATGGCAGGTCAACCCTTTTACAGTTCTTAGAAGATTGACATTATGAACTAGTTTTAAATAATATAAATAAAGATCGTGATCAGTCCTTTCTGATGATTTTCATCATGCGTATGTACAGAAAGATTACATTTATATACGCGTACTTACACAGACACAGAGAGCGCATTAGCACATGAAAGTCATGACTTTTCTTCTTTGTATTCGTTTGGTCCCTGAAGAACCTTCTTGTAGTAGGTTCTAAATTACCATCTAAATCATTGTCCTTCAGATACAAAAGAATACTAATAATTTGAAAAGCTGAAACAACAGTGGGCCAATTCCCACACCAGAGACTCAGAGCTGCCTTATTTCTACCACCAAAGAATGCACTAAGTTAATGAATGATGTTGGTGCACTCCAACACAAATAGCTCTGATTAAATCTCAGAAATAGTGGCATTCATAGTCCCTCAGTCCAGTGGGTAGCAGCTACATAAAAAATGGAATATCTAAAATAACCTCAGTGTCATTTTTATATCTAGGGATCAATGTTACCCAAATCCCACTTTATATAATAGCCTGTCTAGAGACTAGGGACTGGTATGTAAAAAAAAAAAAAAAAAAAAAAAAAAAAAAAAGATGGGGGGGGAGCCTGGGTGGCTCAGTTGGTTGAGCATCTGACTCTTGATTTTGGCTCAGGTCATGATCTCATGGATATGAGAACAAGCCCCAGTCAGGCTTTGTGCTAGGCATGGAGGCTCCTTGAGATTCTTTCTCCCTCTTCCCCTGAAGCACCCCCCTCAAAAAACAAAACAAAAACTAAATGCTCCATCTGGGTTCTTACTCTGTGTGGTCTTAGGTGACCTTAAGCTAGGTCCTTTAAATCTGCATTGTCTGTTTGACAGTGAGGTTGTAAGGTTCAGATGAGCTAATGTATCATAAAAGTGTCTTGGAAACCAAACAGTGTATTAGAAATGTAATTGGTATTAATAATTGTTCTTAACATGTACCTGTTTTATATAAGTCATCTAATCTCCCAACTACCTTCTAAGGTAGCTGGTGTTATTATCCCATTTTGCAGTTGAGGAAGCTGAGGCATGGAGTGAGTATTAAGCTGCCTGCCCAAAGTCACATGGTTAATTTGTGGTTGGTCTTGCTGAATCCTCTGGCAGTACTCTTATCTAATACACAGAAATGCCTGTCAAAGTATACTTAATAATAAAATGTCCTCTTTTTTCCTAAAGTTTACCAACTGCTTGTCCCAGTAACATCTGCCATATGACGGGTTTTTTCTAAATTTATTTATTTTTGAGAGAGAGAGAGAGAGAGAGAGAGAGGGAAAGAGAGAGAGAGAGCTTGTGCACAAAAGCAGGGGAGGAGCAGAGGGAGCAGGAAACACAGAATCTGAAGCAGGCTCCAGGCTCCAAGCTGTTAGTACAGAGCCCGACATGGGGCTAGAACTCAAGAACTACAAGATCTGAGCTGAAGTTGGACACTTACCTAAGCCACCCAGGCACCCCTGAATGTTTTTCAAATATGTAGAAAATGACTTTTCTCAAATAAAGACTATATATGTTTTTTAATTTTTTCATTTATTCAGCAAATATTTATTGAGCACTTACTGCACCAGGTATATACAATGCCCTGGAAATGTAGAGATTCACATGTTTAAAATCAGCTATGTTCAAAGATGTCAGTGGATTGTTCTTGGATCATGTCTTCTGGTCCACATGTGTCTCTGGGATCTCAGGGACTAGACAGTGAGATGTAATGAGAAGATTAATGACCTTTTAGAATCATCTTGGAATTGGCTATTCTACTCCTCTAGAGAAGTATGAACAATCCTTAGAGAGGGTGAAAAATTGTGCTTAAGTCTGGTTGCATCTAGGGGCCTGGCTGGACAGAGAAATGCATGCCTTGCTTTGGACAGCCCTTTCTCTTGCTGGGCTGGGCCTAATCTCAATACTTGTCTTGAAGTAAATGCAACCCATCATGTTGACTTTTAACCCCCTGTAACCTCCTCATAATGTGAAAGATCAAAATATTGCCCACTTTCAGTTTGTTACTGTTTTTCAGGAAAGTTGGTTTGTATGCATCATTGCATTGAGTATTGCATGGCATTTATAGGCATGCTTCCGCCCAGATTGAGATAAAAGGGTTTGTAAATGATGACCTAACAGCACCTTTGTGCCAAATCTTATTACAGAATTTGATCATTTAACACTTTTTCCCCTTTATTTCCTTTCCTAAGACATTTTTTCCCTGTGTGTGCATGTGTGTTTGTCTTATTCTTTTTTTTTTTTTTAATGTTTATTTATTTTTGAGAGAGAGAGACAGAGGTGGGTAGACAGGGGCAGAGAGACAGGGAGACACAGAATCCCAAGCAGGCTACAGGCTTTGAGCTATCAGCACAGAGCCTGACGCGGGCCTCGAACTCACGATCTGTGAGATCATGACCTGAGCCAAAGTCAGACGCTTAACCGACTGAGCCACCCAGGTGTTCCTGTCTCATTCTTTGGGAGACATTCTTTCCTACCTCTCTTTCTCCCCCACCACTTTCTTCTCCTAACATAAAAATAATAGATGCCTTGTTTTGTAAAAATAGTTCGGGAATGGAATAAAATGGAAAATAAATCGGGGGTAAGAATCAACATTTTCACAATGCTGAGCCTGCCCATCCAGAACTTGGCATATCTTTCCATTTAATCAAGTCTTTTAAAAAATATATTTAATCATTATGTTGTACCTGAAACTAATGTAATGTTATATATCAGTTATACTTCAATAAGACGACAAAAAACTATTAGGAAAATTTTAAAAATACACAAAAATAGGGGTAGTACAATGAACCCTCATCATCCATCATCCAGATTTATCAGTTGTATCAACATACAGCCAATCTTGGTTCGTCTATATCTCCTGCCCTCTACCCCTTGGTGGAATAATTTACCTACTCTAATATTCACCCATTGTATGTAAACAATCAGTGATATCAAGTCTTTTAAAAATACCTATTGCATTTATCCACTCAGTATTTTGACTTGAGTTGAGGATTTTTAAAGTATAATTTAAACAGATTTAAGCAGATTTTTAAAAAAATTTTAATGTTTATTTATTTTTGAGAGAGAGACAGAGACAGAGAACGAGCAGGGAAGGGGCAGAGAGAGAGAGAGAGACATAGAATTTGAAGTGGGCTCCAGGCTTCAAGCTGACAGCACAGAGCCTGACATGGGGCTCAATGTCACAAACTGTGAGATCATGACCTGAGCCAAAGTTGGATGCTTAACCAACTGAGCCACCCAGGCACCCCATTTAAGCAGATTTTTAAAATATGCCTAGTTGGTGGCATCCCAAAATATTCAGTGTCCAGTGATTTTTTTTGTGAGCATTGTGAGCATTGTGTCCTATTTTGTGAGCATTGATTAATTTTATTTACTGCTTTTTCCGTCTGGGTATTATTCAGCAAAACAAAATATCTCTCCATTTGTACTAATGTATTTTTGTGATATTATTCTGTAAATATTTTCCTTTTACTTGTGTCCTATGTTAGTACTTTATTTTTAAAAAATTTTTTTTCAACGTTTATTTATTTATTTTTGGGACAGAGAGAGACAGAGCATGAACGGGGGAGGGGCAGAGAGAGAGGGAGACACAGAATTGGAAACAGGCTCCAGGCTCTGAGCCATCGGCCCAGAGCCTGACGCGGGGCTCGAACTCACGGACCGCGAGATCGTGACCTGGCTGAAGTCGGCCGCTTAACCGACTGCGCCACCCAGGCGCCCCGTATGTTAGTACTTTAAAATGGATTTCCAGCACATGTTACTGTTTGTTAACAATAGTTTATAATAAGCATAGCTTGACCAACTCTTAAAATCTTCATAAGGCATATTTGATCTCAATCTCTTCTTATTTCAAATTTTATCTTCCTTTCTGTATTAGTTTCCTTGGACAACTGTAAATTACTACAAACTTAGTGGCTTAAAACAATGGAAATTTACTCTCTCACAATTCTGGAGACCCAAATTCCAAAATCAAAATGTTGGCAAGGTGGCTTCCTCTGGAGGCGCTGTGAGACTGTCTGTTCCATGCCTCTTCTA
Source organism: Herpailurus yagouaroundi (assembly GCF_014898765.1). Taxonomy (NCBI): domain Eukaryota; kingdom Metazoa; phylum Chordata; class Mammalia; order Carnivora; family Felidae; genus Herpailurus; species Herpailurus yagouaroundi. The sequence goes on along the minus strand of NW_024412427.1, from coordinate 20,604,408 downwards.
GCTTCTTGTAGCCAGCGTGGCTTCCCTTGGCCTGTAGCTGCATAACACCCATCTCTGACTGTGTTTTCACATGGCCTTCCTTCTTCTCTGTGTCACACTTCCTTCTTCTTTCTCTTGTGAGAACCTATCCTAAATCCAGGATAGTCACACCCCAAGATCCTTAATTTAATTATATGTATAATGACCCTTATTCCAAATAAGATCATATGCATAGGTATGGGGGCTTAGGAGTTGGATATATCTTTTTAAGAGACACTGTTAAATCCACTATATTTCTAAACAGGAAACTTTTATGGATTCCTATTTTAACATCTGCATATAAAATCTTGGCTGTGTTAGAGCTTTATGACCTATATGATGTTTTCTAGGATCATAGGAACAAAGCGAGGCCCTTAACATATTGCCAGGATGACAGCCTAACCTTCCAGTTTGCTTCCTTCCATCTTATCCTTCCCTGATCCATTATCCAAAGAGCTGCCAGGTGACTTTTCTAAAAATGTAAATCTGGTTATGATTCTCACTTTTTAGAGTATAGGTAATGGAGCTTTGAATAAAGTCCTAACTCCTCATACAACATTTTTAAAGGCTGTGAATGATGCCTTCGTCCTGTCCTGTCAGTACTCTGATCCTTCACACTTAACTGTTCTCTCTGCTTAGATTAGAACATTCCCTGAGCCCTCTCTGCCCGTTACTCTTACTTTAGATCTTAGCATGGATGCTCCTTTCTCTGTGAGTCCTCTGAGATCACCCAGCTCCTGAGTGTCCCATAGCATCCACATTGAGTCATGGCATTTGCCACTTGGAATGTCATTACCCCTATGTTTACCTCTTTTCATCTGTGGGTGATGCAGTCCACAAGGAGGAAGGAGGTACCACATTTGTCTTGTTCACGGTTGTGGCCTCAGTTTCTAGAATGGTGCTTAGATCATGTTTGTTGAATGAAAAAAATAATGTAAAAAAACAGAGTTCTGGTTGAAGTCCCAAGTGTTTATTTCTAATTCCTCTTCTATTTAAGAAAGTGTCATTTAGCCAACTTAGCCTATAGCTTCTACTTTCTGAGAATGCTTCTGACTGCCACATATCTTTGGAAATGATTTGCATTTGGGGGCACCCACTGGCAATACATCTTCTGTCCATCGGATCTCACATTGATGGGTCTGCAACTGGTTTGCCTAGTTTAAAGAGGCCCTTGTGAAAATTGTCTGCCATTAGTGGGGCACTGAAAATAGTTTGACCCTGAAAAATCATAAGCTATCTGGAAAGTAGTATAATTTGGGTTCATTGTAAGAATAACTTTGAAATAAAATATCTTATGTATTGTAGTAATTTGTGAAAATATTCTTAAACTTTGGCTAAGTTTTTCCTGGGGAATTGATATTCATACATTAGATTCTAGCAGGGAAATATGCTTCTGTTTATCTATGTCAAGTGTCTTTGGAAAAGCTTGCTCTTGTGCTTCCCTTTAGTTAAAAACTTATTTCTTTATTTTGTTTTACAGATTTTTTTCATATGTTGATGATATTGATTAGCTATTCTTCTTTTATAGTTATGCCCCTTGGTGTCCGTCCTGCCAGCAGACTGACTCAGAATGGGAGACATTTGCAAGGAACGGTGAAACACTTCAAATCAGTGTGGGCAAAGTGGACGTCATTCAAGAGCCAGGTGCTGTACATGTGGGACATGAAATGCAAAAGCTTATTACTTTTAATTTTGAATTTTTTATTTAAATGTATTTATTTATTTTAAAATGTAGTTTTGAGAGAGAGAGAGAGAGAGAAACAGAGAGACAGAGCATGAGCCGGGGAAGGGCAGAGAGAGAGGGAGACACAGAATCTGAAGCAGACTCTGGGCTTGGAGCTGTCAGCACAGAGCCCGACGCAGGGCTCAAACTCAGGAGCCACAAAATCATGACCTGAACTGAAGTCGGACGCTTAACCAACTGAGCCACCAAGGTGCCGCCCCTTTATTTTGAATTTTTTCAAACATATAGAAAAGATGAAAGGCTAGGATATTGAGTACCCATGAACTGACCATCTAGAATCAACAGATAACATGTTAACATATCTGGGTCTGTCTATGTATGCTGGTGTTGACATATATATATTTTATATTGTTATTAATTTGCTGAGTCATTTGAAAATCAGTTGTAGACATCATGATACTTTACCCTTCAGTACTTAAGTATATTAAAATCTTTTTCATTATTTCCCATTTTGAACCAGGGTGTAATCAAGGTTCACCAATTGAATTTGGTAGCTATACTTTTTAGTCTCCCTCATTCTAGAAAATAGTCCCCTATTTTTTTTCATGACATTGATACTCTGAAGAGAACAGGCTGGGGATTTGCCTAGGTGTTTCTCTGTAGGAACATTTAATTTATTCTTATATTTTCTGCAACTTGAATTTTGGTCTAGAGACATGATTCAGGTTAGACATTTATGGCCAAGAGTACTTCATAGGTGATCCTGTGACTTAAATTGTATTCTACCAAAAGACCAATATGTGTGACAAATATCACACATATTAAGACACGTTAGTGATGTTGCGTTTGAGCACTTGTTTAAGGTGATGACATTAAACATCTCCATTGTAAAGAAAAGACCCCATTTTGTGATTAGCATATAATCTATGGGGTGATGCATGGCGTTGATGATCTTACCTGAACCAAATGATGATCTTACCCGAACCAAATATTTCAGTGTGTTCCAGAATGGTGAATTTCTAATTCTGTTGTTTCATCTACATTTATTAGCTGTTAATGATATAATTTTTCAAAAGAAAGAGAGAAATAGAGGAAACTTTTAAATTCTGAAAAGATACACACAAGTAGTATTTGTAGTTTAAAAATAACTGTGTAAGGGTTTCCTGAGTGGCTCAGTCGGTTGAGCTGCCGATTCTTGATTTTGGCTCAGGTCATCATTCCAGTGTCATGAGATCGAGCCCCAAGTCGGACTCTGCACTGTGAACAGAGCCTGCTTGAGATTCTCTCTCTCTGTCTCTGCCCCTCCCCCAATGCTTGTGCATACTCTGTCTCTCTCTTCCCTTTACAAGGGAAAAAAGAAGGTAGGCATGGAGGTGTAGCAATTACTTTTCTGAAACAACTGTGAGTGCGAAAACACAAAGTAATGAATTACCAATTACTTGGACAGGAAAACTGATGGTGTCTGTTAAGATGAATGTGTTGACAAACCCCTGGAGAGAGATTTCTGTTAAAGTCATTACTTCTCAAGCCTCCACCTTTTTAATCATTTAAATCAAATCCATTTCTGCCCATCTGCTATTTAGAGCTGGACAATTATACTTACTGTTCATGGTTTGGGCTATTAGAATGAGTTATTCCATTTGGAAGTCATGTCATTGCAATTACATTTTTGCTGTAAACTTGTTTTTGTCTTTTAGTAGTTTGAGTCCAGTGAAATCAGGTGTAAGCCTTGCTAATTAGTGGGCAGAAGATACATTTGATGATGTGTTTCTTGGAAATGCAGCTGGCCTATTCACATTTCAGTCGTTTGGTGTACCTGCCGTGAATTCACAGCATGATTTGAGTTAAAAGAATTAAACAATTAACTTTGTGATGGATTCACAAATCTAAAGGTTAACTGAATATAGTCTTTCCATCTAAAATGTAGATTTACAGCTACTATTTCCAGTGTGAATGGATTGAGTGCTTTTTTGATAAGGTAGAGAGAAATCTATTATAATGAAATATTTTAAAAACAAATTTATCATTGACTCATACTATTTATGTAAATGTAAATTATATATATTTGAAATATTTATCAAAGAAGAAGGAAAAAAGTCTTTGGTCCAGTATTCTTTAGGAATAGCGAAGAAACAAAGTCCAAAAAAAGGAAAAAATGATTGTTTTATGTATTAAAACAAGTTTTAAAGTATAAGTTCTAGAATTATTTTAAATAGTAAAAATTTAAAAACTGTAACTCATAAATAAAAATTATGAGACAAAATTCCACACACATGATTGAGTGGCCTAAAGAATATTTCACTTCAGATTATACTATTTTATTTTATACTTTATTAAATCTAATGCTGTTAGGGCCCCTGGGTGGCTCAGTTGGTTGAGTGGCCAGCTCTTGATTTCGGCTCAGGTCATGACCCCAGCGTCGTGGAATTGAGCCTCGCTTCAGTCTCTGCAATGAGCATGGAGCCTGCTTAAGATTCTCTCTCTCTCTTTCCCTCTCTCCCTCTCTCTGTCCCTCCACCCCTCTCCCCTGCTTGTGTGCACACTCTCTCTCTCTCTCTAAATTTTTTTTTAATCTAATGCTATCAATTAATCTTTTAAAAGGGTTTCAGAATAATGTACTTATTCAAGAAATATTTGAGTTTCTACCATGTACCAGGTCTTGTTCTAGATGGCAGTGATACAGGGGCGCCTAGATGGCTCAGTCAGTTAAGCATCTGACTTTGGTCATGATCTCACGGTTCATGAGTTTGAGCCCCATATCGGGCTCTGTGCTGACAGCTCAGAGCTCTTCACATTCTGTGTCTCCTTCTTTCTCCCTGCCCTTCCACCACTTGTGTGCTCACTCTCTTTCTCTCTCAACAATAAATAAACATTATAAAAATTAGATGACAGTGATATAGATAAATGATACAAGTAAATAAGGAATATAAAGACCTGGCTGCCCATGGAATTTACATTTTAGTGAAGGAGATAAATAATAATGAGAGTAAAATGGAAACTAATGTCTGGTGGCAGTAAGGACTTGAAGAAAAAGAAAGCAGGATAAAAATGTAAAAAATTGTGAGAGCCACTCTTTTATATAGGATGTGCAGGGAAGGACTGTTTGACTAGATGTCTTGACAAATTGAGAAAGTGAATTTCAACAAGCCATAGAGGAGGAGCATTCCAGGCAGAGCAAATGGCATGTGCAGGCAGGGGTAAGTATTTGGCTTATTTGAGGAACCATATGATAGCCAGTGAGATACTCAAGATAAACAGAACTGGAGGGGTAGCTAGGGACCAGACCATGCAGGGTGTTCTTGGCCATGACAAGGAATTTAGATATTAGTATGATAGGAAGGAAGCTACTGGAAGGTTTTGTGTAGGGGAGTGACATGATATGGTTTATGTTTTGAAAGAATTGCTTTGGCTGCTACATGAAAACTTGTCTGTAGGAAGTCAGAAGTGGAAACAAGAAGTTTAGAGGTTAATGTAGTAGTCCCAAGTGGAGATGATGGTGGCTCGGACAAGCAGCAGCAGTGATGAGTGATTGGAGTTGAGATACTACATTTGGCTGGAATATCCAAAAGGATTTCTTTATAGATTGGCTGTAGCATTTGATGGAAAGAAAGAAGATGGAGAAGACCAAAGGGTTGAAGTTTAAGATGTTCAATAGAAAACCAAATACAGCTGAGCTAGAGATATACATTTGAGGATCATCACTGTATATGGTATTTAAAAGAAGGGGAAGAATTGAGATCGCCTAGGGAGGGTGTGCCAGAGAAGTGTTTTGGGGATTGGGAACCAGGGAAGTCTAACATGTAGAAGGAAAGAGCTAGTTCCAACAGAGGAAAAAGAGAAGCAGGTGAGGTAGGAAGGAGCTGGAGGAGTAGGGGGTCCTGGAAGCCAAATGAAGAGAGACATGGCTTAGGTTGTACTGACTCATTGGCAGACCTCCAGGGCAGCTTGACCCTATTCTTGAAAGTTCTTTGGGTATTTACTTCATTTTTACAAAGTCTTACATCCTGAATACATTTCCCCAATTTGAACATTTTACTAGATTTCTTTTTTTCCAGAGACAGAGAGGGCACAAGTGAGCCAGGGGCAGAGCGAGAGAAGGAGAGAGAGAGAATCCCATGAGAAGGAGAATCCCATGAGAGAGAGAAAAGTGGGGCTCAGGCTCACCTGATGTGGGGCTTGAACTCACCACTGTGAGATCATGACTTGAGCTGAAGTCAGATGCTTAACTGGCTGAGCCACCCAGGCACCTCTGGATATTTCCGTATACAGATTGGTGTTTGGTCACAGATCTCCATTGGTATATACTTTCATCAGGGCTGCCTTGCCAACACTGCTAGTAAGGCATAATTTCATTTCTTTTCTTTGCAAATAAAATTTAAAAAGAAGTGAAAGCAAGAATTTCTGAAGTGTTTATGCGTGCGTTTAGTCATGCCTGTAACTCTTCCAGGGGTATATCTCACAAGAGATTTTTTTTGTAGGTATTTTGAACAGAAAATAAGATTTCAGAATTATCAAGATTGGGGATTATAAACACATTGCATTTTACAGCTGAGATGTAGAAGTCAAGGAAAGGAAAGGCCTTAGATTAGATCAGATTACATTGTCTGTGTAATACTACATAGGGCAGGCAATAGGTATTTCAGTTGCATGCTCTTTGGGAAAGTCAGTGTAATGAGTATGTACTTGAAACTTCTGTTCCAGGCAGATGAGCTTAGTTGTCAAGGACAGGAAAACAGTAGCTGCTCATAGAGCACCCATGGATGATGGTTTTTCACTAGACTAGAGGTAAACCAGACTCCCACCACGGTCAAGAATAAGCATTATGTTTAAGACACTAACAGCAAAAGCTGTTAGTTAACTGTGTTTCAGTTAATGTTCATATTTTAATTTGATAATTATAAAAATTAGTCTTTTGTATTCTATTATATTGACAACTTTATTTCCGTCTCAAAGGTAAGGCTAGTTCTTTTTTTTTTTTTTTTTTTTATTGCTTTCCTTCTGCTACTCTTTTGGTGATAATAACTAACATTTAGTTAAGCATTTACTTCAACCTATAATTGTTAGGCACTTATATACATTTTAGTTTCATAACAACTCTAGAGAGAACTATTTATCTCTATATTACTAAGAAACCTGAGGCTCAGAGAGGTTAAATAACATGCCCAAAGTAGCACAGCTAATAATGGTAGAACAAAAGCTGGTAGCTACCTCCATTTTTTAAATATTTAACTTAAATAATTTCTATTGTGTTTTTGCATATCAAAATATAGTTCCCTGATGTAGTTTTTCTTTCTATAATCTTTTAATTCTTTTTTTCTTTAAGATAAGCTTTCACGTTTAAGATAAGCTTGCTAAGAAGAAATTAAAATTTTTCCTGAATTTTGGATTAATGCCTCTTTTATGTTGCAATAAATCTTCATTTAAAGGGGAAGTTTCCCTTAAAGTAAAAAAGACATGCAGAAATGTTGGCAGACCTTGTGACCAACCTTTATCTCCTTTAGTTAAAGGTTTAGAGTACACTTGTTTCTTTTACACTTTCTGAAGTTTGTTGCAGTGAATCATTATGCAGACTTTGAAATGAGCTGCTGATCTGTTGTTGTAATCCTTTGTTAAGATCCACACTTTACTTGTTGTTAAAGCTTGAAGTTCACAACCTCAGATGGTACTTCTCCGTTCCAGGGTGGTCATGTTTTAACTTTTCAGGTAATGAAAGGTTCCCTTGATACTTGATGGTATCAATACTAAAGGTTAGAAGATATTTTTGGAGCACTGACATGAAACCCAAAGCTTTCTGACATTGTTAACCTCTCAGAAATGTCATTTATTTGAAGTGATTATCCTATGGTGTCAGATCTTCAAGGAGTTAGTGATGTGTCATAATCTCAGGGCTACATTAATTGTTCTTGATTTTGTTGTTGATTGTCCTGAATACAGCCTCAGTGACGGTATATTATCCCAGACAGCAAACTGAACTCATATCTCAGTTAGGAGCTATGATTTTATTATTAGTATCCTGCATGGGTTTTCATTTAAAGGAATACTGACAGAGAAACATAAATGAAAGTTTTGAGGTTGACAATTTATTAATAATGATCTTTATTTTAATTTTTTACGTGTTTATTTAATTTTGAGAGGAAGAGAGGGAGAGACAGAGAGAGCACGCACATGCACGTAGGGGGAAGGGCAGAGAGAGAGGGAGACCCAGAATTGGAAGCAGGCTTCAAGCTCTGAGATATCAGCACAGAGCCTGACACAGGGCTCAAAGCCCATGAGATCATGACCTGATCATGACCTGAGCTGCAGTCTGATGCTCAACCAACCAAGCCACCCAGGCGTCCCAAAAAGGATCTTTATTTTAAATAAGCCTTAACTGATGGTCTTATAAATTGGCACAGTAGTTCTGGAAAACAGCACAGCAATTCATATCAAGAGCCATAAAGTTCTTATACCCTTTATTCTAGGAATTTTGGGGATGAGCATCCTTCTGGCCTGAACCAGAAAAATGCAGAAAATTCTCAGAGACTATCTGTCATTATTTTCTCTATTGTGTTTTTTCATGGGCACATTTATTTGTAAAGACACGTTAGCCAAAATAGTGTCTGATTTCCAAAGCACTTAACATTAAGTTAGTTTCTTACATCCTATTTTATCCTAGCTTTTAATCAGAGATTTAAATATACAGCATATTAGTTCGGATGTATTTAGTACTTATTCTATGTCAAACACTGCATTCTGTTTGCTTTATAAATAAGAAATCATTTAATACTAAAAAATACTGAGATAGAAATAATGATATCCATTTATGTGAAAACTGATGGTTTAAATTTACTGCCCCAGATTAAAACTAATAAGAACCAGAAGTGGGATTTGACTTCAGGCAAGCTGGCCTGTGAATCTGGAAATACTGTTTATAAATACTGTGTAAGTTAATGTGTTTTATGAAATATTTCTTATATTTGTTTACTTTTAATTTATCGCCATGGCCAATGATGACCAAGAATGTATGAAGGATTTTAAAGAACAAGTAAAAAATATTGCCTTCAGTGATGCCTGACATTTGTTAGAAATCCTATCTATTTCTTCTGATAAAAAAAAAAAAAGAAACCTAAATAGAAACTTGAAGTAGTGATGGGATACTAATTTGTTTATGCATTCCATTTTAAAGGCCATGTAAATAAAGCATAATTCCCTAACACTGTGACTCCGCTTGTACAAAGTTTGGAGCAGTCAAAACAATCTGTAGCTAGGGAAGAATTGAAATATGAAACTTTGTAATAAGCAAAATATATAATAATCTTCAGGTCTTTAGGATTACCAGTACTTTTTCCTTGGCAATTTAGATTTGGAACTCTACTAAAAAAAGCCTTTTCTCCTTGATAGAGGGAGTTCCAAGCTTGTTACAGGTGAGAATGCCCTGTTGACACAGACGCTTGTTAGAGTTCTGTTACTGCCAGTACAACCTTTAAAAAAAAAAGGTACAGGGATAAATGTATGAAGTTTATGTTTCTTTTTGTAACATTGACTTTTACTGCCTTCAGAGTACTGTGTTTGCTTTTGAGTGCCATAGGGAGTGTTTTAGAATTGCTTGGCTTGGTATGAGAAAAAACAGAGAACCCTTCTTTGGGAAGACTCATCATTAATGAATAAATTATTTTGCTGAGTATAGATTTAGTTTATAAAGTAGGTATCGACAAATATCCCTTGTTGTTAAAAATACACCTTCTGTGTTTCAAACTGCAAGTTATCCCAGAGATGTAACATTTGAGCCACATTATTTAAATAGGCATTTGATTTTGTCCAGACTGTCCTTCAGTGGGAAAGGCAGAAGTGGTGAGAAATGAGGAAATGCTGTCTCTGCCAGCTTACCATGCTGGCCAGCGGGGTCCTTTAGCTTTCTCTTTGCCAGAACTGGGCTTACTCTCTTGTGGTGCCCACATCAACATTATTTATTGGTGAACATTTAAAGGGCAGGGATCTATCTGTTCTTTACTCCTAGTCTCATGCAAGTTTTTGTTGTATGCCCCTTTCCTTCATATCATGCATCTCTGTTTCTGGTCGTGATTACCTGATTAAATCTATCCCTCTGCCACTAGACTGTGGCAGAACAGTCTATGTCAAACTCTGTTCTTCCTTATCTATGTGTCTTGAGCCATTATTACAGTCCCTGCAACAAAGAAGATGCCTAGTAAATATTGGATCAGTGACGAAGGGTTTTGTTTATCTTTATTTTCACATGTACCTAGGAAAGCATTTGATATGTGGTTATCGTTTTGTAAGGGTTTGCTAAGACAAATTGAAACAATCCATTAAAGTACACAGAGTTCCTTGACAGGAATTACAAATTTTATAAATGTGCAAAAATTATAATGACCTTATAATTTCATATTCTTTGTTGTTTTTAAACCTATAATTGATTTGATATCTATAATTTATATTTAATATGTACTATTTTTAATTATGTGCTATTCTATTTAATATGTGCTAAGCACTTAATATACTTACCTTAACTTCAGAACAATTCAGTCAGGCTTTCATATACCCATTTCACAGAAAGGTTAAGTAATTTATCTAAGGTCACAAAGCTAGTAACTGGAGAATTTAGTATTTAACCCAGATTGCATGACTCTAAAATCTATCCTTTCAGCCACCATACAGTTCCAAGCAATGCACAAGCCAGAAAACTTTAGTGTAACACATCAAAGATAAGCACATTGTCTGTCAGTCATCAGAAAGTGGTAGGTAAATAAAAATGGATAAAAATAAGATATCTTTAAGTAAAAAAAAAAAACCCAAAAAACAAAAAACAAACAAAAACAAAAAAACTAGTAAATGTGATTAAATAACTGGAATGATTTTAATTACATGGCTATGAAAACAAGCTCAAGGCTGCTTATTCTTACAATGTAAGTTAGGTGCTTGGGGTAGTCTGAGTTTGACTTGTAACTTTTTTTGTTTGTGCCTCTTGTAGGTTTAAGTGGCCGCTTCTTTGTCACTACTCTCCCAGCATTTTTTCAGTAAGTTTAAATAATTTTCTGGTTAGACACTAGAAACTTTAGAAAAGATTCAAGAGCAGTAGACGTGTATCAAGAATTCTAAGTTGCCTTCCATAACCATTGCTCATTCAGCTTAAAATTTGAAGAGAGAAATACTGGTGTGTGTATTTAATGATAGCTGGAAGGAGAGAGGGATGCCCAGAGTACAGCAGGGGAAAGGCACCTAGTGTCAGGCAGGGAGTAGGACAGGGGTGGTCAAAGATGATTTCTCTGATGATATATAAGTTAGGAATTGGGCTAAGCAGACAGAGTGGAGAAAACCTTTCCAGGTACAGGAGATATGGAAAAGCCTGGAAGAAAATGAGATACCTTCTGAGGGCTGTAATTGGTTCTGGCCTATGGAGTGCATTTGGATCATCCTGGGTGATGAGGTTAGAGAGGCTCAGGTAGAGTTACAGGGAAGGGAAAGAAAGGGGGATAGATCCTGGAAATACTTAGGATGTGAGATCATTGGGACATGGTGACTAATTAGCTATAACAAAGGAAGAGCCTGTAATGGGTACCAATAAGCCATGTAGAATTTGTAAAAGCTATTGAGGAGCCATTAGAATAAGATGAAGTTTGGAAGATAGAGGCCAGAATGGAGAAGATAGTGTGAAGTGCCTCTGTTAATTCCAAATGGAGAAGTTTAGATGCTGGTTTGATTTCCATATCTAAAGCTCAGAAGAAGGATCTAGACTGAAGACATGTATTTGGGATTCCTCAACATTGAGGTACATAAAAATGCAATGTATCTAGAGAGAACGTATACTGTGGAAGGAGAAATAAGTTAAGGATAGAACCTGGTGTTGACCAATATTAGAACATTTGCAAAGGAAGACAGGGAGTGAGGAACTGAACAGGGGTGGTCAGAGTAATAGGAAGAAACCAAGAGAGCTCATGTCATAAAAGCCAACAGGAAGGAAGGGATTTTCACAAGTGGGCAGTGCCAGTGAGCATAAGAGCAGTTTCTCTGGAGTCATGGAAGCAGAACCACCAATTACATGAGTAGTGAATAAGCAATACAGGAGGAAAAAATGGCAAGTGTAGAATCTTCCCTTAAGGAAGCTGACTATGGCGAGAAAATGAGAGGAAGGCCGAGGGGCCTGGAGAATACAAGGTGTTTTGTTAATTTTGACAGGAGGGATTTGAATGACATAAATTTGTAAGTGTGGATGCAGTTTTTTAAAGCTTGATAACAATTAATGTTTTGCTGTTTTAAGAGAAAAACTGAAATCATTGGTAGCAAAAATAATAAGAAACTTGGTAGATTAGACACTGCCAAGAACTTTGCTTGTGGTCCCAAATTGTGCAGTGATAAAATTCCCCATAGAATATATTGTGCTTGCTGTTTTGGAATTTCTCAGCTGTAACAGATTAATATAATCCACACCTTCTGATTTATGCTTACCTATAATTGTTTTCTTCATTTGAGCCAAGTTAAAATTCAAAGTAGAGTTCACATGTAAAATTAGTTGTTGTTTTGGTTTTTATTACCTATAACACTTATCACTTTAATAGATTTATTTTCTATTTGTTTTTATAATTTATAGTGCAAAGGATGGAATATTCCGCCGTTACCGTGGCCCAGGAATCTATGAAGACCTGCAGAATTATATCTTAGAGAAGAAATGGCAATCAGTTGAGCCTCTGACTGGCTGGAAATCCCCGGCTTCTCTGACGTAACTTGTTATTATTATTTTTTTTTATGACAGGGTGTTTTTATAAAACAGAGGTATCAAGTTAACAGTCCATAGGCATTCAAGGTCTACATTTTTCTTCATATTCACTTCTGATTACCCAAACTACATACTGACCATGCTTGGCCTGTGTTGTGTTTCTGGTTTTATGACCCACATATGTTTCAGCCAGTTGTTAGTATACTAGGAATTAAGTATTCAGATTCAGGTGGATTACAAAAGCCTTTCCTCTAGCTTTTGCACTAAGCCATATCAACTGTTTTGTCTTTACAAAATATGATATTGAATATCATTTACCATTCTTTCTTCTGAAGCTATCGTATCTATGTGGAAATAAAACCTATGGTGTCTTTGGCTGCCTAGCGTAACACTGCTGGGGGTAACTTTTGTTCATGATGGCAAACTGTATAATTCTTGGTGAAGTACATAATGCCAGACCATACTAATTTTTTTCCACAGTTGGTTTTAAATTTGAATGAATTGTGATAATTGCAGTTAATATTATGTTAGTTTACACAAGTATAGGGAATATTCCTGGTGAAATAGAATCAAATCATGCAATATTTCAGGAATAAATCATGAAATAGTATTTTATAAAATACCCAAGAAATACATAGCTTACTGTAAAAGCAGTTCATCTTTGGCATTTCATTCTACAAATATTTGAGTACTGATTTTATGACAGATGCGATTCTAGGTGCTAGATATTTAACAGGGAGCAAGACAGAGTTGGTCCCTCTGCTCTCCTTATGAAACTTAAAGTAAGACATATTAAGAAAAACAACTAGGGATATAAAGAATCTTAGTCTGGATAAGAGCTATTAAAAACAAACCCTTACTAAGACAGGGATGAACTATGGGGGCATGGGCGTCCATTGGATGAGAGGCGGAGTAGCAGGCAGATCTGAAGGATAGAATGACCTAGCTGGGTAAAGAGCAGGGGTAGGAATATTCTCAACAATGGGTATAGCATGGCCAAAGGCCCCAATTTGGAGAGAGCTCATCGTGCTGAGGAGCAGAAACAAGGTTGAGCACAGGGAAAAGGATTAGGAGTGGTATACACCGAGAAAGAGAGGCAGGAGCCAGATCATATGGGTCTGGGTCTCATTTTGGACCTTGGATGTTATCAGTGCATACAATTAGAAGATGGCTCTTAGGAGGAGAGGTTGGAAAGGGCACAAATGGAGGAGGGGAGACAGTTAAAGGCTGTTGCAGTGTCCAGCCAAGGGATGGTTGTAGTGCCTATCAGCGTGTCAGCAGTGGGAATTGAGAGAATGGATGGATTTAAAATAAGTTTGAGATGCAGACTTCCTTCTAGAGCTCTCAGGTTGAATGTGTAGAGATGGGTCTCCATAGAGAATTGAGGAACAAAGTGTGTGGGTGGTATTTAAACCTTAGAAGGGAGGGGGTCACCTAGAGAGAGGTAAAAAAAAAGTGCTTGGGACTGAGCCAGGAGACACCCCAAAATTAAGATGAGTAGAGAAGAAGTCAGCAAAAGGAAACTGAAAATGAATACCAATGAGGCCGGCAGACAGTTAAGGGTGTACGATTTCCTAGAAGCTAAGCAAAGAGTGCTCAAGAAAGAGGGAGTAGTCACTTGTGTCCTGTGTTACCAAGGGTAAAAGATCGAGTCCGAGACATGGATGTTTGGTAAAGCAGTGCAAAGTCATCATGGTCTTGACAAGTAGTGATAATGTAGTAGTGAGGATGGAAGCCAGATGTGATGGTTAAAGGTATGGTGAGGAGAAGTAAGCATAGCTACTCTTTGGAGACGTTTGTGAAGTCTAAGAATGTGCTTTTTAAAAGAAAAGAGGGGATAGAACACGTTTTCATGCAGAAGAAAATGATCCAGCAGAAAGGGAGAAATTACTAATGTAGGAAAAGGAGTGGCAGAAAGAACCAAGTCATTAACAAGACTAAAGTGTCCAAGACTAAAGATCCAAGACGCAAATCGAGGAATTAGACTGTGGTAGGGCAGATCAACTTTCTCTGCTGTAACAGGAGGAGGTAGATCAGGTGTACACCAGGCTCAGATTTGATGGTGGGAAGATAAGAGAGGTCACACAATGGCTTCTGATTTCACAGGGACATACAAGGAGTATTTGTTAGCTAAGCATGCATGGAAAGGGGAGGGTGTGGAAAGTCTGAAGAGAGGGAAAAGACATGAGCTATCATCTCAAGTGGAGCCTAAGACAATGCAGTATTGAGTGCTTCCTGAGGTTTGTGACTGGGAAGGGGGAGCAGTCAGTCAGTCATGTGGTTTTCTCCAGAGACATGCAGCTGCCCAGGGTTGGAGTTTTTGCCAGGTATGTATAATGGTGGGAGAAAGGGCCAGGGGGGTTGAATGTATTTATAGCAGAGGAATTGAAATGAAGGCTATGAAATCTAAGCTTTATGGGAATGGAAGTTAATCCAGGAGAGAGGACAACATATTGCAAAAAGTGGAGGGGCAGATCCTTATGACCTAAGCCTTGTTTTGGTTTGTTTCATCATAGTATATATCACCAGTGGTTCTCCTTCTCTTCATTTATTAATTTTTTTTTTAGGATGTCTGGAATGGCTGGTCTATTTAGCATCTCTGGCAAGATATGGGTGAGTAATTAAATATACCTTTTGTGACTATCTTGGCAGAGAGGTTTTTAAGGAGTAAGAATGTAGCTTCTAAGCAATAGGAAAGTAAACACTTATAAGTACTTTTGTAATTCACTTTTCTCCTTACGGCACACAATTGCTCTCATGTGGAGTCCCCAGTAGAAACGTGTCTCTGTGTAGAAGGGCATAAATTGAACACGGACCTGTAACTACTGTGTCAAAGTCCTATTCTGTGTGTCAGGGATCAGCAAACTATAACTTGGGGACTGGCCACCTGTTTTGATAACTTTTATTAGAACACATTAGTTTTCATTCATTGCCTGTTGTCTAGAACTACTTTCATGCTATGATGGTAGAGTTGAGTAGTTGTGACAGAGACCATGTGTCCCACAAGCCTAAGATATTTACTCTGTGACAATTTAAGAAGAACTTCGAGTGTCCCTTGTATATGTGATTTTATCATTTCCCTGAGTCATTTCAGTGAGTTAGAACTGTTATTTAGGTTAAAATTTGAACAATTATATAATCTTGAATGTGTTACGTAATCTTTTACTTCCATTTATGTGTAGGATGGGCTAAATTTTGCCAAATTTAACAAACTTGCTGTGGAATTAAATATATATCCTTAAAGTATTTCAAAAAAAATCTTTAGAAGTGTGTACTTATATTTGTCTTTTCAAACTATGATTCTAAGTCATGATGTCATATTTGGAACTTAACATTCAAGAAGTTCATAAGACTCTTCTGTTTCTCATGCACATCAGTGTATGTTTAGGAAATTTAAGAACAACCTTTTGCATCCTAGTTTTTCAGTTATATTTTATTTTCTGCCTTGTGAGGTAGAATAGTAACTTCAGAATTTTTTTAAATTTTTTTTTTTTTTTTAACATTTATTTATTTTTGGGACAGAGAGAGACAGAGCATGAACGGGGGAGGGGCAGAGAGAGAGAGGGAGACACAGAATCGGAAGCAGGCTCCAGGCTCTGAGCCATCAGCCCAGAGCCCGACGCGGGGCTCGAACTCACAAACCGCGAGATCATGACCTGAGCCGAAGTCGGACACTTAACCGACTGAGCCACCCAGGCGCCCCCAGAATTTTTTTTTTTTTTAATTTTATTTTCAACATTTATTTTTATTTTTGGGACAGAGAGAGACAGAGCATGAACGGGGCAGGGGCAGAGAGAGAGGGAGACACAGAATTTGAAACAGGCTCCAGGCTCTGAGCCATCAGCCCAGAGCCCGATGCGGGGCTCGAACTCAGGGACCGCGAGATCGTGACCTGGCTGAAGTCGGACGCTTAACCGACTGCGCCACCCAGGCGCCCCCCCCCCCAGAATTTTTTTAAAACAGAAATTAAGTTTGTCACTTGGATTCAGTATTTCTTAGTTAATGTTTGTTAATTATTTTTTGGCATTTGTGTATGATATTAAATAATAACTTGGATTTTCCCTCTCACCAGATAGCATGAGTTTTATATGGTTTCCTTCTACTATTTTCTTAACACTGGTGAGAAGTTTATTCAGGATTTGAGAATTATGAATTGCCAACTGGGAATTGAGAGTAAGGATTTTACCTTTTGCAGTATGTTGACACTGAAGGTTGTCAGAGTCATATATTCTGATAGCCATCTGTGAACGTTGTAGCCTTATAATGTCTAATTGAACAGGATACTCATAATAGATGGATTTCAAGAATCATGAGAGCAGGATCTTGGCATTGAACCTATAATAAGTGCAGGTCAAGAGATGAATTTGTTTAGTTGTTTAAGAAGAGCTTGGATGGAAGTTGGTCATCAATTTCACACATTGTAAAAGAGATGTATTTTCAAATACAGTATCTGGGAAGAAAAATGTAAAATAAGTTTATTTTCAAATACAGTATCTGGGAAGAAAAACAATTACTTTGACCTCATATAACTTGGCATTTGTGCTTTGATAAGCAAGAATTTAGGTAAGGAGTTACAGTTTTTCATTTTATCATGCAAATGATTACAATATGTGGCATTGTTGTGTCAAGGCCAGGAGTGGGTATTTTATCTTCATACACGCAGTGCTCCAGCCATGGGCAAGCATGGAAAGATTCTGTGTGGATGTGTCAGACTGCAAAAAAAAAAAAAGAGGGGGGGCATTTTGGAGAATAGAATATGATCTGTCTCTGAATAACCAATTGAGATGTTCTTCTTAGTGATTGAGATGTAGAGTATATATGATATTTATATACACATGTATATTTAGAATATATTTCCCAATATTTAAAAGGGGACAAAAGAAGATAGTTTGATAAAATAAACTGTTAAATTTGACACACAGTTACATTTTACACTCTACAGAATCACTTTTATCTAATATTAATACCATATTTTTTTTCTTTTTTGTCAGTATTTGCCTGGAATGTTTTCCACTTTCAACCTTTTTAATTGCTTTTTCTGTTTTGAATGAGTCTTGTAAAATGCATACAGCAACAAGTAATTCTTTTAAATGATAAATTTAGTCCATTTATGTTTATTAGCATCAGTAATGTATTTGCCCTGAGTAAAGATTTTGTGTGTGTGTGGGGGGGGGGGGGGTGGTGTGTGCGCATGCGTGCACGTTGGGGGTTAACGTGACTAAAAGAACATAAATGGTAAGTCTGTAGATTATTTTGATTTCTTCGTATGTGTATTCATTACCTTAAAAATCTGTGATAGAAATCATGTATCACCCTCTGTATCAGCATCTAGGTTTTTCAAGTCTCTTGGCAACTTTTGTAGTTTCTTCTTTTCTTAGAAACAAGTTTCCAGACTTGCATGAAATCTCTGGGAAGGGCTCTCACAACCTGTTTCCAGAATTGAGCCCTGGCCCTCTTATTCAAAGAGGGTATGATTTTCAGCCTGGTTCCCACCTCAGCCTTCAGGTGTAGTCTTGCCTTTTTACACCTAAAGAACCACTTACTGAGCCAGTCCTCCTAGCCGATTACCCAGCCCACTCAGTATATTTAGCCAGCACATCTCCCTTGCCCAAGAACCTTTCATCAGTTGAATGTATAATTGTGGGGAACATAATCTGTTTATAACTCATGTCTAGACAATATAAAACTATAGTGCAATCATATTAACAGTGAACAAAAGAAACAGCATGTAGAGAGAGAGGGAGGGAGAGGGAGAGGGAATGGCAAGAACTAAATGAGTATAAAGTCTTTAAGGAAGAAGATCAAAACAGGGAAGAAGGAAAGACACAGAGTGGCTAATACCAGTGAGACAAGATTGTTGATGCCCACCCACAATCTCTTATCCTACTGAGATGTTGTGGCTACATAGACAGATAGAAGTCAGTGTTTCTTCAGCAACAATCTAACCATGCATGAGTGGCTGGTTATGTATAATACTTTTATGGGGGTGTTGCAAAGCGCCTGGATGGCTCAGTTGGTTAAGGCTCCAACTCTTGATATCAGCACAGGTCATAATCTCGCAGTTAGTGTGTTTGAGACTCACATCAGGCTCTGTGCTGACAGCGTGGAGCCTGCTTGGGATTTTCTCTCTCCCTCTGTATGTGCCCCTCCCCTGCTCACACTCACGTGCAAGTACTCTCTTTCATGCTTTCCCTCTCTCTCTCAAAATAAATTAAATAAGCATTAAAAAAATACTTCTATAGGGAAGATTTTATGTTATTAAGTGGGGGAAAAGATAACAAAACAGTTTGTGTAAGGTTAAATTCATATGGAGTTTTTATGTGTATATAGGAAAATGCTTGGAAGGAGATTAATCAAATATCAACAGTAGCTATCTTTGATACTGAAATTATGGCTGAGTTTTTAAAAATCTCTTATCTTGCTCTGTATTTGTCTTTTTTTCTGTAACGAAAAGATAAAATAAAAAGAAGAGCAGCATCTATAAGATCAGAGCCTACTTAATAATCCTTAAAGTCCTTGAGTTTCTGCTTTAGTAGTGAAGCCAGCCTGCTGGGTCTGGCAATTTGGAAATAAGAACTTGTCCTCAGGATGTCAGAATTGCTTGGTGAGGAGACCCCCACACAGCTGAGTTCCTATGAACTCAAGGGTTTTCTTGTGCTCTACATTTGGCTTTCTTAACTCTACACCAACCTCCCATATGTTCTTGCTTGAATAAACGCTTGAGTGAAGAAGTTCCTTGAATTGTGTTATAAGCCAGATCCTGTGAGCTTCCTGCTGTCCTCTGGAATCTGAGGGATGCTTGGTAGGTAACTTGTACAACGATGTGGGAAAAGTGGGGGGAGGGGTGGTTGATAATCTCAAATGTTCTGTCCAGTCACTAAAATTCAGATTGTCTTTCCAATCCAGTGATGATGGTATCCACCTATGTACTTTAATTTTTATATAAACTCCTAGAAGTCACTGCCACTTTAACTATAACACTTATCCTCACATGTAGTCTTGACATTTGCCTACCTCATTAGAGTCACTGAAGCCTGGAAGATGTACAACTCAAGGAATTTCTCAAAGAATGGATAGACATTTTCTAGATATGGAATTGGTACTGATTATATATTTTTGGTAGCAATATAAAATTTCTTTGAAGTTTTCAAAGAAATTTTATTGAACTTATAAAAAGTCACTCAACTTAATGAAAAATATTAACAAATAAATATAAAAGATAGTACAAGTTTTTTTTTTTTCAAAGTGGGACTACTTTTTCCAAAATTTTAATTCTAGTGTAATTAACAAATAGTGCTATATTAGTTTCAAGTGTACAATATAGTGACTCAGCCATTCTATATATTACTCAGTGCTCATCATGATAAGTGAACTCTTAATCCCCTTCACCTATTTCACCCATCCCCCACCCACCTCCCATCTGGTAACCATCAATTTGTTCTTTTTTTTTTTTTTTTTTTTAAAGGTTAATTT